>NC_041391.1:5638387-5721067 GCF_002162155.2 Triticum dicoccoides | reverse complement strand
CCGACCTTATCCACCACCACATCTCCAATCGGGCATCGGGCAATTCCCCGCATCACCGTATGTCAGTGCCGTTCCTCTGGCGCTAAGAATATCCCTTGAGGGCAACTCCTCGATCCCGACAACCTTCGAACATGCCCTAAAGCTTGGCTTGTATATATGCATCGAGTGTCTTCGTCACCACCCGTTTCGCCCTTCTTGGGCTGGCAGGACGTTAGCGATGCGTGTGTGTTGTGATCTCCAAAGGCCCCCCTCTCGCACCTAAACCGTGGTTTGAAAATCGTTCATTATCCGTATAACCAGTATCTTGCTGCTCCAACTATGTTATGGAATTAAACAAAAATATATTTGCATGCGATTCCATAGATAGTACCTCTGGCCCCGCCTAGTGTTGTACAGTCGATACCTTGCCAAGATCTCTGTGTTAGGATATGTTCCAAGGTGCATTGTGTGATGCACATAGACATCTTGTGATTGAACTTTAGCTTTGTTTTTTTCATTTCATTAAAAATCACCATATCTACATCGAGATAAAAACATTTAAAATTTAAGATGAAATTATCTGCATGCACAGCTTGCATGAGTGTAATATGTTATGTGAACGCATCTTGCACTAGAACATAGCAGGACTACACCAACTAGCTCATTGCATGATTATGCCAGCCAACTACTGGTGGTGTAAATCAGATAAAAGTTCAAAAAGAAATAACAACAAAGAGTTTTATTATGCCACTCTTAAAAAAAGCAACAACTTCATTGAAACCGGCTTTGATGTGCACTGATCCTTTTGATCAAACAGGATCGGGATGGTTCCACGGAACATGGTCCTCCTGGTGATTCTTGGAGACACAGATGCCGGCGTGGGTGAGCATAGCCCAGATGTGGGTGATGAACTCGCCGCCATTGCCCAACGCCAATGCGTGTGCATCTTGTCCACCCGATGGCCTGCGCGCCACGAACACGAGCAGCTCCGCCCAGAAGTCAAGGAGCACCCTCCAAACCCTATCGTCCTCGTGCAATGTATCACCATCGACACTAGTGTCTTTTTCCTCTAGTTGCTTCCCTAGCTTGACGCCCATCTCCATAGTTGACATCTCCTTCTCTTTAGTTGAGAAGAACCTCATCAGGTGCTTACGACGGTGCATGGTGGTGCAACAGCTCTGGAAGAAGCTGTTGAGTTCTGCCTTGATGTCCCTGTACACTTTCTCCGTCCATGTCTTGTCGTCTGGGAGGAGGCCTGGCTCGTATGCCACAAGGTATGCACAGTACCTTGACAACAACAGGGCAGCCCGGCCTTCTGGCGGCAATGGGTGCTTCTGTCGGTTCCTCATCTCAAATAGGGCCGTTGCGATGTGCCACACCACGATCACTGTGGCGACATCCATATTGTCCTTGCACGCCCATTTGAGTTGAGTGAATTCATGCTGCTCCAATGCACCTATGCCGTTGCTGAAGTCCTTGTCGGAGTTAGGGTCGAGGATGTTCTTCAAGACCTTGACAATGGCCAGCTTGACATCAATGGTGACGATGGCATCCGAGAACCCGACGAGACGCCTGTTGAGCAAGGTAGAGATGAGCATCCACACCCGAGAATGCAGGTGAAGCGGATTGAGCTTCAAAATGTTGAGCTGGTGGACCTTGATGATGGGGAACAAACGGTGCTTCGCCCACAAGATGATCTTGATGATTTGCCTATGGTGGAACAATCTCTGCATGCTCGGTTTCTGGACGTAGTTGCACATCAAGGACACTAGAAACCAGTCAGAGATCACATAATGGATCAACTGATATGTCTGGACGAGGAGGAGGGCGAGCATGAGGAGGTAGGTGATGATGATGTCAAAAGTGGTACGCACGGTGACAACCAAGGAGGCCACTTGGTGCAGAAAGCACTTGTGGTGTACCAGCATGGCGATGAATAGACCGATGAGCCCCTTGAACAGCGAGCCCAATACGATGATGATGTTGGCATTGCTCGTGACGAGCAACACAGTGACGCCATAGAACACGACAAAGACGATGGACAAGGCGAAGTTGGCCAGAAAGAGCTCTGGCCTAGGCAACGCCAGCGGGATGATATCTTGGTAGTACTCATCCATGAACCTGAGCTCTAGCTCTACCACGTGGAACGCCTGATGGGCGTCGGACACTTCATCCCCCGTGAGCCTGAGGAGGCCCCAGAGCACGAGATCACGCGCTTGTGTGGTCTTGACCTCTGCCATGTGGAGGTGCTCCATCTTTCGTCGGAGTAGCTTGAAGAGTGCGAGGGTGAAGCAAATGTTCTCCAACTTCCGTTTCCTACTCTTGTTGTACCTGAAGATGGCTTCTGTCTCGGAGAAGCCCCATATGTCACATACCCGGACCAACTCGGACTTGTTGGTCACTAGGTCGCCATTTAGACCGCCTCCTTCGGGGACAATGTTCTCCCTTTCTTCGCCGCAGATCTCAAGGCCAACGTTCTTCACTTCTGGGTCGTGGATCTCGAAGCCATAGGGCGTCACCTTTCTCTTGAGCCGGCCCTCTCCCATGACTACATAGTTGCAAGTCCTCATGATGTGGGTGCCCGGTGGGTGTGTGTCGTCTTCGTTGGACAGTTGTCGGCCCGCGTGGACGAGCTGCGCCATGTAGCCAGAGACGAGGGCGGCATTCTTGGCGAGGTCGAAGGAGTCTTTGGCGACATGGATGCAGACGGCCCGCTTGCAAAGCGTTGTGACGCCAAATATCCAGAGGATGATGAAGAAGGGTTTGATGCCCAAGCCATGAACGTAGGCGTAGATGAGGTAGCCGATCCACGCCATGCGCACCCCCTCCTCCACGGGGTACAACAGGCTATAGCGCCCGATGCCGCGGGTGAAGGCTTCAGCGGCTGGCGCCATCCCCGCGGAGACCTTCTTGCGGAGGAGCTCGACGAGCAGCATCCAAAGGATGACGAGCTCCGTGCGCCGCTGGTTGCTGGGGTCGGGCTTGCTCTTGGTCTGGGAAAAGATGTAGGACATGAAGGGGAGGAAGAGCGTGAAGCATGCCTGGAAGATGACGCGCATGGCGATGGAGTACCCGCTGTGGCGCCTGGTACGGCGGCCAAGCATGCAGAGCACGACGAGCCCAAAGACGAGGACCGTCACGACGACCGTGGTGGTGACCATGAGCCAATCATTGGCGTGCATGACGTCTTTGTACTCTGGGCTGGTGCACACCCCGCTGCTGCTGACGCCCTGCGCGGTCGAGGCGCCGCCGGAGTTGTACATGGCTACCTCCTCTGCCCGGCCCTCTCCCCTTGCCCTCCCCTATGTGGGTGCAGGCAGGCGTAGTAGTGTGTGTGTGTGTGTGTGCGTGTGTGTGCGTGTGTGTGTGTGTGAGTGTGTGTGTGTGTGCCGCCGCTATCTATATATATATAGTACTACACACATGACCGACACAAAACATGGTTGTGGACACCAGATGACACCTTGTCACGGCAAGGATCGATGCTCTCTTCCAAAGAAGAAGCGTCATCCTTTTGGACAAACAGATTGATCATGGCTTCTCTTCTTTCCGTAGCATCTCCGGGGTCTTTAAATATTCCTTGAAACTTGTACGTCTTTTTTTTTCGAAAAGGAGGTTATCCCCCGGCCTCTGCACCAGAACGATGCATGCGGCCATCCAAACTTGTACGTCTCCTGGACAAAGATTAGATTGATGCGCTCTTACATTCACTGCAAAGGCAAAGGCCAGCCAAAAGTTAAAGCAGCATGCTGCTTTGATTTAAGAATAAAGTTGGTGCAGTCATATGCTTCTAACTTATGCTTTGTCACGTTCCCAAGCAACAACCTGCACTGGTCATTCCGGTCAGGACCCTCTTGTTTTATCTTGTCCAGAGCTTTTGATCACACAATGTCGTCAAATATTTTGAATGTAAGACGGTTAATCATGTGCCGCTACAACTGACTATTCAGTGTAGATATGTTATCTGGACCCATCCCGTCTTTTTCTTGACGAAAAAGCATCGGTACGTTGCTGGATTTCACTGATGAAGATGGAGGAGTACATAGCGAAAAACTGTCACAATTGGGTGATTAGGGTTTTTTAAGGGGGATAGTTTCCTGCCGGCGAGGCTCGCCGGCTGAAACTTCAGCCGGTCCGCAACCAAACCTTTTATTTCTTGTTGTTTTACCTTATATCCTCCTGCGAAACGTTCTCCCCCTCTCATTCTTTCTTCCTCCAAACTACTGCTGCATTCTTCTAGCCACAACAGGATACTGCTCGTACCTTGCAGCACCTGGTGCTCTCCTCGACGGACTCGCCTTGTCCTTTATCTCACCATCTCCGGTGCCATGCAGGAATGGCGTTGTTGTTGTAGCCAACCACCGTTTTGTGCTACCGCACGCTAGCAACCCAGCACAATGAGGACCTGCTGCTTGGGAGGGGCGAGCTGTCGGCGCTCCGGGGTTGCTACGAGCCGCATAAACGCATGATCGATGGCGTCACTGGCAACTGCTACCACCGCGTACCACAAAAGCTACAACCAGTCCGCAGCAATGCTACAACTCCGTACACCGGAGCTGCAACCAGCGAGGCGTCGTCGGCTAATGCTACAAACGTTTACCATAGAAGCGACAACCATGTTCACCAAAGTTGCAACCGTGTTCGCCGGACCTATAGCCGAGCAGCGCTGATGTTCCTAAATGCTACAACCTATGTCGCAAGAGCTACAACCACTTCATGGAGTTGCTATAACCTCGTACAGCAGAGCTGCAACCGGCGAGGCGTCGTCGACGAATGCTACAACCATTTACCAGAGAAGATACAACCATTGTTGGGCCGGCCTGCCGGCGCCTAGCATCGGTCTTCCTTAAATATCTTTTTTTAAGTTACAAAAAGAGTGAATTCCGATTTTTATCCCCTAATTTAGCATTTTTGACATTAGTTACCCCATTTAACAAATTTCCTTCTTGACTACCCCATTTAGTTACAATCTTGTCTGTTTTTACCCCTTTTAATTTTTAAGAGCTTTCTTGCAAAGAACGTGTTTTCCTCGAGAGTCGAGACTAAGTGCCCAAGCATACATTTCTAATAAAACAAAAAATCCCATCCTATTATGTTAATAACTGGTAGTACTAATTTTAAATGCACACACATAACTGGAGCCCAGCTAAAAAACACATGTTCAACAATAGCACTGCAGACCTATAAAATAGAATGTGATGTTTTTATTTGATGACCTCCCAAAGCGTAAAATAAATGCTTCCTCCGATGTTTTGCATCAAGGAAGAAAACTAAAATATCATCACATTAAACCTATGAACCACAACCCACAATGCAAAAATTGACCATACTTGACCGCTCAAGATAATTGTTCATCTTTCCGGCGATGTGGTGCACACATACACCTGACACCCATGAGAAAAAAAACCGGGTGCGGCTAAACCAAGTGGCCAGTTTGGGCGTTGGAAGAAACGCCAAGAGGAATCTGATGGCAGCGAGTTAGCTGGCAGATCGCTCTCAAAAGAATTACTGGGGTAAAAACTGACAAAACTTTTGCTAAATGGGGTAATTTGGACGAAAATTTGTTAAACGGGGTATTTAGTGTCAAAAATGTTAAAGTAAGGGGTAAAAACTGGAATTCACTCCTATAAAAACATAAAAAATTAGTCTTTTTTGCAAAAGACTACCACTTCACACTAGTTATTGATTGAGCTCAAACTAATTGCAATTATGACAGGGACGGGCCATCTGTCAGGGCCAAGGTGGCATAAATGACAACTTTGTTACATTGACCCACACATTGGACGTTATGACATATGCGGCTCACATGCCAGTTCTGTCTCCCCCACTAAAATCCCCACATCTAAAAAGACACATGGGAACAGTGTGTGCCCTTCATTGGTCGTCCCTGCGAGGCTCCCAGGCGACGGCAAGCGGTGGGACTCCCGGCCGACGGTACACCTTCGGCGAGCAGCGGCCTGAGGATGTGGATGCGGTGGAGGCTTCCGCGACTTGAGGATGTTCCGCGCTCCTAGGATCCATCCCGTGCCGGAGCATGAGCTGCTCGTCCTCGACTCCTATGCTATACCCCTTGTAACTTGTAACTTCTAAGAGCATCTCCAACTGCCTTTGTATATTTGCACATAATTGTGTAGAGTGTAGTGATCTCGTAAAAAAAAGGTAGTGTATAGTGTGTATGACAAACTGTCCCCACATGTCAACACGCTGTGTACAAGCGTAGAATCGATCCATCTGCTAGCAGAAAGTACTCGGCAGTTCCAGAGCATCGAGATCAGGCGGACCCATCCACTTCCTCGAGACATGCAACTTGGCAGGGAAACGTGACCGAAGCACCTGAACCAGCTGCTCCCCTCAACCGGCCCATGTGTCCACCACACTTCCTCGCTCTTCAACGAGCAAGAGTCTCACGTCGAAAGCGGGGGGCACCACCACCCCACGGTGGTATGCGAGCTCGCCCGCCGCCTTTAGGTCCGGCACGTACGTGTCGCCGCCTAAATCACCAGAGGCCAAACGTGTCGTGCCGTGTCGAAACACTCTAGGAGTCTACAATAAGACAATGTTGTGCCGTCTTAAGAAAAATGAGATATTGATTGTCCTCATCGATCTATTTTGGTACCATTCGCATCGTTATGCACTATCATCCCGACTCTTAATCTTAAAAAAAAGGATATTGGCCCCGTGTACGTCAGTGCTGGCCGGACGTCCTCATCGCATGCCGGTCAATGATACATCTTGGCTGCATCTGCAGTGAGCTAGCTAGTATTGTAAACACGATAGTAGCTAAACTGCTTGTTAATGTAAGAGGGAAACCAACCCTCGGTCTTTGCAATGATTGAGACGTACAACCATAAATTATTGATTACTAGCAAATGTGTCTGTGCGTTGCAAACGGGAGAACACAATGATCATATGATAAGATCAATTAGCAACACCCAATCATACTTGTGATTGCACGATATGGGAGGTTGGCCACTGGAGGAGGAGCGTCGCCCTTAGCTACACCGTCCACTCCACATCCACGGTGGCCACCGAAGCTGAGAGGGCAATCGGGTCTCCTCGCGCACCCCTCGTACATGTACCCTCGCTGGGACATAAAGATCTGTTTCCTTCTGATCTTCTGGTCATAACAAATTTTTGCTTGGTTGGCTGGGTCAATGATCTAGATTCAATAATGCTAAGCAAATGAACCCCTTTCTGTTCTTCTCCTTGTCATTGTCGTTGTCGTTCCTTAAGGCGCAGATTGCGCTCGACGACTAGAAGCTTGGAGAAGCGCTGGAGCTCTGCATCATTGGTGGGTGCATCCTCGTCCTCGACGGTCTCGTACTTCCCCGTGGTCAAGTACACCATAGCCACCTTCTCGGCCAGCAACTTGTAGACAATGTCGAGCAGGTCAGCCATGTTCTTCGACGTCGCGTTGTCCATTGGCAAAATGGCCTCCCCGAATGGTGCCTACATACACATGTTTTAGTTTGTAGGGACTACTACATATATATGGACATAATAAGCTACTTAAACGCGATGGAGGAGAAGGTGGTTGATCACTTGTGCATATGTACGTACGTACCTGAGCCTGGATATAGAGGTAGTTCTGCTTCCGCACGCAGTTGCCATTGTGTAAGAGCATGCGAACCTGCCAGTCGGCCAACACGGCGCTGTGGCTATTGCGCCTGTGTGCGAGAAGGTGTCGATGACCGGGCTGTGGCTATTGCGCCTGCTGTGAAACCAGTTGAAGGCGCCCCGCTTGGCCGGCACATTTTCGTGCCCTGCACGCCCTGCGCCTACAGAGATGACGAGGTATTTCATATAATTCACGCCGTTGGGTTGGAACTCCGGATTCTTTAGAAGTTGCTCCCTGATGATCTTGGATATGGCAGCCATTGTGGGGTTGATGCCGCCGTCGATGAGGTGGTATTTCGACTGCTCCATGTCGCTGACCCAGGTATCGAAGTAGTGCGCCGGGAAGTAGGTTGGCGTGGCCGTCGATGGCGGGCCAATGCAGACATCCGGCAGGTCTGGTCCGGACACTTCAACTAGTTTTTGCACGGCATCCTGGAACAAGGGGGAGAAGATGAGAGGCTCGAGAATATTGGCGTCGAATGTAGGCGCCGCGAGCTTGCTCACGGTGCGCTCACCCGTGACTTCCTTGATCTTGTTTTTCTGCAGGAACGTGCCGTCGTATTTGGGCCCCTGCGACGCGCTTAGCAGGTCCAGTAGCCACCGCCACCACCTGCGAATGTGAAACAAACAGTGAAAATTAATTACACATTGTCTACCGACGAAGATGACAACTTAGTTACCTACCTCTTGGAAGGGCAGATATTAGATCCGTTCTTGATATAGAAATCCTGGATTTCCTGAGGGGTGTACTTTGTCCGTTTGTTCGTGTTTGGCGACACCAACATTGTCGCGATCATGGAGCCCGCGCTCATGCCCGCAATCACGTCGAAGTAGTCCGCTATCCGGGCATCTTCCCCGTCAATAGCCTACACACATCAACAGAGATGGATCGACTTACTTCGTCTAACAACATAACATAACATTTCAAGAGAGATGTGGTTGACTTACTTGGAGCTTTTCCTCGAGGCATTTGAGGACGACCGTGGGGATGAGCCCGTGCATCCCGCCGCCGTTGATGCTCAACACCGTGATGATCTCCCCAAACTTGGGTGGCGGGAGCCATGGACGTGGTGTCGGGTCCGGTGATCCTTGGTCCAGCAACTGTGCCGTTGGACCTTCCTCCTCCTCCGGCATGAGAAGTGGTGTCTCGAGCTCATCCTTGTTGCTTGACATGCCTTAAATAGCCTGTGTGGCAAGGTTGAGAGAAAAAACAAGGGCACTCGACGGATCAAACAATGAAACAGATGAGAGGGAAGCAAGGAGGAAGAGATTGGGCTAGCAAGAGACGGACAACCTCCCTCGCGTATTGTGTTGAATCAATCAAGGGTTTAATATAAATAAAAAGGAAGGAAGGCAAGCGTCGGACCAAGGTTGCGAGAGAGCGACCGACCACCAGCAACCAACCTTTGCTTCTGCATGGAGGAAGATAAATGGCATCTCATCAAATAAATAAGGGAGCGCGCGCCTGCAACCCCCAACTGATTGAGAAATAACTATTTCTCGGCCGGCTGATGTCACGCCATTTGTTTCATTCGATTTTCCTTTGCCAATGGTTGTTGACTGTTTTTCTTAACTTTTTTATTAAACGCCTATAACTTTAATAATCACAACCATCACGGCTACATTGCTTCAGGTCCAAGATGCAAGAAATTACAAAGTAACTCAGCAGGGCCGACTCAAGAGCAGAGAATGAACAATTGGATGAACTAGCAGGGATGTCTGGTGTACCTGCCTCCAGGTGTTGGGCCTCCGCCCGGATCTCCGCCCGCTCAGGGATGCATGGAACCGGGCTGTCCACCGGTCTGGCTGCATCGAGGTGCACACTACGATGAGAGGCCGTCACTGGAGTCGACGCCGATCTGACCCTCCTGGAGTACACCATAGTCCGGTGTGGACGCAAGTGCGACGCCACCGGAGTGGTCACCAACGCGGTTGTCACCACCACAGACACGACAGTTGGGGTAGGGCCACTAGGAGTGGCCGCGGACGGGATGAGGGTGGGGCTGGTCGCGAGGCATAGCAGCCTAGGCAGCTCCATCAGCTCGGCCTGGTGGTCCGTGGCTCGATGGTGGAGCCGCCGTACGTGGTGGGGTGGGGGCTGTCCGCCTGGCTCTGAGGGGCGAGGCCCAACCGGGGTCAGCGACGTATCCTCGATCTCAGGGAGGGTAGCCACCTGGACTATTGGAGGAGTGGCCAGGAGGTGAACTACCCATGTTTTTTAAAAACATGGGTATCCTATTATTTTGTTTTTGAAAAAGGGGTGCACCTACCCATGTTTTTGAACTTGAATTTGAAATCTTGTCAATATATATTCAAGATTGGTTCTGTTTGCAAGGCTTCATTACCAGAAACATAAATGTGCAAAGAAATCGTAAATCTAACTTTGTGTTCAAAAGATAAAATTGATGCAATGTTTGAGTCATACTGTCAGAAAAGTATGGGTGAGTTGCACTGTTCTGAACGAATCGCGGCTCAGCTATCAGCGGCCGGTAGTTAATCCAGTCTCCTTGTTTCGCCCCATTCGGGAGGCCTCTAGGGGGATTCCCGTCCACGGTAGTAGAGTTGGAGGCCACACGCGGCCGTCCGGCAACCCCGACCTCGGCCGCACGGTCGTCCTCGGCATGCCTCAGCCTTCCACGACCTCACTTCCCGGAGCCTGGGACATCAAACGTGCTCTTCATCCCCGCGGGGGGACACCTGACCTGAGCGCACGTGTTCGACGGAAGGTCTGGACGCCAAGAGCTAAGGAGGATGACCCCCGGCCTCTGCATCTGGGAGATGCATACGGGCATTTTATTAATTATTCTCGAGGACCTTACAAAGTATTACAAACAATATACCTGAATCCACCATCTTGGCAACATATGCCGCTACTCTTATCCATATGATGAAAGGATGCTAGCTGGGCCACTACCCAAACCACTCACCTAAACCTAACATCAAAAGCCGGAAGCCCCAGCCGAGCCACATACCGGGTCTGGGGCACAATCCGGTTAGACGCACTCTTGCGTCGTCGCCGCCATCTTCCACAAGTCCGACTTCAGATTATATTGAGTCTTCTACTTTGTGAAGGCCACATCTGCCATCGACGTCACCATGACGCCAGACAGCTACCTCCTTCTGCGCGAGTCCATCTTCGCGCATCGGACGCCGAGCCTCCACAGCGCCATGCCGCCGATCTCCCCCGCCATCAATGAGTGAGATGAAGTACCGCTCCACCGCGGCAAGTACAAGGTGAGGAAGGGCGAGGTCGCCATCGGAGACACGGCCGGAAGATAAGCACCGCCAGTCACGAGACATACCCGGAGCTGCGACGTGGTAGATCAGACGGGCCGCCACCAGGAACCAGACAAGCTCGCCATGCACACCCAGCATCCCGATGCCCAAGTCGGCGCCTTCAAGAAGGTGACGACGTTGTGGTGCCGCCGCCGCTTAGCCACCGGGGCTAGGGTTTTCACCCGGACGCAGGGGAAGGGGGGAGGCAGGGGAGGTTTAGCCTCGGCGCCACCACCAAGGAGGGAATGGCGTCCGGGACGCCATCGACGCCGTGACCGCCACCGGCGGCCAAGGGTTTCCCCCGTCCAAGCACCCTGCCGCCCCCTCTGAACCAGACACAACATCAGCAGGCGCGTGCACGCAGGAGATCTAGGCCGGCCGGAGGTCATGCAACACGAGCGGACCAGATCGCCTCCGATCTTACGAGGGAAGCGCGGGGCCTCCCCGCGCCATGACCAGCGCCCACCGGGACCTCGCTGCCCGCGCAGCCGAGGGGATCCGGCCTACCTCACCGACGAGCACTCCCCGCCGCCGGAGGAGCGCCGTCCGCCCTAGCGAGGCCGCCGCCTCAGATCAGCCGGCGCGGATCTGACCAGAACAAGCACCGCCGCGAAGAACTGCGCTGCCACCGGCCCGTGCGCTCCACCGTGACGTGCCGCCACCGGCCAGCAGGCCGCGCCGCTCCGCACTGACACCACCAGCGCGCGCCACCCGACGCGCCGGCCGCCGAGCTCCGCCGCCGCGCCCGAAGAAGCAGCCCCCCGCGGCCCCTGTTCCAGGCGAGGTCAAACGATATCCCGCCGCCGCCGGCACCGCGCGGGCTTTGCCCGGCGGCGGCGGGAAGAGAGGAAGGAGGTAGGGGCTGGGTTCGGCGGCGGCTAGGGTTGGGCGCCCGGGTGGCCCGCAACTACTACCGTGTTATGGTTATGGCAGGAACCAAATGTGTGCATGCATTGCAGAAGGCTTTAGCTACTTGTGTGTCAACGCCTCCCTCAAGTTGCAATCATGGCGTGATAAGGTGCATGGCCGGTGCCTCCATGATGATTGTCGTACGTTGTTGCCCTAAAGTCTAGTAGGCCAAGTCGCCAAATGCAACCCTCGACGACAATTCCGAGCCCGGCAACCTATGTATGTACCGGGTATTGTGGAGGTATTCATTGTCTCCAATCCATCGCCACTCGTTTCGACACCCTTGGGCTGTTGGGCAGAAATAATGTTGGCATGACTGCAACACAAGCTGATAAGCGCACTGATCGATCAGGAAAAAGTCCATTTTAAACCCTAAACTTGTAGAGCTTTGACGAATCAAATCCTCAAGTCCAAATCCCGGTCGTTTCAACCCTGAAGTGTATAATCCCGGTCTAAATCAAACACTGGAGCCGTTTGCCAGACAGGGATTGCAAAGAATGGCCGGGATTGGTGAGGGATTCCTATTTGCCGCCCGTGCGCAGCAAACAGGAGTGGCTACACCCCACAGCGCCCGCGGGTGGGCCGGCCCATTTCGCGGCGCATATTGCTAGTTCACTGCTTTATTTTTTAGTTCGTTTCTGCTGTTGACTTTTTGTTTTATTTTATCTTTTTGGGTTTTTTTCTGGTTTTTTCATGATCTTTCTGCCTTTTTATTTCTGGTTCTTTCGTGTTGTTTCTGGCTTTATATTTTTTCTTATTTTTCCTTTTCCTTTTTCTGCCATTAATACATTACAAGGAAATGTTTCATCGTGTATTTTTAATCATTAATAATACTTTAATATGACGAACAAGCTGTGTTTCTTCTGTTTATTTTTACTTGTCTTCCTTTTTGTGTATTATACAAGATTTTATCAGGTATTAAGAAAATGTTCATCGTATATTTAAGAAAATGTTAGTATATTAAAAAAATATTCATTTATGTACTTAAAAATGTTCAGCATATATATAAAAAAATGTTCAGCATATATGAAAAAACTGTTCAATATGTATTTTCAAATTGTTCAGTATACATCACGGCAATGTTCATTGTGTATTTTCAAATTGTTTAGCACATATCACTGTAGTATTCATTGTGTATTTAGAAGTTGTTTAGCATATATCACAAAAATGTTTAATGTGTATATAAGAAATTTTCGTTCTGTATTAAAAAAATGTTCAATGTATATTAAAAGGTCCACAGGTTTCGTAACAAGATTCATGAATTTGAAACAAACATATTGAAAAAAGGTTCACGCATTAGATAAGAAAAGGTGCGTGTATTTCTTTAGCAGTGCAACAGAAAAAAATGGGGCGGCCCAGCGCGGAGGACGGGTACACTCCATGGTCAACAGTGCTTGAATTATTTTAAACCATATAAAACCGGTGGCAATCTTAGTAGGAAATAGTAAACGGAAAATAAGAACCTCGTGGACCAGATTTTTAAAATAAAAAAGTTTACAATTTTTGAAAAAAAAATGTTCACAGATTCAGAAAGAGTACAATGATTTTGAAAATAAGCTCACGGATTTTCAAAAGAAAATTCAATGGATTTAGGAAAAAATCTCTTTCTTTGGGAAAAGTTTCACACGTTCAACAATTGTCAGATTTTCAAACATTACTCTCTTTTCAAAAAAAAAAATGCAGGAAAGGATACCAAAAAATGGCCCTGATTCTGCGTTTAACTTTTTTCTTAAACTTGCGCACTCCAGTTTAGTAACACAGGCTTGTTAGGTTGACTGGTTTAGCAAGTCTCCTAGGGATCTACAGGTCCGTAGTTCGAATCGTAGGACTTGGTGTTTTATCTTTTTCGACAATCAAATTGTTAAGCTACATTTTTTTTTGAGAAAAATTGTTACGCTAGTACGGACGCTATCGTACACCATGGGCCGGCCCAGCCAGGTGTCATTGCGTGCGTCGGGTCGAGCTCCTGTGTAACAGAAAAAAAAATGACAAATTTTTTGCAGACAAAAAGAACAAATGGGGTGGCCCAGCAGAGCGCTGGCCCATCAGCAATCCCGGTTGACATTCGCCAGGGTTTGATTTAGACCGGGATTATACACTTCAGGGTTGAAACGACCGGGATTTGGACTTGAGGGTTTGATTCGTCAAAGCTCTACGAGTTTAGGGTTTAAAATGGACTTTTTTCGATCGATCACCATATTAGCCAAAGATTATCAAACCGCGGGAGCAAAGCGTAGCCCCGCCCCGCTCGCACCCAAACCGTGATTTGAAAATGGTCCATCCATTACATATGACGGGTATCCTCCTGCTACATCGAGATTAAATGCATAGCTTTGCTTGCTGGGTGAGTAGATGGATGCATGGTAACCCAGCCTAGTGTTTGTACGGCTGATACCTTGCCCAGATCTCAGTTTTAGGATATGTTCCAAGATGCATTGTCCGTTGCACTCCCCCATCCATCGTTATCATCATCATCATCATCATCATCATCTTGTGATTACACATAGAGTAGCTCTGTGATCTCACCAATAAAAATCACTATGTCTGCTTCAAGGTCAAATATTTTAAATTTATGATGAAAATCATCTCCAAGCACAACTGGCATGAGTGTAGCTATGCCATCTCAACTCGTCTTGTGCTAGAACATTACATGATTATGCTAACTGGCTCATTACAGTATTATCACGCCGACCAGCTCATACTTGTATAAATCAGAGAAAACATCTCAAAAAACAAAAATAAATTACAACAACAAGTATTATTATGCAACTCTTTTCAAAACAACAAGAAAAAAGCAACGAATTTGTTGAGACCGGCTGTGATGGGCCTTGATCCTGAGCCTGTTATCAAACTGGATGGCAGTTGCACGATGGAACCTGATCATCCTGGTGGTTCTTGGGGACATGCACGCCGGCGTGGGTGAGCATGGCCCAGATGTGGGTGATGAACTCGCCGCCGTTGCTCAGCGCCAGCGCATGCGCCTCCGGGCCCGCCGATGGCCTGCGCGCCACGAACACGAGAAGTTCTGCCCAGAACTCGAGTAGCATCCCCCACACCCTCTCGTCCTCAAGCAAGTCACCACCGCTACTGCTAGTGGCCTCCAACTGCTTCCCCAGCTTGACACCCTTCACCATGGCCGACTTCTCCTCGTCCTCTTCTCCTTGACCGAACTTCACCAGACGCTCACGGCGGTCACCAGTGTTGCAACAGCTCTGGAAGAAACTGCTGAGCTCCCCCTTGATGTCCTTGTACACCTTCTTCGTCCATGCCTCATTGTCCGGGAGGAGCCCCGGCTCGTAGGCCACCAAGTATGCACAGTACCTCGACAACGTCAGGGCAGCCTGGCCGTGTGGTGGTAGAGGGTGCTTCTGTTTGTCCCTCATCTCAAATAGGGCTGTCGCGATGTGCCACACCACTATCATTGTTGCGGTGCTCATCTTGGGGTCGCACGCCCACTTGAGGTTAAGGAAGCGTTGCCTTTCCAACGTAGCCATGCCGTTGCTGAAGTGTCTGCCGCAGCTTGGGGTGAGGACGTCCTTCAACGCCTTGACGATGGCCATCTTTGTGTCACCGGTGACGATGGCATCGGGGAGCCCGACGAGGCGCCTCTTGAGCAGGCGGGAAACGAGCATCCACACCCAATGCGGGTCGAGGTAGTGGAGCTTGAGCATGGTGATCTGGTGGACCTTGATGACGGCGTGAGAGCGGTGCTTCGCCCATAGGGTGCCCTTGACGACCCTCCCGGCATGCCCCTTCTGTTGGAGCACTGTCTTTCGGGCATAGGTGTACATTACGGACACAATGAACCAATCAGAGAGCACATACTGCAAGAATTCATATGTCTCGACGGCAAGGAGGGTGAGCGTTAGGAGGAAGGTGATGATGAGGTCGGAGGAGGAGCAAACCATGCCGAAGAGGAAGTTCACTTGGTGGACGAAGCACTTGTACTGCACCACCATGTCGATGGACAGGCCGATGAGCCCCCGAAAGAGGGAGCCTAGCACCTTGAAGATGTGGCCATTGCCTGTGACGAGGAGCACGGTGATGCAGTACAAAAAAATGAAGACGATGGAGATGATGAAGTTGGCTATGAATAGCCCCGGCTTGGACAATGCCAACGGGATGATGGCCTGGTAGTACTCGTCGAGAAACCTCAGCTCTAGTTCCACCACCTGGAAAGCCCTCTCAGCATTGGCAACCTCGTCCTCGTGCCCCTCGAGGGCGAGAAGGCCCCGGAGGACTAGATCGCGTGCTTGTGGGGTGTCTGCCTCTGCCATGTGGAAGTGCTCCATCTTTCGTCGGAGGAGCTTGAAGAGTGCGACGGCAAGGCAAATGTTCTCCAACTTGTGCTTCCTGCTCAAATTGTACCTGAAGATGGGGTCACTATTGGCGAGGTCCCATATGTTACATACCCGGACCAGCTCGGACTTGTTGGCCTCTTCCTTCCCATTTGGACTTCCATCTCCAAGGAGAATTTTGTTCATTTCTTCTTCTTGAATCTTGAAGCCATGGGGCGTCACCTCCCTCTTGAGCCGTCTCTCTCCCATAACCGCGTAGTTGCAAGCCCTCATGATACCAGCGCCAACTGCATGTTCGTCATCGTGGAGCAATTGCCGGCCCTTGTTGACGAGCTGCACCATGTAGCCGGAGACGAGGGCAGCGTTCTTTGCGAGGTCGAAGGAGCGCTTAGCAAGGTAGATGCACATGGAACGCTTGCACATCTTGACGACGCTGAAGATCCAGAGGATGATGAAGAATGACTTGACGCCAAAGCCATGCACATAGGTGTAGATGAGGTACCCAATCCACGCCATGCGTGCAGCCTCCTCGACGGCATCAAAGAAGCTCTAGCGGCCGACGCCACGCGCGAAGGCATCAGTGGCGGGGGCAACCATGGCGTACACCTTCTTGCGGAGGAGCTCTACGAGGATCATCCAGAGGAGAATGAGCTGCGCGCGGGGCTGGTTGCCGGTGTCGGGTGGCTTGCTCTTGGCCTATGAATAAGGTTTAAAATTTCAACAAAATTTCCAACAATTCGATAATTCATACTGATATCGAAATATATGCAACCTCAAAATTTCGTCCTAGATCCAAACAAGTTTAAAACCAAATACAAATTCGATCAAAATCCATTAAAATCGAGTGAAAGTCGATAGATCAAAACCCAAAAGAATTCTCAAAAAGTTGGATATCTCACGAAGGTTTGGTAATTCTTTTTCCTTCAACAAAATTTTAAACCTTACCTGGGAGAACATGTAGGACATGAAGGGGAGGAAGAGGGCGAAGGAGGCGCGGAAGAAGATGCGGGTGGCGGTAGAGTGGCCGCGGCCCCGGCCCGAGAGGCGTCCCGAAACTCCAAGGAGGAAGAGGGCGGTCCCGAGCAGGGTCATGAGGACCGTGGTGGTGACCATGAGCCGCTCGGTGGTGCGCATGTCGGCGGACACCGTGAAGCTGGCCACCAGCGTGGCAGCCGGGGTGGCGCACACCGTGACGTTGTTGATGATGATGTCGCGCCGGGCGCTGGAGTTGTACATTGCCGCGGCAGCGTGGCTCACCGGCGACAGCAGCACCATGCCTCTGTCCCCCTGCCCTTAGCAAGAAGCTGATGGTGATGCTGAATGGTGCATGTGTGCTGCATTGTGCTGATATGTCTGTGGTATTTATACTGCTAGTTTTGGTATGCGTGTGCCACAATGTGGGACAGAATTTCAGCCAGAGCAAGAGGCAAGGCACGGATCGATGCTCCCTGTGTGCAGTGTGCACAAAGCCTTGGGCAGCATCGATTCCTAGGCACTTCTCCATGTACAAAGCCGGGTCTTTAATTATTCTCAGAATTGGACGATCGACAAGCAAAGGGGCTAGGAAGAGCATCCGTCCTACGGTGTACTTATATTTTGAGAACTAGTTATAAAATCCTGCTTTGAAAATGTCCAATTTCAAAGTTAGTATGATGGAAACAATTTAGAAAATGTTGCTCTGAAAATGCGCGATGTCAAAACAAGTGTTTGGTGCTAGGCATTTCCCCTCGGGGCTAATAGGGCTTCGCCACGTTCCCTCCAAAAACATGACTTCTCGTACATATCGCCCCTCTTTTGGTCCATATGAATGGGCACGTGCAGGTTTTTGGCGCGACACGACGGCAAAGATCTAAGGTTTCGGTTGAGAAGAACATCGTCCAATGATGTCAACATGCAAAACCACATACTTGATGGAAAACAAAGGCACATTGCATGTCCAGCATAATGGGAAGGTTCATCATCATACAATTTACTACGTTAGAACTATATCATGACTGAGAACAAAACACGACCACATGACCACAAAGATCATTAGAATCACCTGGGAATAAACCATGGGCTTTTTCTCTGGTTTGAGAGCATGCATACATCGTCCGCCCGTACCATACGGTGCATGAAAGAATCCTGCTGCTGCACCCTGGGAAATATATGCGCACGACAAAGATCGATGCTTTCGTGCGCGCGTCACTGCCACAACCAAGAAGGCAGCAGGTCTTTATATATTCTCAGAACTATGTGATGGGCAAAGAACAGATGCATTTGTCAGTGGCTAGGACCACAAAGCAAAAGGCCAGGCAGAAGAACATGTCCTACAAAAGGATAACCGGGAAGAGCACGCTTCTTTACCTTTCGCTAAGGTTAAGTTAGCTTCTAGCATACTTGGGCCTCGTTTGTTTGGGCTGCGGTTACGACACAAGTGGCTGTAATTTTCTTTTTCTAAGTATTTGCAAATTTTATTTCATAGTATTTGAAAATGCTAGCTCAAGTATGAATAAACCAATCACGTTTATATCTCCCTCCCTGCATAGAACAACGGTGCAAAGAGACTCCGCTAGTCCATAAACTAATTATCAACTGTTCATACAACCAAACATCTTATATTTAGGAATAAAGGGTGTAGATGTTAGTACGGACAACAATCTATCTAGCTTGTCATGCCATAGATAAAGAGATCTTGATCCTATCACACGCGGCATTCATGTAGCCATCATCAGATGTAGTCAGAATGCCGTTGCCACGCTCACGGCGGCATGAGCTTGTCAAGGGAGGCGGGAGTTTGTCAGGGGAGGACAAGTAGAGGCCAGGAAGAACATGTTTTACAACGGGAGAACTTAGGACAGAATTCTTGTTCAGACTTCCACATGCTAATTAAGCTTTCGTCAGACTCCTTCCTTCCATCCATATACGGGCCATTTAGTTAGTCCCTACGTCTATTTTACGCTTGATCAACCTGAAGAACAATATCAACTTATATGTACCAAAATGTAAGGCGTTTTTTTGGTTTTGCATAGGGCATAAAAAACGTCATACATTTTGTTACAGAGGATGTAATACCCAATAAACTTTGATGGGGGCAAAGAATAGATGCATTAGTTAGTACAAGCAAAGGCCAGCAAGAACATGTTTCACAAAAGGAGGACTCATCCATTAGGAAGAGTAGCTTTCAGCTTAGGCTAAGGCTTTAGCCAAGGCAGCTCATCCATAGGTGATGTTTTTCTATGCCCATCACCAAATCCTCAAAAGGGCAGACCCTCAAAAGGACAGACCAAGTGCATATAAGCTCCCACAAGGTAGAGTCTGGGAGAGATTGTAGGGAACCAAGTCTTACCCCTGTGAAGTGGTGAAATGCAATGCATAGAGACTGGTTCGAACACACGAGAAAAACTAGACAGGATCTCCCTTCCCCTCATGCGACCTTGAAGGCACTGCCAGAGGTTTCTCATCAATCTTCAAAGTCAACTATGGAGGTACGTGTTATATAACTTGTAGAATGATGCTAGCCAGTAATGTTTTTTAGGCCGAAACTAATTCTTTCTAAATATATTTTTTTAAATAACAGTTATAATTCATCTTCACTTGTAGCTCAATGGGACACTAGGCCGCCTAGTCGCCCATATGGCAGAGATGAAAGCAATTATGTCTCAGCAACATTCGTTGACGTCTACACAACTGGCAGAATAGTATGACGCTAGAAGGAAATCATCGTGCGCTTGGACGTACGCATTTGTTTTTTTGTAATTCATCCTTTGAAATAAGTGCATGACTAACATCTTTTTATTATAAAGATCATCAATTTGGCATACGACACAACCAGACTTTGATGCGGGAAAGAGAGTTGACAAAGAAATCAACGTAATCATGTCATAAAATTTATAATTTTCCTGTTCTTGTCCCAAAATGTATGCTGATCATTTATCTTTTGAACGTGCAAACTAGAAACCTCAAAAAATGTAGCCGCTTCTACAAATGAAGTTCCAAAGTGTGTCTACAGCACCCCAGCAAAAACTTAGCAACAAAATTTGAGGTATGAAGTTCCATATTGCTAGCACATTCTTTTTTCAACCAAGAGCTAACTTGTGTCCATCTTTACAGAAGGTAAATCAAACATCTATGGACCGGGGAGAACTGACAGACACGACGCTGTGGAATCAATTGGGAAGCGTTTCACGTGTGATGACAGTAAAAACTTACCAGCAGAATCTGAGGTCAACAAATTTACGAGACGTGTGCATGCTGACCTCATATTCTGCCGGTAAGTCTTGTTGCCATACCTGAAACAGTTCCCAATTGATTACACAACATCCTCTCAGTTTTGCCCTTTGGTGGTCCATGGATATTTATTTTACAGATGAACGGAAGTTAGTTGTATGGTTGGGAAAGAAAAACATGCAAGCAATATGGAACTTCATACCATTCTTGCTAGGGAAGCGACTACATTTTTTGAAGTTCTCTAATTTGTACGTTCAAAAGATAAATGGTCAGCATACATTTCGTGACATGAAGAGATAAGTTACAAATTTTGTGACATAACTAGCTTGATTTCTTTGTTAACTCTTTGCCGCATCAAAGTTGTTGTGTCATACGCCAAATCGATGGTCCTTTTAATAAAGATGTTAGTCATGCACTTATTTGGAAGAATGAATTATAATAAAAACAAATGCTTACGTTGAATTGAGAAATTAGATCCTCCAAATGCATGTTGGTTTTCTTCTGGTACCGTACTACTCATCTAGTTGTGGAGACATCTCCGAATGTTGCGGAGATATAATTACTTTCATCTCTATCATCTAGGCCACTAGGCAGGCTAGTGTCCCATCAAGCTACAAGTTAAGAAAAATTAGAACCAGTTTAAAAAAAAGGTATTTAGAAAGAACTAGTTTTAACATAAAAAACATCTTCGAAGGCTGATGAGAAACCTTAGGCAATGTCTTCCAAGGTCGCATGAGGTCCTCAACCATCTGCAAAAAAATTTATTATGAATCATTTTTGTAAAAGCTGAGCAGATTACAACAAGTAACGCTAAGCATATACCTCTCAATCTCATTCGTAGTTCTCTGAGATTATTTTGTCAACCTTGCCCACTTTTGCTTCGTTACAATCTAGGATAAGCGGCTTGTCATGTTGAAAATAGAAAATGGTACGATCAATGTGGAATTTCTCGTAGAACCAAGTCTGCAAGAAAATAGAACTTACATGTAAGTGATCAATTAACAAAAATGTCATATGAAATAATGAGTTTGTATTACCTGTAGTGGTTGAGGTGACCCTTCAAGTTCGCACCTCGTTGACAAACTTCCCCAGCCTTGATATTAAGTGGTCAAGAGAAAGTTATACATAATTGATGGAGTTTATAATATGTATGTCCACAACGATACACACTAGGGATGACCACAAACGATCACTTTCTTGTCAGTATAGTATGTATATGTCCACAATGATACATATTTAATTGATCGTTGCTTAACTTTACCCCAGCTTAGATATCAATCTTGAACTCTGCCAGTTTTCTGCAACAACAATGAAACTTCTTGGCTGCACACAATGGGTTGAGCATGTGCATATCAAGATATGAAATCAGAGAATTGCCACACAGTAGGCCAGTTTAGAGAAACTTAGGTCAAAAAGACAAAATCAAGTTTCCAAATAAACACAACAATAGCTTCAAACAATAAAAAACATGTGTTCCAAACAAACCAATTAGATGTACAATACTTGTCCGGCAAACAAAGCAAAGGTTCGACAACGTATGTTTACGAAGGATGTTCCTTCATAGAGACGGATATTCCAATCTGAGATCACTGCAGCCTGGTCACCGATGTACCAAAATATACCAGGTAAACTACAGGGCAGTGCAGCAGCAACTCCAGGACCTCGTGACGGCACCGTGTTTATTCTTGTATACACATACAATACCAGCATCAGCCTGCTTTCACTTGGACGTAGCTCCTCGCAGGCTCGGCACATAAGCTAGGAAGGGTTGATTTCATAATTAAAAACAAGCACTCAAAACCCAGAGATCAGCAGAATCTCCTCCTGCGGATAGATCACTTTTCACTAGTTGGACGAGCTGAAGGAAGCCTCGCCGCCTGAGTCGCTCTCGTCCTGCATGCGCTTCATCTCGTACGCCCACTCCAGCCCAGAGCAGTAGTGGAGGGGTGGGTTGAACCTGTGGTCGTTCAGGTCAGGGGGCAGGAATGCGCCGTTCTCGACAAGGAACCTGACCACCCTCTTGTTTCTTTCCTTGGCAGCAATGTGCAGGGGAGTCCCTGGATTAAGACAAAATAAGTTTAGGACTCCACAGGTCAAGTAGGTTCCATTGAGTAGATAGTAGTAATAAACGCATTTTAGTAACCTAGATAAGCTAGGTAGCAGGAAAACAGCACCGCAGGAGGTTCAACCCAAATACTAATACATGAAGCCACGCACACCTTTCACATACTTTATAAACAGAGCAAGATTACACTATACACATCAGCTACAAGTAAACCACACCTGCATGCCTAGTAATAAAACATGGAGATCTCGTGTAATGGAAACAAGCTATGTTTAGATGTTAATTAAGCAGATGCATCGCTATTAACACCAGCAACCAAAAACAATATATATAACCTAGATATAAGCTACATAGCAGAAAACTGTACTGCACAGAGTTCAGTCCACATAATACTATATGAAGCAACGCACACCATTCAGCTACTTCAAAACAGAGCAGGATTAGATCTGCAGATCTACTATAAGTAAACATCATCTACATACCTAATCATGTATCATAGAAAAAGAACGGAAACAAATTATGCTGGATGTACTAACTTCCACAGCTTGGCCATATATGTATAGACAATTAAGAGTGGCATCCCAAGACAATACATATAGAATAACAAAAATGATTAAAAACAATAACATTTAGAAAGGTTAGAACTGATGGAAGAACAATCAACAAATAAAAATAATGACACTGGCAATACAGGCAATGACTAAAAAAACAAGTGAACTTACAGCCACAAGCTCCTTTTGTTCGGGCATCAATATTGGCACCGCGCTCCAGCAGTTCATCCATGATTTTCACATGCCCGCCCTGAGCAGCAAGGTGCAGCGGAGTAGCGCCAGGAGACTTTGGTCCCCATGCGGGTGCATTGACATCCATCCCTTCATTCAGGAGACGTCTCACCTAAGGAGAATCAGAAAAAAAATGAAGGCTTTAGATTTTTCACAAGGATGATTAGTAACTAAATAAGATAACAATCTCTAGTTAAGAAGTTGTATGGGATTAATTTTTTGCTATAGAGCAGAATCTAGCCTAAAAGATGCATTCATTCTTGCAGATTTGATTTAAGGTGATCCCACGAATGACAGGCCGTTGAAAAGAATTGATGTGACACAGAATATAACTTAGAACGATTGGTACTTATAACCAGTCCTAGATGACCACATACGAAAGAACATCTGAGACCTGCAAATGAGAATCAGGGTAATCAGCACATCTAACTAGTTGCAAATCTCAGGACATTCGTCCAAAGCTGGATGCAATGTTTAAACATGTACAAGCCCTGAAGGACATCAGAGAGTGTTTCTTTATTTGGCTTAATCAGCTAACTGGGCAGAGCACTTGCCAAACAAACTTTGCTTAAATTGGCTACACAAGGCAACAACATAGTAAAAGAGTTTGGCTGTTTCTCCTAATTGGTCACATATACAAGAGATGAAACGATCAGCATATCTAACTAGTTACTAGCCTGACATACATGTTCCAAATTCCACAACATTTTGGCAGAACAGGATGCAAAGTTTGGACATCGACATGCCCTGAAGGACATCAAAGCGGGTTTTTTTATTTATCTTATTAATCAGCTAAATTGGGCAGGGCATTCAGGCGCGACTGGAACCTAAGAGCTAACCTTATTTGGATTTCCCAAGTAAAACTGGCATGGTAGATGCAAAACAATATTTGCTTCAGTTATCTATAATATCTACAGGATGCCAAAGTAGGCACTTATAACTGAAGTGGGCAGGGCAGACGCCAAACAATCTTCTTCAATTATCCACTCAAGGCGACACAAAATGGCACCACACTATTGGTCTCTTGTCCCTCCTGATCGGTCACACGTGCAACACGCTTGCGGTACTACCCAAGTCGCGGTCCGCCTCAAAAGGGCTACAACCCATTCATGCGCTCGCATGACAGAACATATCCGTGCCTAAACTGAGTAGGGCAGATGCCAAACAATCTTCTTCAATTATCCACTCAAGGCGACACACCATGGCACCACACTGTTGGTCTCTTATCCCTCCTGAATCCTGATCGGTCACATGTGCAACACGCTTGTGGTACTACTCAAGTTGCAGCATGCCTCAAAGGGGCTAACAATCCATTTGTGCGCTTGCGTGACAGAACATATCCGTGCCTAAACAGAGTCTAGATTAAACAATCGATAACTCCTTCATTCATCCAGATTTGGTTTATTGTGATTTGACACAAAAAGAGTGTTTCTTCATTTGGCTTAATCGGCTAAACTGGGCGGAGCACTTGCCAAACAAACTTGCTCCAATTGGGTACACATAAGGCGACAACATCGTACCGAAGTTTTGGTCTCTTGTCCCTCCTAATCGGTCACATGTGCAACGTTTGCGGTGCTACTCAAGTTGCAGTCTGTCCCAAATGGGCCACAAATCCATTTGTGCGCTTGATTGACAGAACATATCCTTGCCTAAACATTCCTAGTTGACTAGTTATTCCGCTACAAAATAAGAAGATACGGGGAGCAGGTCATACCTCCTTGAGGTTGCCCTTGCGGGCGGCGACGTGGAGCTGGTTCCATCCGCGGTCGTCGGCGTCGTCCGAGTCGCCGGCGCGGGCGCGCGCCCGGGTCATGCTGAGCGAGCTGCGGAGCTGCACCATGGTGGCCCCTTGCCTAAGAATCTTGCAAGCAGATCCAAACCAAACCAAGAAAGCAGAGAGGGGAGCAATCCAATCCAATCAAATCAAATCAAGAACGAGAAGGGGGGAGAAGCGAATCGGATCCGGGGAGAAAAAGCTAGAATTTCAGAAGCAGAGGAGATGGGGGGAGGGGGAGATTAGCGGGAGTAGTTGCCCATGCCGAAGGGGGCGAACGGATTGAGGCCGGGGCCGAGCGCGCGGAGGTTCTTGTGGAGCATCGGCGACGAGGAGGCGGAGGAGGAAGACGGCGGCGACGGGCGGCGGCGCACCATAGTTTGGCTTCTTTTGGTGGGGGAGTTGGCTGGATCCGGGGACAGATCAGAGGAAGGTGTCGACGGAGTTGGGGATCATGTCTTCCGCCCGGAAATCAATCAAAAATCACAACTTTCGATCGGAGGTGGGGAAGACCAAGGACGACCCCAGCCTCCTGCCTTATATATTTTCGCGTGCTCGCGTGACGGGCCGGGCCGTAGCTGCGTATTTGGTTGGGCTGTGGATTTCTGAAAGAAGCTGCGTAAAATCTGGGCATTTCCCCCTCAAACAAAAAAAATCTGGGCATTTTCTATTTAGCGCTTCGGGCGTCGGTTGTAGGTAGGGACGCAGAGCGGCGCCCGACCGGCCCCGCTTCGTACTCAAAGTAGATCGACTTAGTTATAATCCTTCTGGTTCAGCTATAGTTCATGTTTGAACTAAATTCCTGTTTTGCCGGGCTTATGCGGGATGCCCGCTTGCATCCCTGGTTGTAGGTCATCTTCTATATCTAAATAGCTAGCCCTCGCTAACCAATTTCAGCATGCAGGAGGACGGGCGGCGGCGCACCATAGTATGGCGAATCTGGGGCTGGGTTTTTTTTCTGGGGGAGACGGGTCAGATCAGAGGAAGGTGTCGACGGAGTTGGGGATCATGTCTTCCGTTCGGAAATCAATCAAAAAATGGAAATTTTTGATCGGAGGTGGGGAAGGCGACGGACGGCGGCGGCGAGGGGATGGGGATGAGCAAACCCTAGAAATCGAAAACGAATCCAATCTTGGCTTCTGACTCCAGCCCCATCCCAACCTCCTGCCAGCCTTATATATTTCTGTCAAAGCAGCGGTCGGGCCGTTGCTGCGTGGGCCGAGGCCGTCTACTTACGAACCATTTGGGTTCTCGGGCTTTACAAACCATTCGGGTTGTACCATACCCCTCAAACCCAACCCAATATGGGTGGCGGCGGATATGGGGACATCCGAACGCGCCCGCAGGTCAGATCCGATAGCCCAGAGTCTTGAAAGAGAAAACCCTAGAAATTCAAATCGAATCCAGTCCTCTCTCTTGGCTTTGCTTCTTGTCACCTCCCCACCGTAACCCCCTCCCATATATATTTCCACTCGTGACGGGCCCCAAAGCACACTCGGACTCGTGTGGGGCTAGCCCGAATCCATGCAGGGTGCGAGAGCCGAGTCCACATAACCTTTACAAGGCTATGTGCTTGTTACACTCTTTTTCCCAAAGAGGGGTCTAGCAGGGAGCTCCTAATCCATACATGATGATTTGGGGAGGGGAGCAAATGCGCAGCTCAACGTGCGCTCTCCTCGATGATTCTTGGATCAGCCCATTACTTCATCTGCTTGTTTATCTTGTTCATTTGCATGACGGTTCATTTGAAAAAGAAGTTGCACGAACGGATGGCTATTGCTAGGCAACATTCAGCAAAATAAAGAAGGTCGTACATGAATTTTAGAAAACGATTAAAGATTCAAAAATATTTCTTGGAATTTTGAAATATTAGCAAATGGGAAAAAAATTCTTATTCCAAAAAAAATCTTCACTACAAAAAAATGTTTACGAATTCAAAAAAGTCATGAACTGCAAAAATGTTCCTGATTTTGACAAAATCTTCATGATATTGAAAAATGTTTGTGAATTTTAAAAGCTGTTCGTGGAATTTAAAAGTGTTCATGAATTCAGAAAGTTGTACGCAAATTCAAAGAATGTTCATGAATTAAAAAAATGTTCACAAATTTAAAAAATGTGCACAAATTAAAAAATCGTCATAATTTCATAATTTCACGAAATCAAAAGGTTGTTCATGAATTAAAAAAACCAAAGATTTAAAAATGTTTGGTGCACTCAAAAATTGATGGCGAATTGAAAAACGATTGATATTTTGAAAATGTTCAAAAATTGAAACAAAGTTCATGTATTCAAAATATGCTTGTGATTTTTAAAAATATTCCAGAATTCAAGAGGTTGTTCGCAAATTCCATAAAACTTTGCAAATTCAAGAAAAGTTCACAAATTCAAAATATGTTGGAGAATTGATTTTTTTAGATTTCAGAAAATGTTAACATATTGAAATATGCATGTGAATACGAAAAAAAAGACCGTCTATTAGAATATAATTGTAAATTTCAAAAAAATGTTAAATAATTCAAAATATGTTTGCAAATTCAAAGAGAAATCATGAATTAAATAAATGGGGACCTAAAAAATGGGTTGCAAATTCAAAATATCTTCATGAATTAGAAAACATTTTCCATTTTAAAAATGCTCAAGAATTGAAAAATTGTCTTCATGAAATTGGATAATATGGAGTGCAATGAAAAAGGAAAACGAAAAAATAAATAAAGAAAACGAAAAACAGAGAAAACCGACAAAAAAGTTTTGAAAAAACAAAACAAAGAATCATAAAAATAAACTGGTTTTTGTGTTGTTTCAGAAACATTCCAAAACAAGGTGGGAAAAATACAGAAACAGTGGAGTGGGCCGGCCCAGTACCGCGCATGAGGTGGTACGTGCTTATGAGCTATTTGTCGACCTACGCGGTAAATATTATTCTTCTGCCTAGCAGGCTCCTCACGACACCATTCAATAGGCGTGGCTACATTTGGCTTTATGCGAGACATTACCTTGCAGAGTAGCCACGTGGGTTCTTCACATGGGTGTTATGCAGGTGTCATGTTTTTTAAAATTTTAGAAATAAAAGTATTTTAATAATAACTTATTTTATGTGTTCCTCACACATTTAGAAATGTTCAAGCAATGCGAAAATATGATCGTCCATTTTTTTAGAAAATATTTGTACCATTGAAAATATGTATGTAACATTTAAAAATGTTTACTCATTTAGAAAAATGAATATTACATTGTTAAAAAATAATTTATGATGTAAAGAAATCTGTGTAATTCAAAAAATGTTTCAAACTTGAACAAAAATCGATTGTGACATTTTCGTTCGATCATCCATTCGAAAGAGAGAGAAAATCCGGGTGCAACGGCATTACTTAGAAGCTATTATCTCTTGTCTTGGCAAAATTCCATCTTACTGTTTATGGCAAATATTTAACACGAATTCAAATATATGTTAAAAATATATATTTGAAAGAAAAAGAGTTAATAAGGTATTTGAAAAATGAACATGTATTAAAAAAATTGGAAAACATGTATTTGTAAAAATATTAATCATGTATTTGAAAAATGTTAAACGTGTATAAAAAATATTCTTTGTATATACCAAATAAGTGCAATGTGTATGGAAAAGTTAGACCCTACTGCTTCATGAGCGGTATGGACACACAAAGAGGAAATTTATTTTGAAAATTAGAGTTGGCACATATAAATTTATTTGGAACGGCACGGAAGTACCGTATAGTAGGTAGGTATGGTGGACTCATATGGCAAAACTGGGTTTAAGAATTTTGGATGCACAAGTAGTATTCCTACTTAGCACACGGAAAGGCTAGCAAAAAGATTGAGAAACAACCAACCAAAAAACAAAAATTCTCATAGAGGAGCATTAAACATAATTAACACCAAATAATGCACCACAAGTAGGATATAATTTCATTGCAGAACTATTGACTTTCGTGCTTACATAATGAATCACAAACCTTAACACCAATATTCTTACTAAAGCATAATTACTAACCAACATAACTCACATATTAATATCATCATATCTCAAACTATTACAAAGAATCAAGTTTATAATGTCCAATGATCTTCATGAAAGTGTAACTTCCGTTTTTACAATTCGACTAGTGCATCCCCTATCATGCAAGATGTTATGTCTTCGAGAAGCTGAATTTCGAAGATCATGAGAATATGGAGAGAAAGAAATTTCACCTCCAGACCCAACATGGTTATGCTTTTTGCCATAAAGAAATAAAATGATGTCAACAAAGTTTTAAAAGGATCTGCTGGCTGACGCATAGCGTTGCCTAGGAGAAATAGGGCCAACACTCCTTTTTGTTGTATTTTATAACATGGATCTGAAATATATTGTAAATTTCTTACAAGGATGTCATGTCAGGCATTCTAGCCCTACTGCCCAATGATACAACCTCCAGTAATCCATCTTTCCCAGGGCACGCACTTGGCAAGCCCAGTTCGTCCACTCGATTGCCAAATGATCTGCAAAGTATACCAATTTTATCGCTTCCTTATACCAAGCTTTAGAGATAAAATTTGAAGCAATCTTTTATTGCACAAAATACATGTTTTTACCAGTTGCTTGTACCAAGTTTTAACAGTTGAAACTTAACATATTTTCTAAAAAATCATTATAATTTATCAAAAATGTAGCTTATTTGAAAGCGCTGACCAGGAGAAACACGAATATGAAAACATAACTTAGTATGGACATTTCGTTCACAAGATATGAAATTTGAAAAATCAAATGTCAAAATAAATGGACTTCGATAAATTTTGAAACATTCGGGATTTATCATTTACAAAATAAAAAGCAAGCATGATGGACTATAGCCATGATAATCTACAGTTCACTCTACGACGACCCTACGTGTGTCTAGGTCGACGGCGACGGGATGCTCTACTGCATCACGGGCTAACACCTGTACAAGAACGATACCACCAATGAGAAAGAGCACAAGCTTCGTAGTCAAAGTTTGAAGCTCGGTCTCCATGAATCTCATATATAGTATATTTTTGTAATGAATTCAAAATATGTTTGCAAATTCAAAGAGAAATCGGGAATGAAATAAAATTTTGACCTAAAAAATGGTTTGCAAAATCAAAATATCTTCACGAATTCAAACATTTGCCATTTCAAAAACGCTCAAGAATTGAAAAAAAAGTATTCACAAATTTGGATAATATGAAGTGCAATGAAAAATGAAAACAAATAAAGAAAACAAAAACCAACAAAACCAACAAAAAATATTTGGAACAAAATAAAGAAACATAAAAATAAACCGGTTTAGGAGGGGTGTCAGTAATGTTCCCAAACAAGGTGGAAAAAGTACAAAAACAGTGGAGTGGGCCGGCCCAGTACCGCGCATGAGGGGGGATGTGTTTATTAGCTATTTGTCGTCCTATGCGGCAAATATGATTCTTCTGCCTAGCAGGCTTCTCAAGACACCATCATCAGGGCCATTCAATAGGCTTGGCTACATTCGGCTTTATGCGAGACATTAGCTCGCTTTATGGGAGACATTAGCTCGTGCCTACAGGGAGCGGATAGTGGGCCAGCTCAGTAGCCACGTGGGTTCGTCACATGGATATTACAGGTGTCATATTTTTTACATTTTAGAAATAAAATATTTTTACTTATAACTTGTTTTAAATGTTCATCACAAATTTAGAAATGTTCATGCAATGTGAAACTATGTTCGTCCAATTTTTAGAAAACATTTATACCATTAAAATATGTATATAACATTTAAAAATGTTTACTTGTTTTTTGAAAAGGAATATTACATTGTTAAAAAATATTTTATGGCGTAAAGAAATCCTTGTAATCATGTAAACGAATATTTTACCATTTTTTTGAATTACACGGAACATTAACAAAAAATTATTGTGACATTTTCATTCAATCATTTCATTTGAAAGAAAAAAAATCCAGGTACAATGGCATCAGTTAGAAGCTATTATCTCATGTCTTGGCAAAATTCCATCTTACGGTGTATGGCAAATATTTGGCACGGATTCAAAAATATGTTCACCCACATGTATTTGAAAGAAAAATAAAGTAAATAAAATAGAAAAAAACAATAAAAACAAAGAAAGGAATGAAGAAAAACCAAGAAGAAAGAAAAAAATTAGTAAAAACCGGAATAAAATGGTGAAACACCAAAGTAAGAAAAAAGAACCGAGGAAACCCATGAAGAAAAAAAAGCCAAAAAAAAATTATGTTTCCCTTGCAACTACGTTTCCCCAACTCGCAACCGGGACTAATGACGGATCTGAGATCCGACCACCTAGCCTTCTGGCGAACCACCCCCGATGAAGGAGATGACCACCACCGCCATGCCCAAGGTCACCGAACCAGGGGTCCGCGTGATGACGAAGGAGAACCGATCTGGGGTGGGAAACTCTAGATCCACTGCCGCCAGCCGCAATGGCAGGCCCCACGTTGCCCCGCAGCCGTGGTGGCCTAGCCGCCACCGGAATCCCATCGGGTCGCCGCCCGAACGTGCCAACTCTGCCTCCACGCTGGGCGCTCAGGGTCGCCATCGCACCTCGGCCAGAGATCCCCTCGCGGAGAGAGGAGGAGAGCCCGCCGTCCGCCGGGTGAGCTTCGCTCGCCGGCCTCCTCCGGCGGCGGCGGGGAAGAAGGGAGGCGACACGAGCGAGTCTCGCAGTTGGTTCCTACAGTTTCCCTTGCGCTCCGTCGCTTCTTTATTTGCAGCAAGTAAACCTGGGAATAGTTTGTAATCCAAACTAAACCAGGCGAAAAAGCTATAATCCAAACCAATCCATACTGTAGGTATTTTCAAGCCAAACCAATCCACACCCTGTTGGAACCCAAAGTTTGAAACCAAGTGTTTGTCCAGTGTGTAGCTGCTGCTGTACGGTGTCTAATGCGTGTCTAGTTTAGCCGCTGCTGTACAGGAAGCAAAGCAGACCATTTCCATTTCTTGCTGCTGCTGCTGCTGTAGCGTGTCATCTATTACTCATTTACATGACTGAACACTAATACAAACTGTAGAGGAAGCAAAATCGGTCTGACGATGGTTGCTCAACCGAACTGAAACTACAGTTTCAGCCCAAACATAGCAGGTTTAGCAGCAAGCACAAACACCAATAACTTGGTTAACTGACACGACAATTTTTTATTCTAATCTTACAGCAACAGACATGGACGGCACATTACAAGAAAACTAGAGATATTTCAGAACTCAGAGTGTTTGATTAGACCCTTACAAATTAACCAAATGGAAGCAAAATGAAGATACAAAAAGTACTTCAACAAAAAGGCCTTCTTAACACCATCTACTAGACTAGGCCAGCTTCCTTCCTTTCATACAGCAATAGTATTACTTGCCGAACTGAAGACACACAAATCATCTCCAGCTTGGTTTCCCAACAAATGCTAGTAACTTCAACTGCTACGTTCCAAGTCCCTTCGTTTTCGACAAAAATAGCTAAGGAAAAGGCACGGATGCTGGAAGCTTCAAGTAGCATGCAATATAATAAAAGAACTTGTCATAGCTATGCTCATGATCTTGTTCAATGTCACCGAGCTCATGAAATTTCCCAGTGCTGATGGCGTATGAACGAAGCTTGTTTTCCCCGGCAAAGAGGAACATGACGTCACTCTCCAAGTCGAGGGCTCCAATCCTGTAAGCACAATTTCGACACTGTTGAGTGGAGTCATAGTGAGAAAGGTCGTCTCTTCCAAACGCATCTCTGATACTAAGACGATGCTTCATACTCCACTTATATGGCCCGGAAACATCGAGGCTCCAAATCCGGATCGCACGCCCATCCACATCTGGCAATGCAAAGTGCAAGGCCCCTAGAGAGTGTCCAAAGAAACCTTGAGTGTACATACCAACGGAAAGGCCATTCGGAGATTCAACAGAAGGGTCATTTGGCAACTTGATAGTCCGACGATTAGGCGGTATGCAGGAACTCATCGCCTCAAAGCCGTTCAACACCAAGATCCTCCTTGAATTCCTCCGCAGTCTAAACAGATAAAGTGAACCATCTATGAACAAGTGTCGGTATCCAATAACAGTGGGCATCCCAGAATTCCACCATGCATCATACACAAGCCATGTGGAAAGGTTGGATGAAAACACCTCGAGCCCGCTCAAGAACGAAGTTGAAGGATCCCGTTTAAAGTTGAGGACATAGAACTGTCGGGAACATGATGGGTTGAAAACCAACATAGCTTGGCAAATACCATGTTCTTGGTAAGGACGGGTATCAGGTAACTTCGTCCACTCTTGTGTTGCGGGGTTGCACACAATGAAGTGGTAGATAATTTTACGGTTGTTCCAATCCATGCTCCTACGCATGCAGAGGACTAGGCCATTGCAGCAATCCATAAGCTCCAGTTGTGGGTACTGTGGCAAGAAACTAAGTGCTCCATCAATTTGCTCCACCTTTCGGGGCTGGCCAATAAGCTTGGTAGCCTTCTTATTAAGGTCTTGGTATTGGCAGAAAAGGCCGGTGGGAATTTTTGGCAGGTTCTCATGGTAGTTTGGATTTGATGAGAAGGCAAGCCAGGACTTGCAGACACATTTGAAGCGGCAAAAAGACTTGAACGGCAGCCGAGAGAGGATTTCAACCACCAGATTATCAGGTAGTGTACCGACAACCATAGGTTCCATCCCCCTATTATGGTACTAGTAGTTCACTCGAAGTCCAAACTGATAATATCAGCAACAAACCTGCAGTGGAGTCCAATCAGTTGATCAAACAAATGGAATTTCAGGTGAGAAAAGGTAGACATACGGCTACGCCGCTGATAGAGCTTGACCAACCAAAATGGTGCAAGGATGAACAAAATTACCTACCTTAACTGCAGAACCAAATCGATGCAGCAGGAGCAGGTGGCCACTTATAGCCTGTTCGAAAGCTTTCCAGACTCCCAACTCCGCTCCGCGCGAGGAGCTGGGTTCGAGCCGCTCCGCGCGATTGTGCTGGTGCTCCCTCCGCTCCGGGAGCTGCAATTGGGGAGTGGAGGGGATCCGAACAGGGCCTTAGTCACTAGGGTAGTCAGAACAGAGGGTACTCAAGTGGAGGTAAAGAGGTAGGGCTTTGTAGAGTAGAACGAGAACCTTGGGGAGAGAGGAGTGGTGGGTGTGCTCTGCAATAGAGGAGCAGCAGAAGCAAAATGTGAAAGGAGAGAGCCGCGGTTGCGCTGGTTGGTGAGGTAGGCGTAGTAGGAATAACATATTTAAGAACTTGGATGGTGGTGATACGCATAATAAGATCAGATTTAAGAACTTCTCGGAAGGTGGTGGTACGCGTAGTAGGAAGAATAAATTAAGAACTTCTTGGAAGGTGGTTGTGCGCGTAGCATGTAGTAGGAAGAACGGATTTAAGGACTTCTTGGAAGCTGGATGGCTGGTAGGTTTATTGTAAGATTGGGGAAACCACACGTTGTGGTGCCTTGTATTGATCAATATATAGAGGTTACAAGGCAGAGTTCGTATCGTACAATATACGTACACCTATACAAAGACTACACATATACAACCGTATATCTATACACATAATACGGTTATATATTCTAACACCCTCCCTCAGTCGTAAACGGGCGTCGACGAATGTTAAGACTGTCCCGAAAATCCAAGAAGAGAGGGGATGGCAATCCTTTGGTGAAAATGTCCGCAAATTGAGAAGAACTCGGAACGTGAAGAACCCTGACCTCGCCTGTGGTGACACGGTCGCGCACAAAGTGCAAATCGATCTCCACATGCTTGGTGCGCTGATGATGAACGGGATTCTGTGTCATGTAAACAGAGCTCACATTATCACAAAACACCACAGTGGCACCAGTCACTGGTCGATGAAGCTCCTGAAGAAGTTGCCGTAACCAACATGTTTCAGCCACGACATTTGCAACTGCCCTGTATTCGGCCTCGGCGCTAGACCGAGAGACCGTGTGCTGCCGCTTAGCAGACCACGACACCAGGTTATTGCCAAGGAAGACACAATAACCTGAGGTAGACCGGCGAGTGTCAGGGCAACCTGCCCAATCAGCGTCAGAGTAGGCCAGCAATTTGTTGGAGCTGCGTCGAAACAAAGTGAGGCCATGGCTGGTGGTGCCGCGGATATAGCGAAGCACACGCTTCACAAGTAGCAAATGATTAGCCCGAGGATCATGCATATGAAGACAAATGTGCTGCACTGCATAAGAGATGTCCGGCCGAGTGAACGTGAGGTACTGAAGACCGCCTGCAATACTACGATACTCGGTGGGATCTGCAACGGGATCACTGGACTTGGCTGAAAGTTTGGAGGTAGTATCAATGCATACTTCTCCTGTGAGAGGAACAGACTGTCCTTGCTGCGTGTGACAGAGATGCCCAGAAAATAATGAAGATCGCCCATATCCGTCATACTGAATTCGGTACGAAGAGTGGCAATCAAATTGTGCAACAATGTCGAGGATGATGCAGTCAGGATAATGTCATCCACATAGAGCAGGAGATAGGCCATGTCAGCACCACGCCGATAAACGAACAGCGAGCTGTCGGACTTGGAGCCAATGAAACCAGCCGATGCAATGAACGAAGCAAACTGTTGAAACCATGCATGAGGCGCCTGTTTCAAACCGTAGAGTGATTTGTTGAGACGACAAACCTTGTCAGGGAAGCGAGGATCAGTGAACCCAGAAGGCTGACGAGCATAAACAGTCTCGATGAGAGTTCCATTGAGGAATGCATTCTTGACATCAAGTTGGTGGATGGACCAGTCACTGGAGAGAGCAAGAGAGAGCACCGTACGAATAGTGGCTGGCTTGACGACCGGGCTGAAAGTTTCATCAAAATCGATACCTTCGCGCTGAGTGAATCCACGAAGCACCCAACGAGCCTTGTAGCGATCCAAAGAACCATCAGACTTCATCTTGTGACGGTAGATCCACTTACCAGTAACAATGTTAGCATTGCGAGGTGGATCAACGAGGTCCCAAGTGTTGTTGGAGAGAAGAGCACCATACTCCTCAACCATAGCGGAATGCCAATTTGGATCCTTGAGAGCACCACGATAAGTCTTCGGTATGGGAGATAAACCCTCAACATGAAGATCAAATATCTTTTTAGGCTGCACAATGCCCTGTTTAGTACGAGTGGCCATGGCATGAGATGGAGGCGGTGGAGGGGCCCGCGTCCGGCGGGTCCGGGGTGGATCCACAGCTACAGGTGCTGGCGACGGCGTTGCCGGTGGTGACGCGGTTGTAGTAGGAGAAGGACTCCCAGCAGGGTCGCCATCGGAGCTCCGAGCAGGGCTCTCGGCAGTGGCCCGGGACCCAGGCGACCGAGGCGAGGTCGGTGGCGGCGACCGAGGCGAAGTCGGTGGCGGCGACCGTGGAGAGGACCGTGGTGGCGGCGACGGCGACCGTGGCGGCGACGGTGGAGTCGCATCCGGGGTCACCGTGCCTGGCATGGTGAATGGCATCGACGAAACCGGCTACTCAGCTCCCTGCAAAAAATCATAAGTGTGCAAGGAAGGAGTAGGAGTTGACAAATATGTAGAGGAGGCGAAGGGAAAGGTGGACTCATCGAACACTACATGGCGAGAGATGATGATCTTTTGGGTGGAACGATCAAGGCAACGATAGCCATGATGCCGTGATGGGTACCCTAGAAACACGCATGGCACGGAGCGAGGCGCAAGTTTGTGCGGAGCGACGGCTGTGGTGTTGGGGTAACATAGACATCCGAAAACCCAAAGACCAGCATATGCAGGATCTACGCCAAGTAAGGCACGAAAGGGAATACGATTCGAGATTGCCTTGGAAGGCAGCCGATTATGCAACATAACGGCGGTGTGAAGAGCTTCAACCCAAAAGCGAGGTGGCATACTAGCTTGGATAAGGAGTGTACGAGTAATGTCATTAAGAGTACGAATAATGCGTTCGGCTTTACCATTCTGTTGCGAAGTGTATGGACATGAAAAGCGGAGTGCAATTCCATGGTGCTGGGCAAAGGAATGGAGGAGAGAATTATCGAACTCACGACCATTATCACACTGAATAGCCTGCAAGCGTGCACTAAACTGGGTGAGCGCTAAAGCATGAAGGGACGACAAGTGCGAGAAAGCTTCTGACTTAGACCGTAGAGGATAAACCCATGCATACTGAGTAAAATCATCAAGACAAACGAGATAATACTTAAAGCCAGAAATACTCTCAACAGGAGATGTCCACAAATCACAGTGAATTATCTGAAAAAGAGTAGTGGTTACACGATTGGTAGAAGAAAAAGGAAGACGAATATGACGACCTAACTGACAAGCATGACACAAACTACTTTTATTCTTTTCCCTAGGGATGATCGAAGAACGAGCTAATGACTCCATAACGGGCCGCCCAGGGTGCCCAAGCCGACAGTGCCAGAGTGCTGCATCGGCGATGAGGAAGGCGTGTGGCTGACTGGTAGTGGAAGGATGGATGGAGTAAAGAGCTCCGAAGCTATTGCATATGAGAATCTCGGTCCTGGTTAGAAGATCCTTCACAGAAAAACCGAGGGGGTCAAATTCGACGGATACACGATTATCAATGGTGAATTGACGAACAGACAAAAGGTTTTTAACTATGTTAGGAACTACTAAGACATTACGAAGGTAAAGAGGACGAGAGGTGGTGGAAATAGGAAAACGTGCATGCCCGGTACCGGTGATCGGAAGGGTGGAACCGTTACCGACAACGACAGCACGCCGAGAGGAGGAGGGGGGAACACGGAGTTGAGCATACCGGGATCGGACGCGAAGTGGGAGGAGGCGCCGGTGTCCATCACCCACTCCCTGGTGGGTGCTTGCAGCCCCATGGTCTGGAACTGATGCATGAGCGCGGCCTGGTCCCATGAAGCGGTTGTTGATGCCGGTGATGATGGAGCCGGACCGGGGAGTCCGTAGGAGGACTGTCCAGGGGTGTAGCCGTAACCGTAGGGGGCAATGGTACGGGTTCTGGGCGTAGAACGCATGCGGCGACGGGGTGTGCCGGGGCGCGTAGCCTGGAGCGTAGGCGGGCGGCGCACGGCCGAGCAGGCCCCCCTGGCCATAGGGCCACATCTGGATGGCACCGTTCCAGTGGTGCTGTGGTGAAGGCCAGGAGGGAGTGGCAGCCAATGGGGTCGCGGGCGCCGGGATGATCTCCTTGGCGACGCCAGTGGCAGCCTTCTTCTTCTTCTTTCCTTTTCCAGAGGCCTTGCCCGGGTTGCCGCTGTTGCCAGGGTTGCCGGCGGTGTTGGTGAAGAGGGCCGTGTCGGAGTTGCGGGCGCGGCAATTTTTGCGCTTCATGTCCTGGAGCGCGAGCAACGAGCAGCACTGTGCGAAGGTCATGCCCGGCATGAGGGAGATGAGATCAGCGGCGGCCTCGTATTGCTCGGAGAGGCCGTTGAGGCAGTGGACCACCATCTCAGCATCATCAACGGGGGCGCCAAGATCTGCAAGCCCATCGTAGAGGGATTTGACCTTCTGAAGATAGTCGGCCATGGTCATCTCTCCCATCCTGAGATCGCCGAGCTCGGCCGTGAGGTGGAGCTGACGGTTGATCTTGTGGTCGTTGAAGAGACCGTTGATGCTGTTCCAGAGATTGACGGCGAGGGGATCGTCACCGGGCGTCATGACGGCGTCGAGGATGCTGAGCGAGACAGACCCATAGAGCCAAGAGACGACGGTGGCGTCGAGGAGAGACCACTCCGGGTTCAGCGCGTCGGGGGCGTCAAAGTCTAGATGATCCAGGAGGGCGTACTTGGGGCAAGCGGCGCGGAAGAAGGTGCGCCACTGACGGTGAACGCCGGTGTCAAGCGCGAGCTCGACGGGAACGTGTCCCTTGATGGAGTGCAGGCCGACGGCCTGGGCGTGCAGAGAGGTCAAGGAAAAAGACCCCGTGCTCGTCCTAGATCCATCGGGGGCGGTCGCGAGAGGTATCTTGGCCTTGGCGGCCTCGGCGGCCTCGGCGTCCTGGCGCTCCTTGGCCGCGGCCAGCGCCTGGTTCGTGGCGTCCGTGTCAGGTTGCGACATGGAGGCGGCGATCGGGGCGCGGCGGCGAGAGGGGTGGTGGCTTCGGTGGCAGCGGAAAGAGGAGGAGGGCGGCACAGGCTAGGGTAGGGTTTTAGGCTCTATACCATGTAAGATTGGGGAAACCACACGTTGTGGTGCCTTGTATTGATCAATATATAGAGATTACAAGGCAGAGTTCGTATCGTACAATATACGGACACCTATACAAAGACTACACATATACAACCGTATATCTATACACATAATACGGTTATATATTCTAACATTTATGGCAAAGACAAAGGAAAATTGAAAGGGAAAGCAAGGCAAAGGGAAAGCAGAGCACAGACAATGGCAACCAGACTGCAGATAATGACCGCGAGGAACTTCACTTTCGTCAGTTATTATAATGCCAATCTTAACTCAGTTGGTTCCCACTATATCCTGTTGTCAACAACGTTCATGCAGAACAATATGAGGTTCTGCAGGTTTTCACTGCCATTTTACTAACCAGCTGCTCATTTGTACTTTTTTCTTGCGGCATTGACACTGACATTTGGATTAACTTTTATATCTGAACCAACCCCTTGCCTGTTCGCTAGCTAAGGAGCCTACTTTTGACCCTCTATTTCAAATTGACTTGGCAAGAATTATTAAAGGCAGCAAACAGCAAAAGATTAGTCTACGTTGGCCAGTACTACGTACAGACTATGTTGATTAGTCTATGTTGGCCAGTACTACGTACAGACTACGCTTCTTAATATATCATATGTGCTAGTGTCATTAGTTGTACATCACTACAAACTATGGCTCTTAATATAAAATATGTAATGTTCGCCAAATATATACACGCAAAAATATGTACTAGTGTCATTTGTTATATCTTTACAAAATTATCACGTGCGCCTTGAGAAACAGAGCACCAGGGAATCAGATGACACAATACACCGAAATCGGGGAGTTTTCAGTATTCAGACAGTGTTAGTTAGCACAATGGGAACAAAAGAAAAATATAGAAGACCTTTGTAACATCACTCCTGGACTAGGCTTGATTCCTTCCAGCACTATTACTCGCCGAAATGAAGGCATACAGATTATCTCCATCTTGATTTTCCAACAATTGCTAGCAATTTTGACCGCCACGTCCGCCGATCAATCCTTTTCGTTTCCAGCAAATGTGGCTTAGGTAAAGGCACATAAGCTGGAAGCCTTGAGTAGCACGCCACATAGTGGAAGAACTTCTCATAGACATGCTCATGATCTTGTTCAATTTCATCGAGTTCATGAAGTTCCCCATTGCTCATGGCGTATGAACGGATCGTGTTCGCCCAACAGTCCAACAGGAAGATAACTTCTCTCTCCAAGTCAATAGCAGTAATCTCATACGCGCAATTCCAGCACTGTTGAGAAGAGTCATAGTGAGCAAGGTCGTCCCGTCCAAATGCATCCCTCATACTAAGACGATACTTCACAGTCCACTTGTAAGGCCCAGAAACATCAAGACTCCAGATCTGGACTGCAAGCCCATCCTCCTCTGGCAATGCATAGTAAATGGCCCCCCGAGATTTGCCAAAGTAACCGCGGGTGTACATACCCACAGGAAGGCCATTCGGAGGCTCAATAGAATGGTCACGAGGCAACTTAATAGTTCGACGATTAGGCGGTATGCGAGAACTCATTGCCTCAAAACCGTTCAGTACCAGTATCCTCTCCACTGAGTTCTGTCGCAGACTAAACAGATACAATGAACCATCTATGAACAAGTGTGGGTAACCAATAATAGTGCGTATCCCGGAATTCCACCATGCATCATATACGAGCCATGTTGAAAGGTCAGACGAAAACACCTCAAGTCCACTAAAGAATGAAGATAAAGGATTCCGTCTAAAGTTGAAGACGTAGAACTGCCGGGAACATGACGGGTTGAAAGCCAACATAGCTTCACAAACATCGTGTTCTTGGTAAGGACGAGTATCAGGAAGCCTCGTCCACTCTTGTGTTGCCGGGTTGCACATAATGAAGTGGCAAGTAATTGTACGCCTGCTCCAATCCATGCTCCTATGCATGCAGAGCACTAGGCCATTGCAGCAATCCATAAGCTCCAGTTGCAGATGGTGTGGCAAGAAACTAAGTGCTCCATCAATTTTCTCAACGTTTTGGGGCTGGCTAAGAAGCTTGGTAGCCTTCTTATCAAAGTCTTGGTACTGGCAGAAAATACCAATGGGGATTTTCGGCAGCTTCTTGCGGTAGTTTGGATCAGAGGAGAAGGCAAGCCAGGGTTTGCAGACACATTTGAAGCGGCAAAAAGACTTGAGCGGCAGCCGGGAGAGGATTTCCACAACTAGATCATCAGGTAGCACACTGACATCTGTATGGTCCATTTCTATTATGGCAGTAGTAGTTCACTGGAAGTGTCTGAAGTGGTAATATCAGAAACAACTTTCTTTGAATTTGGAAAGAAAGAGACCTGTAATGGAATTCTATAATATGATCAAACAAATCAAATTTATAAGGGGAAGAAAAAGATAAATAGACATTTGAGAAGTACACATGCAACTTAGGAAGAAAGACAATGCATTTGATGTCGCTGGTTGAGGTTAATTTTAGTAGGTGAATCTATGTTGTAGTAAGTAAGAACCTCCATCCGCTTGACTAAGCAAAGGGTGCAAGGAACGAAATTACGTACCTTAACTAATCGATGCAGCCCCTGCAGCTGACCACTCAGTTCACCAGAGAAGCTGAACCAAGGCGTACCCAAGTGCAGGGAAGCGGTATGGATGGGTATGGATGGGTAGGCGAGGAGTGACTGGTGTACCCAAGACACATTTGAAGCAGAAGGTGAAGGTAGAGAGTAGCGGCTTTCCTGATAGGGGGAGGTGCGCATAGTAGGAAGAACAAATTTAAAGGTGGTGGTACGCGTAGTAGGAATAACAGATTTAAAGAACTTCTTGGGATTTGGTGGTACGCGTAGTAGGAAAAGCAGATTTGAGAACTTCTTGGAAGGTGGTTGTACGCGTAGTTGGAAGAACAGATTTAAGAATTTGTTCTACGGTAGTGGTACGCGTATTAGGAACAGATTTAAGAATTCGTAATGTACTGGTAGGCTGGTAGGTGGCAAAGGCAAATGAAAAGGGAAAGCAGGAAAAGGCTAAGGGAAAGCAGACCAAAGCTAACCAAACTATAATGATCACCATTAGTGAGGAACTTTCAGCGAGGGTTCCCTTTTATCAGTTAGCTAACGTGTACAGATTATTCTATTGATACACACCCGTCCATGTATGAGATGGTTCCCTTTTTGACATGATAACTTATGCCAAATGGAGAACAGGATGGATCCTTCAGGTAAAGGTGTCAATTTGGTTCCTACTCAGCCACTCGGGCGTTATTGTAGTTTGTTCAACTAGCACATAGGCCCGTGCGTTGCGACAGGGGAAGCAAATCCTCGCATTCTCCAAGCAACCCACCTGTCTTACCACTCTCTTCGCCATCATGGTCATATTGTCCACCTATTCACGACAAACGTGATAAAATTCAACACGATGGGGTTGGTATCACACCGTCGCATGCTGCTTTCGCAAGCCCCTCTAGTTGCAATAGATTTTTTTTCCCACACTCTCCTTCTAAAAAACAGAATACATGTAAACTGATAAATATCTACCTAATAGTTTGTTGCAATTAACAAGCCAAATTATGTGGCCTATGCTACCTAAATTTTGGCTATATTAAGAAATATTTTTAAGCTAGCAAAATTTTGATTAGATGTTAACACTGAGATAGAAAGTTTGGGATTGAGACACATATTATTCAGTACACCAATATATTCAGAGTGGTGGTGGAAAGAAGAAAAAATATATAGAAGTATTCTTTAAAAAGAACTACACGGTTAACACCAAAATCCATTTTAGCAATGAAATTAGAAATATGAATATGAGTAAGGGGCATCATACTGAATACAGTACAGATTCTATCACATATACAGTGAGAGCTTAAAAAATCATAGTAGAGTCCACCTCTGATTATTTAACTTTCTGTTAGCTATTTGATCCTAGTGTAACACATGGCTGCAACTTGAATAATCACACAAACACTAAACCATATGTTGTGAGCTGATAAGCAAAAGCAGAATCAAGATGCTCACATGGATGTCCAAAAGTGAAACACAGACCACCAATCTTTTTCACCAATTCAGCTATTGTCAGGGGTGTTTGTAACCATATTGAAAGAAAACATTCACGGCATAAGCAATATCCACTGGACTGTTATGTAGGCCCATACTCCCACGCATTATACACAACCACCAATAACAACGTGCATAGACTTAAAGCTGGTCATTATTTTGTCTGTGAAATTGAGGATTAGAAAGGCTGCCCCTCCTTCCTTATTTCTCTATACGTCGGTTGAAATCATCTTATTCCTTCCTTGCTTACTGCTCATTCATTTGGACTGCTTTGGACGGGGCTTGCCTGCTCCCGTCCCGTGCTCCCATCGGTGCTCCCGAAACGTTAAACTCCATCGAACGGCTGGGCCAATTTCCCTTCCCCACGTCCCTTTTCTGGCGCAAAAAACAAGGAAACAACCACGTATTCCGTATTTTACTCTCCCGCAGGTAATACTCGCGATTGATTCTGGACGGAAAAGGCCCGCACAAAAATCTGGAGGGAAAATGACCATCAATCTCACTAGTGCGCGCCAAAAAGGAGGGACGCCCATCCCATATAACAGAGGTATCTTAAATCACAGGAAGAAGAAAAATTGCAATCGCAGCTGATTGCCATTAATTAATTTCAGGGAGAACGTCAACTGTGCAAACATCAAGCAGACTGGGGCTCTATTGTCCCCTATGGCTTCTTCAAGCACGGACTATGGGAACCATCAACAAGACAATGAATCTGAAGGATGAAAAGTAAGAAATCTGACTCATATTCTTCTTGATCTCCTTTTGTTGTTCCTGCCCGTCTTGTTGAAATGGTTGCTTTTCCCTGTTAACAAACAAATAAACCAATCATGACTGTATAAGATCTATTCAAATCCGATTAAAACTACTATACAGCCATGTAGACACAATGGGCATAGCAGTTTTGCACAACTTAGTTTGTTAGGTGATTCATGTAATTTCAACTGTACATATGCAAGAATCTGGTATTCATTCACAGAGTACTACATGTAATAAAATCAGATGTCTAATTGTTCTTATCGTTAGTCTATATTAGTCTCAAAAAATTAACATTATGTCCATTTCCAATTGATTTAGATACCAACTGTTGTAGAATAGTTTGGTTTGCATTTAGTATTCCAGTAGTGCGGCCTTCTAGACAAGACATGTAGTATGACTATGAGGATCAAAGAGTTACACTACAATTTTGGAACATCATTTGATTACTTGTGGCAAGGGCAACTAAAAGGTAATCTGGTTGTGAACATTGTTTCATATATCTAACTTTCAAGCATATGCATATGAACTAATGTGAATAGTGATTCATATAGGATGTGCATGAAACTGCTCCTAGCAATGCAACAGATTACAGTAATGAAAGGGTACCAAAGCTTGGCATGCAATTTTTATCTGAAGAGGAAGCTTACTCCTTTTATAACAATTATGCAAAAGCCATTGGTTTTAGCATCCGAAGAGGGAGTCAACATAAAGTAAAGAATTCTGTTGTCATACAACAATGAACATTTACATGCTCCCGTCAAGGTATGACATGCCTGTATTTTGTTTTGGTTATATTACTTATGGATCACTAATATACTTATTTTAATTGACATGATTCCGCGCAGAAGATAAGAGAGATGATTCTTTCAGTTACAGTAGGCCTGAAACACGATGTGGATGTAAAGCCCATATGAAGATAAGTCTTAAAGACGGATTATATTCTGTGTATGAATTTGAGGCTGCACATAATCATAATCTTGCTACTGGAGACATGGCCTTATACTTAAGATCCCAAAGGAAGGTATATGCATACAAGTTATATACTATGCTACTAGTTGCATACAGTATTTTCAAACTAAGACTTACATTTAACTTTATGGTTGCAGGTACGAACATTGACTCTAGTAGGGTTTCAAAACATAACGAGGGGCTTGAAAGGCCGAAAGGGTACGAAGGTCAAGGAGAAGACTGACGAGGATCAGCAAGGCCCATTGGTGGCTTGGAGAAAGCAAAAACAAAGAAGAAAAAGAAGATAGATGATTCTTTCCAACTACAACCTGAAATGCCTTTCACAAATCAAATGTTTGTGTATAACCCAATGTTAATGGTATAAGAAGTCTACCCATTTAACTTTCTCTTATTTTCAAAATTCAATGACGCTAAGCTTTGCTATTAATCTTCTTAGGGTCATTTGGGAGAAAAAATTGAAATGCCTTTCACAAATCAGATGTCTACGCATAACCCAATGTTAATGGTATAAAAAGTCTACCCATATAACTTTCTCTCTTTTTCAAACTACAATGACGCTAACCTTTGCTATTAATCTTCTCAGGGTCATTTGGGAGAAAGTATTATATCAGGATCAGCAAGATCCATTGGTGGCTCGGAGAAAGCAAAAACGAAGAAGAAAAAGAAGACAACCAATTTTTTACAAGTACGACCTGAAATGCCTTCCGCAAACCAAATGCCTGGGTATCTACCACAGTACAACCCAACCCAAATGGTAAAAGAAGTCTTCTTTTTAACTTTTTCTCATTTTCAATCCTCTGTGACCTAAGCTTTGCTATTTACCTGCATAGGGTCATATGGGAGCTCCGTCCAATCTTGCACACCCCTATTTAGCACATTACAACTCAAGTCTGCGACAATCCATTGGTACCTCTACCCATGTGATGTTGTCAGGACAAAATTTATCATTCTCCCAACAACAGACTCCTACAAGTGGTACCTCTACCCCTATGATGATGCCAGGACAGAATATATCATTCTTGGAACAACAGACTCGTACGAGTGGTACCTCTACCCCTATGATGATGCCAGGACAAAACCTATCATTCCCCCAACAACAGACTCCTACAAGTGGTACCTCTAACCCTATGATGATGCCAGGACAAAATCTATCATTTTTCCAACAACAGACTCCTACGAGTGGTACTTCTACCCCTGTGATGATGCCAAGACAGAATCTACTATTCTTCCATCAACAGAAGCCGGCTTAATCGATGTTATAGATTTTTATCTCGTGTATTTGCTTGCAATTCTATTAGAACCTATGAGTATACGACCATGCTTGCAATTCTTACTTGTTCATGTGACTGTCGATGGAATGCAACAATTCGTTTCTACCTTTCATGCACTGTAAATATTGTCAACTCATTCACCGGTGCATCAGGTACAAACTGTAGTACGAGTACGACCAACATCCAACAACATAGATTTTATATCTAACCTCAAAAGCAGAACTGTAGTTGATCACTGTGACAACGCCGGTGTTGACACCATTGACCCACGTCTTCTGGCCTTGTGCTGTCTGTAAATATCTCCAACATCAGCTAATTAAAATTCAGTTCATTCAGCCACCAGTACATAAAATGATCAACATTTTGTGATAGAGAATCCCATCAGAGAGGGTCACTCACCGAGCATGGCGCGGAGCAAGGCGACCTTGGCGGGCGTGAGCAGAGTTCTCACCAATACGCCTGCTCAAATAGTATCATAGTACAAATGAATGAGTTGCGGTTGATACACATCCAGACTGAAACGTGAGGCTAGCATTAGTACATACCAAACAGTTTCATTAGTAGTACGTCTCAAAAAACTACGGTCAGCTCAAGGCCTGTGAGATCTGCCGTCTTTCAGCTGTAGAATAGTTGACCGCCTCAATTTTGTGATCAGCAGCACGGTGTCCGCGTCCGCCTCTGCTGCTGCTAAGCTTCTACTGCTGCCATACTAGCAGGGAACATGCGTGAAGGCACTGCCAGTAAGCCAAGTCGCCGCCGGCGACAGCCGCCACGGTGGCCACGGTCTAGGCGTCGGCGGCCGCCGCGACCGTTGCCTCGTCGGTGATGAACAGGCGGCGCCGCCTCAATTTGGTCTGAGAACAAATCCAATCAGCAGACAACAAATTAGAACAAGGAAGAAACAAACTGGATCGAACAGGGGGGGTCAAAGGTCAGCAAGCAGGAGGAGCAAACCCAGGAGGCGGAGGTGGTCTTGAGATTGGAGAGGGCCGGCATCTACGATGGGGGTGGCGCCACACCTGCTCGAGGCCATGGCCTAGGTCCGATCTGATTCAATCTTGAGCTTGTGCAATAGCTGCCTGCTTGGCCGCGGTGGCAAAGTGAGCGGCGGGGAGGGACGGGGAAGTGCGGCGACGGGAGCAGAGGGCGGTCGCTGGATTCACTAGATGCCTTCGCTCCCTGCGGACCACGGTCGGCTGTCGGAAGTGAGAGCGAAAGGGGAAGAAAGGGGACGAGGGGGAATACGTATGGGGGGAGGGGATGGAATACACGAGATCCGCGAATTGTTTCCTCAGAAAAAGTAGAAAGGGCCCAGCCGTTCGATGGAGTTTAACGTTTCGGGAGCACCGATGGGAGCACGGGACGGGAGCAGGCAAGCCCCGTCCAACTGCTTTCACTTTTTTTCTTAGGCATCTTATTTCCTTCATTTCTTTCTGTGCATGCCGTCCTCTTATTTCCTTCTTTTCTTTCTATGCATGTCGTCCTCTTTCCTTGCTTCGTTTATTTATTCCCGAGATAGCTCCTTGATACATAGAAGCTCAAAGACGTATATAAATTGAGATGATTGGACAAAAGAAGGCGAGGTGGGACTATTTAATAGACAAAACAATTTTTCCTGTACAAAACACTGGTATAGCTCAATTGCTTGCAACAATGGATATGTGAGAGGGAGGTTGCAAGTTCAATTCCCTATTTACCGCAAAAAAAAAGTTCAATTCCCTACAAAAGCAAATATTTTTGCCTTGCCTTATGTGGGCTTGCTTTCTTGGGCCACAGCGCCAAGTTGGGCTGAGAAGCCCACTGTGCGTACAAATTTACAGAGGAAGAAGCATTGATCCCTTTAATAGTAGGTATAGGTATATATATAGATTGGTTCCTACTATATCCTGTTAATGTATTTTTCCGCTTAATAACATTAATGCAGAACAATACGAGGATCTGCAGCTTTTCATCGCCCATGTCAAAAAGGCATATTTATATGTTGAAGATACTCCTAATCCTACAAGACCACGTACACGTTCCGTGTACTTGTTCATGTTTAAGTCTAACAATCATCCCCTAAACATGATGTGGTCCTAAACACGATGATGTCGTCACATCACAGTTTCGACACCAATTCTTCTTCGCATCTCCAAGAACTTCTCTCGATCCAAAACCTTGTTCAGAATGTTCGCCAGCTGATCATCAGTACAAATGTAGTTGACGTTCGTATTACCTTCTTCCACACAGTCCTTTATGTAGTGATACATCGTATCAATGTGCTTGCCCCTTTCGCGCCGCACTGGATCTTCGCGTAGAAAAGTTGTAGACATGTTGTCAACATTGAGCACCACTTGTTCCAGATCTCGGTCAATGAGACCACCGCGTGGCCTTGCTAGCCACACACCATGACACGCTGCAACGGCTGCCGGAATATACTCTATTGCATCAAGTACGGGTATTTTACTCTTCTTGCTCAGTTCAAGACGAGGTTTCATTAAATCGTCAATTGGATTGCAATATTTCATACCACAATTTTCAAGTATCTTCCTTGCGTATGCCTCCTCGCATAGTGTGATCCCCTCCATCTTTTGATGTACCTCTGTTCCGGGGTAGTAGCTCAAAAGACCTAGATCATCCATCTTGAAAAACTCTTTCATCTGTAGCTTGAACTTTGCAATCACCTCTTCATCTGCTCCAGTAATTAATAGGTCATCGACATAGATGCCAACCAGTAGACGATCCCTTCCTTCACTGGTGATCAGCTGGCAGGCATGCTAACAAAGTCTTTAGACCGAGAGAAGTTCTTGGAAGTGCCAAGAAGGATCAGCGTCGGAGCCGTAACGTAACAACGTCGTGTTTAGGGGGTGATTGTTGGAACTAAACATGGCATGTGTGTGTGTGTCCGTGGAGGTTTCGTATTCATCACCTAGTAGGATTAGGAGTAGTAACCGAGTAGGTTAGCTAGCCAATCCTTCCTACTATATATATGTTTGTATAGCCCCTTGTAAACACAATCAGGAAAAGCAATACAATATGGGTCCGACTATGTCACATCTAGCTGTGAGATAATACCTCACATCTAACTATGACATCATCCTACATCAAGAGATAAAATAAAGCCTCACTATCACTATTGTGTTATTTTTTGCTTGAAAAATAACAATATCACACTATTGGCTATAGCCCTCATGTGGTACGGTTTGCTACAAGAAAACGCCCTTGTTGGCTACAATGGACTACCAGAGATCTCTACTCCTAATGCCTCACTTCGTAGAATAGCCACCACGGTTTATTTTCGTCTGATTTATTTTTGTCTGGTTTAGTTTCGTCTCACTTTTCATCATCATATCCTCACATTGATTTTTTCACCGGCCCAATGAAAACTTTCTTAACATTTGCAAACTTTCCTAAGCAGGCACGTCACAAATGGGAAGGTACTGATATCACGTTACCAAACAAAAAAAATCATTTCATAGAAATCAATTCAAATCCCTAATTTTCCTAAATTCTTACCTTTTCTGATAACAACCAATATTTCCTATGAGGTTTCGTTCGTCCACCACTTCCACCGATCGAAGAAACAATCTTCCGATTGATGGAAAACACCCCTCCATCGACATTAGCTATTGAGTGAATTGTCACCACAGGTCCACACATTATTGCCAATTGAGTAAGTCTAATTGGCGGGGAGAATAGGCTGGGGTAGTGAGATGTGAGTGTGAACATTGTGCCGGGAAGTGATTGAGTGAATTGTTTATCTTTTAAAATAAGAAGAAAATGAGTCGCTATTTGTTTTTGTAGGGAAAAGCGGCTGTTCGATATGAGAGAGAGGTCACATACTTTTTATAGTTACTTATCAATTGCCTGCGCGTTGCAACGGGGGCACACATATTCTATGTGGCGTATGCATCATGGACTTATTTATAGGTTTGCTCTTCATTGGTTTAGATGATGTAACCGCGATAATGGGAGTTGAAAGAACACTTTGTGAAATCATAGTGAAATGAAAAAAAATCCAGACTTCAGTACAAATGAGTGATAAATCAATAAAAAATATGTATTAGCATGAGAGAAAATTAGAAGCGCATCTAAGCATAGCATGCATGTGCAGGTCACGTACCAAGAATAGGCATGGTTAGCACGTACATGCGTTGGGAGAATCCACCAGATCTTCAGCTAACAGAAAGAAAGCTATCGCCATCCTCTACCCGGCTGTCGTCCTAGAACCAACAGTCTGCCATGAACAATATCTACAGCCACCTCCAGGATGTGGTGAACCAACAGTATCTACCACCTCCTCTATCCGGCACCGGTCAGGACGTGGTGTACGCCATGGCCGCAACTAAGACGGCATGGCGGTGTCGAGCTGCTGACCTGATCCAGACCGCGAGCTCCTGGGATGGGGCGTATCTACGACTGTCGAGGGCACACTATCACTTCTAAGGATTTCTCAAGCTTGGTGAGCAGAGCACACTAATCTGAATCTCCAGGCTTGTTCTAAATATCTACTCCACATGGCAAAATTCTCCATTCCAGTAATCAGTTTAAGACATGTAGACATAAAGGTGTACTTTTTTACAATACATTTGGTTCATACATTCATCGGCAACTCTGATTGGAAAACACTTGATCTGCATTAATTATTCAGAGCAAATAACATTTTTTTTCTAAAATGTCCTCATGTTAAGAAGTGTTTCACACTTGCACTGATGGATTTATTGGAAAAGCCTTGATATGCTTGATTGGTAATTCTTCAGAGTACAATGATCAGAAGGTTTTTATTAATCATCCATCATCGAGACCTCTCCAGGACACTCTCTCTCTTCTTCCCATGTTGGTGTGTTATCCCTGCAGATGGATCCAGAAGGATGCAGCATGTTATTAGCAAATTATTTTAAGACTACAATGTGTGTTTCCAAATGGCTTTTTATATTAGCTTATTCTCACTGGAATGATTCATAATAGTAGTTGCACATCATGGCATCGACAACTTTAACCAGGACAAGTATTTTGGAACGGAGGGAGTAACCTTTTAACTAATCCTGCTATTTATGTAGCATCAGTGCATCATTGCTTAATACTTCCATAGCAACATTTGATTATATGTTTGCGTCCATATATACTTTAAGGGTGTTGAGGTTATTATAGGAGTATTTATATTGATTAAGTTCCTATCTGGTCTTACTTCCAGTAAGGATTTCCCAAAATTGTCGATGAGTATTTAGGTGATGAAGTTTCTATCTGGTCTCACTTTCCTGTGAGGATATCCCAAAATTACCAGAGCTAATATTATTTTAGCATGGCCTTTGGTAGTTCATGTGCACGTATTTTAGTGTATGACCCAATCTCATATTTTCTTCAAATTTATAGTGAAATGATATTTCAAGACAAGGTTGTTCCATATTGAGCTACCATGCCGAAAATATGCATAATGATTGTCTGTGTTTTTTACGAGCTGGAGCAGATGCACTGTTGTACATGTACCGAATAAAGCATGATGCAGGACTGCTTGTGTTTTTTAGGGCACATAGTGTTGGCGTGGGGACCTTTTCGTATGTTCTATACTAAGATTTTTTTTTAATCTTATGTTCTGTACTAAGTTGCTTTATAACTTATGTGCTTATTTCACTAATGCATGCTAGAGTATAAAACAACGATGTTATGTTCTGTATACGATTTTCTTCAAATTTTATAGTTTTTGAAGATTCAGCATGTTCCACTCGGTGCACCCGGCTAGCTAGACACTCACCATTTTTGAACGTGTCAAGAATTTTGGATCAAGCAACTTCATATGTGTATTAGTTCTGAAATGTTATGTTTGTATTTTGGTACTACAAAAATTAACATACAACTTTATCAAGTACACATTTCTATCTTGATACAAAAATAGACGGGTACCTACTTCATATATTTAAGTAAATTCCTTATATTGGGTTTATGTACATGTGGCATCATGGTCTATAAGCATTTGTACTAATATATTATGTTTCATGTGAGAAGGTTGTGGACGTGCATGTTTGATGGAATTTGAGCATTGAGGAATGTATTGGCATCCCTTTATAACTACAGTTGCATCACATATTAAAATATGGGAGAACGTGCATCATTCACATGCAACAGAGTGGATTAAGGAAATTAGTGCGAATAAGTATAATTTATTGATTGATGTATACATTTGGATAACACATGTAGCATGGCAATGCCATACTCCAACTTGAATGAAATTTGTGATAACATCGATCCCAGTATATAGTGCCATGGAAATCAATTGACGATCCCAATATTATGTATGGTGGATATAGTGGGTAGAGGAAGGTTGACAACGCCGCATAATGTGGCAATGGACTAGGATACAATGGATTTGCCTTACTGGCTAGGGGGCGTCACGTGCGGCGCACGTCTCCTTCCCCATGATGGGGGTGGCGGATCGACACAGACACTTGGGGAGGGAATTAGGGTGGTTTGTGGGGGACTCCTCCTTGGCGAACCATTCGGAAGTACGTGTGAAAGAGAGGTTGCCATGGCAAAGATGAGGTGGCGTCATCCAGTTTTAAGGAGAGGGCTATGGCGAGAAACCGAATGGAAAGGGGAGGATCTGGCAGGAAAAGGGAAGGCTGCGTCATGCGGTAAGGTTTTTGTGTTGAGCCCCATGTGTTGGAGATCACATGACAGATAGTTCGGAGAATCACATTTCGCTCCAAAACATGGTCTGGATTTGAGGGATCTCGGACTGTGTAGATGGTTGAATTTTGAAGAACCTTGGACGTCGGTTTGATGTCCGAACATGCGTGGACTTACGAAAAAGGGTTACCCCTGCTTTGTATTACAAAGCAACAACATCAATACAACCAACGATAGGTGCTGGGGTGGAAGCAGCACAGGCAGACCCAAAAGAAAAGAGAGAGAAAAATACAAAAGCAACAAATGTCCACAACGGCCGATCATCGAAAACAAAGATGACTCGCAACCGCTGCCCCCGCCAAAGAATTCCACCATGCTCCTAGCACCCTGGAACACCGCATACCAAGCAACACCTTCAAGAAGGAACGCGACAACAACGACGTTGCTACCCGGACATGTCCTAGGGTTTCCCGGGTACGCGATGGGCCATGGGGGAAGGGGTATATCCGACGTCCTTCAGGAAGGCACATCGGCGCCCAAGGGCATCACTGCGTCGCTGTCGGACAAGCTGACAAGGATTTCTCCCAACCGCCAACCAACCACGACCACGGACGATCCATCGCACTCCACCATACTTGCCGTCCACCAATATGCGCCACCAAGGTCTTGCAGTCACCATGGTCGTCTCACTGTGGCAAGTGAAGCGAGACCGACAGGATCAAGAGGAAGCAGCCGGAAATGGGGAGCAGCAGGGATAGCAGGCACGCGGGAGGGGACAACCTCCACCACCCCCAGCGGTAACAGATTGGACGTAGCTTAGGAGCAAACTAGGCACCCCTGCCCGACCGAGCCTGAAGCGGGCTCGTGAAGCTTCCGATGCCGCGCTGCAGTACACGCGCCGCTGTCTCCGTCACCCCTAGCCCGAGCCACACCTCCGTCCACCGGAGACGTCGAGCTCACGCTAGGACCGCCCAGACCCAGATGGGGCCCAAAAGGTCCCAAATCTGGGCCGAAAAGGCGCTGCCGCCAGCCATCGCGCCGCCCCGCAGCCAAGCAGCCGCGCCACCACCACCTTGCCACCCGAAGCTGCGCCGCCCGCGAAGACGCGCCGCTGCCGGATCCGTCGCCGACATGGATGCACCACCGCCGGCCGCCGCCACCCAAGCCGCAACGTCGCATGGGGGGAGAAAGAATGGGCCCGCCTCCGCCGACACCATGCGAGCAAGTCCCGGTGGCCAACGCCAGTGGTGACAGGAGGGGATTAGGGGGAGGGGGAGAGGGGGGCGCTGGGAGGAGGAGGGAAGGGGAGCCCCCAGTCGCCTCGCTCGGCGAGGCGACATGGGGGTCGAGACTGGCCAGGGTTATTCTGTGCTGTCAAACAACCTCTGGTCTTGAAGAAATGAGCTATGAGGAAGAAATGAGCTTGGATCTTGAAGAGGACCTTAATAATTTGTTTGACTCACTTACATGCACTATAGCCATAGCAACGCACGTGCATTCTACTAGTACAAAAGTTACCCTCACCACCGTGCTTTTTTCTTCCCAAGTACATGTTATTGCATATACATCTCAAAAAGTAACGTTGACTAAATAATGCGCTAGTCGACTGTCCAGGATAATCTCCCTTGGTTGTGTGCTGGCGATTATAATGAGGCATTCTTTCATACCGATCAACATGGTGGCAATCCTCGAAGTTTTGCTTAAATCACTACTAGGAAAAGAGTTATAGATAATATGGACATTAATAGCGCAACACACATGTGGTACGCCACTACTATATACTAATAGCGCACCATGTGTTGGTGTGTCATTAGTGTCCAAATATTAATGGCGCACCACATCCACGGTGCGCCACTAGTAACAATTTTTTTATTTTTTTTTCTCAAAACTAGTAATGGCACACCAGGGGATAGTGCGCCATTACTAGTTAAACTAGTAATGGCGCACCACATCCACGGTGCGTCACTAGTATTTTTTTTCACTTTTTTTTCAAAACTAGTAACGGCGCACCAGGTGATAGTGCGTCATTACTAGTTAAACTAGTAATGGCGCATCACATCCATGGTGCGCCACTAGTAAATTTGTTTTCATCTTTTTTTTTCAAAACTAGTAATGGCGCACCATGTGTGTGGTGCGGCATTACTAGTTGACTAGTAATGGCGCACCACTCCCACGGTGCGCCATTACTAACTTGGCCAAAAATTCCACCAAATGCATCCCCCTGTGGACCGCCTTTTCAGTTTTAAAAATAAATAAAAGTAAATGATGAAAATGTCAAAAAAATAAAAGAAAATAAGTTTCCCATGTGATATGTGGTCTAGTTGTTGGGAAAATTTACAAATATGAATTTCGACTTTATTTGCAAAATCTCTCTGGAATTTGTAAAATGGGCATAACTTTTGCATACGAACTCGGATCAAAAAGTTTTTTATATGAAGAATCATCTACTCGAAAAGTGAAATCCAAATTTAACGGGGGGAACCCCGTTAAACATCTTCAAAATCCTCAAAAACCAAACAGAAAAAAGTTATGGGGCTTTTAAGATCTGGAGGCAAAAAAATTCAAAAAATTTCAAACTTACTAGTGGCGCACAGTTTGCTAGGTGCGCCACTAGTAACAGGAAAAAAATGGTTTCAATTTTTTTTGGAATTTTTTTCAAGAAATGATACGTAATATGACCGGGAAGTTTGAAATATTTTTCTAAATTTCAGCATACTCATGAACATGAACAAAGTCCTAGACATCAACAAGGTTTAATAGGATTGATATGATAAATATATCAACAAGTGCCTGTTAAGTGAGATGGTGCTCGGGTTGGATAGAACTATGAACTTAAGCGTGCTCAGGCTGGAGTAGTGTGAGGATGGGTTACCTTCCAGGAAGTTTGACCACTTAGTGCGATTTAACTTGAGATTAAGCATAGTGACCCGAGATTAAGAAAAAATAAAAAAAATTGAAAAAAATTGAAAAAAAAATCTGAAAAAATATTTGAAAAGAAATTGTTAGTAATGGCGCGCACTTCTATGTGGTGCGCCATTACTAAGTCAGGTAGTAATGGCGCACCGTGTGATATATTAATGGCGCACTCCCTGGTGTGCCATTAGTATCTGGTATACTAATGGCGCACCAGGGATGCGCCATTAGTATAAAATTCTAATGGCGTGATGCTAGTGGTGCACCTGTAGTGCGTCATTAGTAGCCAAAACAGGTGCGCCACTATAGCCGGCCTTTTCCTAGTAGTGAATGGAAGATTTTCGTGACTGTTTGGCCGACTGCGGTCTTGCTGACATGGGTTTCTTAGGTTTTCCGTTCACATGGGATAATAAGAGAGATGGGAGTGATAATATAGAAGTGAGATTGGTTAGGGAAACATGTTATGATAATTTTATTGAACTCTTCCCGAAGTCGTTAGTGGAGCATATCATCACTGAGGAGTCAGACCACCAGGCGCTGCTGATTAGAGCCATGGAGACGGCTCCATGTGCCAAACCGGGAGGGGTTCTCCCTTTTCGACATGAAGAAGCATGGACGTGGCATGATCAATATTATGCTATGGTTGCGGAGGCGTGGGAGGCGGCCGACTCAGGTGGCCAGAATCTTGATGATGTGTTTTAGAGACTAGCTACTGTTACTGGGAGTATGCAGAAATGGGCTCGGGAGGTTTTTGGGTCTATTGGTCGGAAGATTGCCCAGCTCAAGAAGCGTTTAGCTGATGCAAGATCAAGAAAATTACTGTTACTGGGAGTATTCAGACTGGTCTTTCTCAGGAGATCAAGAAAATTGAGGATCATCTACGAGAGATTTATGAACGTGAAAAAATCATGTATAGGCAAAGATCCCGCGTGGATTGGCTAAAGGCTGGGGACCGAAATACAAATATTTTCAAAATATAGCCACTGGTAGGAAAAGAAAGAATACTATTAAGGCTTTGTTAAAGTTGGATGATTCTTGATGTCTCGTGGATGAGGAAATGCGTAAAGTGGCAGCATCCTTCTATGAACATCTATTCTCCTTTGAGGGTTCAAATGATGCTCCGGCTGTGTTGGACAATATTGCTCTGGCGGTCTCGGATGGTATGAATGCTAAACTCACAGAACTGATTACAGATAATGAGATTGAAGTTGCTCTGTTTCAGATGGGACCGACCAAAGCTCCTGGTCCTGATGGTCTGCCAGCATTGTTCTATCAGCGGCACTGGTCGCTAGTGAAAGATGATGTGTGTGCAGCGGTAAGGGATTTCCTTAATGGGGCTACTACTCCGGATTCTTTTAATGCAATGGTGATCGTCATGATTCCTAAAATAAATTCTCTCCAGAGGTGATGTCCCAATTTACACCCATAAATCTTGGTAATGTGCTCTATAAGATAGCGACAAATGTATTGGCTAATAGATTGAAAGTCATTTTGCCTGTTCTCATCTCAGAGGAATAAAGTGCTTTTGTTCCTGGCAAACTCATCAGGGATAATGTTCTAGTTGCTTATGAGTGTGTACATGCTTTACGTACTAGGAAAAGGAAGAAAAGCCTTTGTGCGGTGAAGCTATATATGATGAAGGCTTATGATAGGGTGGAGTGGTCCTTCCTTGAGCAGATGATGGTTAAAATGGGCTTTGCACCTTCGTGGATTTCGATGATTATGAGATGTGTCACCTCTGCTAATTTCTCGGTTAAACTCAATGGTGGTCTTTCGAGATGTTTTTTCCCGTCTAGAGGCCTTCGACAGGGGGATCCTCTTTCTCCCTATTTGTTCCTATTATGTGTGGAAGGAATTTCTGCTCTACTAAAGAAGGCTCAATATGACAATCTTATTAAGGATGTTATGTTTGGATGCACAGGTCCCAATGTGACACACTTATTATTTGCTGATGATAGTATTGTTTTCTTGGAAGGCTCTGAGGATGGTATGAGAGTTCTTAGAGATATCCTTGTGAGATATGAGGCTGCCTCGGGCTAAAAGGTAAATCTGCAAAAATCTTCTATTTTCTTTGGTAAAGGTTGTGCAGAAGAGAACAAGATTCAGTTGAAAAAAAATGTGGGGATTGAGTCCGAAGCTCTTAGTGAAAGATATATTGTTCTCCCAACACAGGTTGGGAGATCAAAGGATGGGGCTTTTAAATATGTGACTGAATGTTCGAAAGGGGAAGTGACGGGTTGGAAGGGTCAAGGACTCTCCAAACAAGCTAGGGAGATGCTTATCAAATCGGGACTACAAGCTACACCTACGTTCACCATGAGTTGTTTTCATCTTGCAAAGAAGACGTGCCGGAACCTGACTTCGATCTCTTCAAAATTCTGATGGGGTGCGATGAATGGTGAAAGGAAAGTTCATTGTGTCTCGTGGGATAAGATGTGTGCACTGAAGAGGGATGGTGGAATGGGTTTTAGGGATTCAGAAGCTTTTAATCAGGATCTTTTACCAAGCAGATGTTGAGGATCTTGTTTTCACCTTCCTCCCTTTTTGCTAGGGAGCTAAAAGCAAGGTATTTCAGGGATAACTCTATTTTGACAACAACATGCCCGTCAAATGCTTCGTACACATTTCGGAGTATCATTTATGGAAGAGATCTTCTGAGAGAAGGTTTAGTTTGGAGGATTGGTGATGGTTCCCGTGTTAATATCCACCATGATAATTGAATCCCGAGGAATGAATTCTTGCGACCACTGAGTCAGCAATATATCCAAGGTGTTACAAAGGTTGCTGATCTACTGAATTCTGAGGGTACTACATGGGATTGTGAGAAGGTTGATGAGATGTTCTCGGAGTCGGACACATCCGATATAAAGCAAATTGCTGTTGGCGGTCCCAATTTAGAGGATTTCCTAGCTTGGAATTTTACAAAAAACGGAATTTTTTCAGTTCGCTCTGCTAACTATTTATGAATGGCTATGAAAAGGATGAAGTCGGTGTTGGAAATATGCCCTAGAGGCAATAATAAAAGTGTTATTATTATATTTCTTTGTTCATGATAATAGTCTTTTATTCATGCTATAACTGTATTATCAGGAAATCGTAATACACGTGTGAATACATAGACCACAATATGTCCCTAGTGAGCCTCTAGTTGACTAGCTCGTTGTGATCAACAGATAGTCATGGTTTCCTGGCTATGGACATTGGATGTCGTTGATAACGGGATCACATCATTAGGAGAATGATGTGATGGACAAGACCCAATCCTAAGCATAGCACAAAGATCGCGTAGTTCGTTTGCTAGAGCTTTGCCAATGTCAAGTATCTCTTCCTTTGACCATGAGAGCGTGTAACTCCTGGATACCGTAGGAATGCTTTGGGTGTATCAAACGTCACAACGTAACTGGGTGATTATAAAGGTGCACTACAGGTATCTCCGAAAGTATCTATTGTTTTATGCGGATCGAGACTGGGATTTGTCACTCCGTGTAAACGGAGAGGTATCTCTGGGCCCACTCGGTAGGACATCATCATAATGTGCACAATGTGACCAAGGGGTTGATCACGGGATGATGTGTTACGGAACGAGTAAAGAGACTTGCCGGTAACGAGATTGAACAAGGTATCGGCATATCGACGATCGAATCTCGGGCAAGTAAAATACCGCTAGACAAAGGGAATTGTATACGGGATGATTTGGGGAGGGGAGCAAATGCGCAGCTCAACGTGCGCTCTCCTCGATGATTCTTGGATCAGCCCATTACTTCATCTGCTTGTTTATCTTGTTCGTTTGCATGACGGTTCATTTGAAAAAGAAGTTGCACGAACGGATTCAGCAAAAATATTATGATGATGTCCTACCGAGTTTGAAAAAGAAGCTATTGCTAGGCAACATTCAGCAAAATAAAGAAGGTCGTACATGAATTTTAGAAAACGACTAAAGATTCAAAAATATTTCTTGGAATTTTGAAATATTAGCAAATGGAAAAAAAAATTCTTATTCTAAAAAAAATCTTCACTACAAAAAAATGTTTACGAATTCAAAAAAGTCATGAACTGCAAAAATGTTCCCGATTTTGACAAAATCTTCATGATATTGAAAAATGTTTGTGAATTTTAAAAGCTGTTCATGGAATTTAAAAGTGTTCATGAATTCAGAAAGTTGTACGCAAATTCAAAGAATGTTCATGAATTAAAAAAATGTTCACAAATTTAAAAAATGTGCACAAATTAAAAAATCATCATAATTTCATAATTTCACGAATTCAAAAGGTTGTTCATGAATTAAAAAAACCAAAGATTTAAAAATGTTTGGTGCACTCAAAAATTGATGGCGAATTGAAAAATGATTGATATTTTCAAAATGTTCAAACATTGAAACAAAGTTCATGTATTCAAAATATGCTTGTGATTTTTAAAAATATTCCAGAATTCAATAGGTTGTTCGCAAATTCCATAAAACTTTGCAAATTCAAGAAAAGTTCACAAATTCAAAATATGTTGGAGAATTGATTTTTTTAGATTTCAGAAAATGTTAACATATTGAAATATGCACGTGAATACGAAAAAAAGACCGTCTATTAGAATACAATTGTAAATTTCAAAAAAATGTTAAATAATTCAAAATATGTTTGCAAATTCAAAGATAAATCATGAATTAAATAAATGGGGACCTAAAAAATGGGTTGCAAATTCAAAATATCTTCATGAATTCGAAAACATTTTCCATTTTAAAAATGCTCAAGAATTGAAAAATTGTCTTCATGAAATTGGATAATATGGAGTGCAATGAAAAAGGAAAACGAAAAAATAAATAAAGAAAACGAAAAACAGAGAAAACCGACAAAAAAGTTTTGAAAAAACAAAACAAAGAATCATAAAAATAAACTGGTTTTTGTGTTGTTTCAGAAACATTCCAAAACAAGGTGGGAAAAATACAGAAACAGTGGAGTGGGCCGGCCCAGTACCGCGCATGAGGTGGTACGTGCTTATGAGCTATTTGTCGACCTACGCGGTAAATATTATTCTTCTGCCTAGCAGGCTCCTCACGACACCATTCAATAGGCGTGGCTACATTTGGCTTTATGCGAGACATTACCTTGCACAGTAGCCACGTGGGTTCTTCACATGGGTGTTATGCAGGTGTCATGTTTTTTAAAATTTTAGAAATAAAAGTATTTTAATAATAACTTATTTTATGTGTTCCTCACACATTTAGAAATGTTCAAGCAATGCGAAAATATGATCGTCCATTTTTTTAGAAAATATTTGTACCATTGAAAATATATATGTAACATTTAAAAATGTTTACTCATTTAGAAAAATGAATATTACATTGTTAAAAAATAATTTATGATGTCAAGAAATCTGTGTAATTCAAAAAATGTTTCAAACTTGAACAAAAATCGATTGTGACATTTTCGTTCGATCATCCATTTGAAAGAGAGAGAAAATCCGGGTGCAACGGCATTACTTAGAAGCTATTATCTCTTGTCTTGGCAAAATTCCATCTTACTGTTTATGGCAAATATTTAACATGAATTCAAATATATGTTAAAAATATATATTTGAAAGAAAAAGAGTTAATAAGGTATTTGAAAAATGAACATGTATTAAAAAAATTGGAAAACATGTATTTGTAAAAATATTAATCATGTATTTGAAAAATGTTAAACGTGTATAAAAAATATTCTTTGTATATACCAAATAAGTGCAATGTGTATGAAAAAGTTAGACCCTACTGCTTCGTGAGCGGTACGAACACACAAAGAGGAAAATTATTTTGAAAATTAGAGTTGGCACATATAAATTTATTTGGAACGACACGGAAGTACCGTATAATAGGTAGGTATGGTGGACTCATATGGCAAAACTGGGTTTAAGGATTTCGGATGCACAAGTAGTATTCCTACTTAGCACAAGGAAAGGCTAGCAAAAAGATTGAGAAACAATCAACCAAGAAACAAAAATTCTCATAGAGGAGCATTAAACATAATTAACACCAAATAATGCACCACAAGTAGGATATAATTTCATTGCAGAACTATTGACTTTCGTGCTTGCATAAGGAATCACAAACCTTAACACCAATATTCTTACTAAAGCATAATTACTAACCAACATAACTCACATATTACTATCATCATATCTCAAACTATTACAAAGAATCAAGTTTATAATGTCCAATGATCTTCATGAAAGTGTAACTTCCGTTTTTACAATTCGACTAGTGCATCCCCTATCATGCAAGACGTTATGTCTTGGAGAAGCTGAATTTCGAAGATCATGAGAATATGGAGAGAAAGAAATTTCACCTCCAGACCCAACATGGTTATGCTTTTTGCCATAAAGAAATAAAATGATGTCAACAAAGTTTTAAAAGGATCTGCTGGCTGACGCATAGCGTTGCCTAGGAGAAATAGGGCCAACACTCCTTTTTGTTGTATTTTATAACATGGATCTGAAATATATTGTAAATTTCTTACAAGGATGTCATGTCAGGCATTCTAGCCCTACTGCCCAATGATACAACCTCCAGTAATCCATCCTTCCCAGGGCACGCACTTGGCAAGCCCAGTTCGTCCGCTCGATTGCCAAATGATCTGCAAAGTATACCAATTTTATCGCTTCCTTATACCAAGCTTTAGAGATAAAATTTGAAGCAATCTTTTATTGCACAAAATACATGTTTTTACCAGTTGCTTGTACCAAGTTTTAACAGTTGAAACTTAACATATTTTCTAAAAAATCATTATAATTTATCAAAAATGTAGCTTATTTGAAAGCGCTGACCAGGAGAAACACGAATATGAAAACATAACTTAGTATGGACATTTCGTTCACAAGATATGAAATTTGAAAAATCAAATGTCAAAATAAATGGACTTCGATAAATTTTGAAACATTCGGGATTTATCATTTACAAAATAAAAAGCAAGCATGATGGACTATAGCCATGATAATCTACAGTTCACTCTACGACGACCCTACGTGTGTCTAGGTCGACGGCGACGGGATGCTCTACTGCATCACGGGCTAACACCTGTACAAGAACGATACCACCAATGAGAAAGAGCACAAGCTTCGTAGTCAAAGTTTGAAGCTCGGTCTCCATGAATCTCATATATAGTATATTTTTGTAATGAATTCAAAATATGTTTGCAAATTCAAAGAGAAATCGGGAATGAAATAAAATTTTGACCTAAAAAATGGTTTGCAAAATCAAAATATCTTCACGAATTCAAACATTTGCCATTTCAAAAACGCTCAAGAATTGAAAAAAAAGTATTCACAAATTTGGATAATATGAAGTGCAATGAAAAATGAAAACAAATAAAGAAAACAAAAACCAACAAAACCAACAAAAAATATTTGGAACAAAATAAAGAAACATAAAAATAAACCGGTTTAGGAGGGGTGTCAGTAATGTTCCCAAACAAGGTGGAAAAAGTACAAAAACAGTGGAGTGGGCCGGCCCAGTACCGCGCATGAGGGGGGATGTGTTTATTAGCTATTTGTCGTCCTATGCGGCAAATATGATTCTTCTGCCTAGCAGGCTTCTCAAGACACCATCATCAGGGCCATTCAATAGGCTTGGCTACATTCGGCTTTATGCGAGACATTAGCTCGCTTTATGGGAGACATTAGCTCGTGCCTACAGGGAGCGGATAGTGGGCCAGCTCAGTAGCCACGTGGGTTCGTCACATGGATATTACAGGTGTCATATTTTTTACATTTTAGAAATAAAATATTTTTACTTATAACTTGTTTTAAATGTTCATCACAAATTTAGAAATGTTCATGCAATGTGAAACTATGTTCGTCCAATTTTTAGAAAACATTTATACCATTAAAATATGTATATAACATTTAAAAATGTTTACTTGTTTTTTGAAAAGGAATATTACATTGTTAAAAAATATTTTATGGCGTAAAGAAATCCTTGTAATCATGTAAACGAATATTTTACCATTTTTTTGAATTACACGGAACATTAACAAAAAATTATTGTGACATTTTCATTCAATCATTTCATTTGAAAGAAAAAAAATCCAGGTACAATGGCATCAGTTAGAAGCTATTATCTCATGTCTTGGCAAAATTCCATCTTACGGTGTATGGCAAATATTTGGCACGGATTCAAAAATATGTTCACCCACATGTATTTGAAAGAAAAATAAAGTAAATAAAATAGAAAAAAACAATAAAAACAAAGAAAGGAATGAAGAAAAACCAAGAAGAAAGAAAAAAATTAGTAAAAACCGGAATAAAATGGTGAAACACCAAAGTAAGAAAAAAGAACCGAGGAAACCCATGAAGAAAAAAAAGCCAAAAAAAAATTATGTTTCCCTTGCAACTACGTTTCCCCAACTCGCAACCGGGACTAATGACGGATCTGAGATCCGACCACCTAGCCTTCTGGCGAACCACCCCCGATGAAGGAGATGACCACCACCGCCATGCCCAAGGTCACCGAACCAGGGGTCCGCGTGATGACGAAGGAGAACCGATCTGGGGTGGGAAACTCTAGATCCACTGCCGCCAGCCGCAATGGCAGGCCCCACGTTGCCCCGCAGCCGTGGTAGCCTAGCCGCCACCGGAATCCCATCGGGTCGCCGCCCGAACGTGCCAACTCTGCCTCCACGCTGGGCGCTCAGGGTCGCCATCGCACCTCGGCCAGAGATCCCCTCGCGGAGAGAGGAGGAGAGCCCGCCGTCCGCCGGGTGAGCTTCGCTCGCCGGCCTCCTCCGGCGGCGGCGGGGAAGAAGGGAGGCGACACGAGCGAGTCTCGCAGTTGGTTCCTGCAGTTTCCCTTGCGCTCCGTCGCTTCTTTATTTGCAGCAAGTAAACCTGGGAATAGTTTGTAATCCAAACTAAACCAGGCCAAAAAGCTATAATCCAAACCAATCCATACTGTAGGTATTTTGAAGCCAAACCAATCCACACCCTGTTGGAACCCAAAGTTTGAAACCAAGTGTTTGTCCAGTGTGTAGCTGCTGCTGTACGGTGTCTAATGCGTGTCTAGTTTAGCCGCTGCTGTACAGGAAGCAAAGCAGACCATTTCCATTTCTTGCTGCTGCTGTAGCGCGTCCATTTATTACTCATTTACATGACTGAACACTAATACAAACTGTAGAGGAAGCAAAATCGGTCTGACGATGGTTGCTCAACCGAACTGAAACTACAGTTTCAGCCCAAACATAGCAGGTTTAGCAGCAAGCACAAACACCAATAACTTGGTTAACTGACACGACAATTTTTTATTCTAATCTTACAGCAACAGACATGGACGGCACATTACAAGAAAACTAGAGATATTTCAGAACTCAGAGTGTTTGATTAGACCCTTACAAATTAACCAAATGGAAGCAAAATGAAGATACAAAAAGTACTTCAACAAAAAGGCCTTCTTAACACCATCTACTAGACTAGGCCAGCTTCCTTCCTTTCATACAGCAATAGTATTACTTGCCGAACTGAAGACACACAAATCATCTCCAGCTTGGTTTCCCAACAAATGCAGGAACTCATCGCCTCGAAGCCGTTCAACACCAAGATCCTCCTTGAATTCCTCCGCAGACTAAACAGATAAAGTGAACCATCTATGAACAAGTGTCGGTATCCAATAACAGTGGGCATCCCAGAATTCCACCATGCATCATACACAAGCCATGTGGAAAGGTTGGATGAAAACACCTCGAGCCCGCTCAAGAACGAAGTTGAAGGATCCCGTTTAAAGTTGAGGACATAGAACTGTCGGGAACATGATGGGTTGAAAACCAACATAGCTTGGCAAATACCATGTTCTTGGTAAGGACGGGTATGAGGTAACTTCGTCCACTCTTGTGTTGCGGGGTTGCACACAATGAAGTGGTAGATAATTTTACGGTTGTTCCAATCCATGCTCCTACGCATGCAGAGGACTAGGCCATTGCAGCAATCCATAAGCTCCAGTTGTGGGTACTGTGGCAAGAAACTAAGTGCTCCATCAATTTGCTCCACCTTTCGGGGCTGGCCAATAAGCTTGGTAGCCTTCTTATTAAGGTCTTGGTATTGGCAGAAAAGGCCGGTGGGAATTTTTGGCAGGTTCTCATGGTAGTTTGGATTTGATGAGAAGGCAAGCCAGGACTTGCAGACACATTTGAAGCGGCAAAAAGACTTGAACGGCAGCCGAGAGAGGATTTCAACCACCAGATTATCAGGTAGTGTACCGACAACCATAGGTTCCATCCCCCTATTATGGTACTAGTAGTTCACTCGAAGTCCAAACTGATAATATCAGCAACAAACCTGCAGTGGAGTCCAATCAGTTGATCAAACAAATGGAATTTCAGGTGAGAAAAGGTAGACATACGGCTACGCCGCTGATAGAGCTTGACCAACCAAAATGGTGCAAGGATGAACAAAATTACCTACCTTAACTGCAGAACCAAATCGATGCAGCAGGAGCAGGTGGCCACTTATAGCCTGTTCGAAAGCTTTCCAGACTCCCAACTCCGCTCCGCGCGAGGAGCTGGGTTCGAGCCGCTCCGCGCGATTGTGCTGGTGCTCCCTCCGCTCCGGGAGCTGCAATTGGGGAGTGGAGGGGATCCGAACAGGGCCTTAGTCACTAGGGTAGTCAGAACAGAGGGTACTCAAGTGGAGGTAAAGAGGTAGGGCTTTGTAGAGTAGAACGAGAACCTTGGGGAGAGAGGAGTGGTGGGTGTGCTCTGCAATAGAGGAGCAGCAGAAGCAAAATGTGAAAGGAGAGAGCCGCGGTTGCGCTGGTTGGTGAGGTAGGCGTAGTAGGAATAACATATTTAAGAACTTGGATGGTGGTGATACGCATAATAAGATCAGATTTAAGAACTTCTCGGAAGGTGGTGGTACGCGTAGTAGGAAGAATAAATTAAGAACTTCTTGGAAGGTGGTTGTGCGCGTAGCATGTAGTAGGAAGAACGGATTTAAGGACTTCTTGGAAGCTGGATGGCTGGTAGGTTTATTGTAAGATTGGGGAAACCACACGTTGTGGTGCCTTGTATTGATCAATATATAGAGGTTACAAGGCAGAGTTCGTATCGTACAATATACGTACACCTATACAAAGACTACACATATACAACCGTATATCTATACACATAATACGGTTATATATTCTAACACCCTCCCTCAGTCGTAAACGGGCGTCGACGAATGTTAAGACTGTCCCGAAAATCCAAGAAGAGAGGGGATGGCAATCCTTTGGTGAAAATGTCCGCAAATTGAGAAGAACTCGGAACGTGAAGAACCCTGGCCTCGCCTGTGGTGACACGGTCGCGCACAAAGTGCAAATCGATCTCCACATGCTTGGTGCGCTGATGATGAACGGGATTCTGTGTCATGTAAACAGAGCTCACATTATCACAAAACACCACAGTGGCACCAGTCACTGGTCGATGAAGCTCCTGAAGAAGTTGCCGTAACCAACATGTTTCAGCCACGGCATTTGCAACTGCCCTGTATTCGGCCTCGGCGCTAGACCGAGAGACCGTGTGCTGCCGCTTAGCAGACCACGACACCAGGTTATTGCCAAGGAAGACACAATAACCTGAGGTAGACCGGCGAGTGTCAGGGCAACCTGCCCAATCAGCGTCAGAGTAGGCCAGCAATTTGTTGGAGCTGCGTCGAAACAAAGTGAGGCCATGGCCGGTGGTGCCGCGGATATAGCGAAGCACACGCTTCACAAGTAGCAAATGATTAGCCCGAGGATCATGCATATGAAGACAAATGTGCTGCACTGCATAAGAGATGTCCGGCCGAGTGAACGTGAGGTACTGAAGACCGCCTGCAATACTACGATACTCGGTGGGATCTGCAACGGGATCACTGGACTTGGCTGAAAGTTTGGAGGTAGTATCAACTGGAGTAGAGATGGGTTTGCACTGCAACATGCCAGCTCTGTCAAGAAGATCCAATGCATACTTCTCCTGTGAGAGGAACAGATTGTCCTTGCTGCGTGTGACAGAGATGCCCAGAAAATAATGAAGATCGCCCATATCCGTCATACTGAATTCGGTACGAAGAGTGGCAATCAAATTGTGCAACAATGTCGAGGATGATGCAGTCAGGATAATGTCATCCACATAGAGCAGGAGATAGGCCATGTCAGCACCACGCCGATAAACGAACAGCGAGCTGTCGGACTTGGAGCCAATGAAACCAGCCGATGCAATGAACGAAGCAAACTGTTGAAACCATGCATGAGGCGCCTGTTTCAAACCGTAGAGTGATTTGTTGAGACGACAAACCTTGTCAGGGAAGCGAGGATCAGTGAACCCAGAAGGCTGACGAGCATAAACAGTCTCGATGAGAGTTCCATTGAGGAATGCATTCTTGACATCAAGTTGGTGGATGGACCAGTCACTGGAGAGAGCAAGAGAGAGCACCGTACGAATAGTGGCTGGCTTGACGACCGGGCTGAAAGTTTCATCAAAATCGATACCTTCGCGCTGAGTGAATCCACGAAGCACCCAACGAGCCTTGTAGCGATCCAAAGAACCATCAGACTTCATCTTGTGACGGTAGATCCACTTACCAGTAACAATGTTAGCATTGCGAGGTGGATCAACGAGGTCCCAAGTGTTGTTGGAGAGAAGAGCACCATACTCCTCAACCATAGCGGAATGCCAATTTGGATCCTCGAGAGCACCACGATAAGTCTTCGGTATGGGAGATAAACCCTCAACATGAAGATCAAATATCTTTTTAGGCTGCACAATGCCCTGTTTAGTACGAGTGGCCATGGCATGAGATGGAGGCGGTGGAGGGGCCCGCGTCCGGCGGGTCCGGGGTGGATCCACAGCTACAGGTGCTGGCGACGGCGTTGCCGGTGGTGACGCGGTTGTAGTAGGAGAAGGACTCCCAGCAGGGTCGCCATCGGAGCTCCGAGCAGGGCTCTCGGCAGTGGCCCGGGACCCAGGCGACCGAGGCGAGGTCGGTGGCGGCGACCGAGGCGAAGTCGGTGGCGGCGACCGTGGAGAGGACCGTGGTGGCGGCGACGGCGACCGTGGCGGCGACGGTGGAGTCGCATCCGGGGTCACCGTGCCTGGCATGGTGAATGGCATCGACGAAACCGGCTACTCAGCTCCCTGCAAAAAATCATAAGTGTGCAAGGAAGGAGTAGGAGTTGACAAAGATGTAGAGGAGGCGAAGGGAAAGGTGGACTCATCGAACACTACATGGCGAGAGATGATGATCTTTTGGGTGGAACGATCAAGGCAACGATAGCCATGATGCCGTGATGGGTACCCTAGAAACACGCATGGCACGGAGCGAGGCGCAAGTTTGTGCGGAGCGACGGCTGTGGTGTTGGGGTAACATAGACATCCGAAAACCCAAAGACCAGCATATGCAAGATCTACGCCAAGTAAGGCACGAAAGGGAATACGATTCGAGATTGCCTTGGAAGGCAGCCGATTATGCAACATAACGGCGGTGTGAAGAGCTTCAACCCAAAAGCGAGGTGGCATACTAGCTTGGATAAGGAGTGTACGAGTAATGTCATTAAGAGTACGAATAATGCGTTCGGCTTTACCATTCTGTTGCGAAGTGTATGGACATGAAAAGCGGAGTGCAATTCCATGGTGCTGGGCAAAGGAATGGAGGAGAGAATTATCGAACTCACGACCATTATCACACTGAATAGCCTGCAAGCGTGCACTAAACTGGGTGAGCGCTAAAGCATGAAGGGACGACAAGTGCGAGAAAGCTTCTGACTTAGACCGTAGAGGATAAACCCATGCATACTGAGTAAAATCATCAAGACAAACGAGATAATACTTAAAGCCAGAAATACTCTCAACAGGAGATGTCCACAAATCACAGTGAATTATCTGAAAAAGAGTAGTGGTTACACGATTGGTAGAAGAAAAAGGAAGACGAATATGACGACCTAACTGACAAGCATGACACAAACTACTTTTATTCTTTTCCCTAGGGATGATCGAAGAACGAGCTAATGACTCCATAACGGGCCGCCCAGGGTGCCCAAGCCGACGGTGCCAGAGTGCTGCATCGGCGACGAGGAAGGCGTGTGGCTGACTGGTAGTGGAAGGATGGATGGAGTAAAGAGCTCCGAAGCTATTGCATATGAGAATCTCGGTCCTGGTTAGAAGATCCTTCACAGAAAAACCGAGGGGGTCAAATTCGACGGATACACGATTATCAATGGTGAATTGACGAACAGACAAAAGGTTTTTAACTATGTTAGGAACTACTAAGACATTACGAAGGTAAAGAGGACGAGAGGTGGTGGAAATAGGAAAACGTGCATGCCCGGTACCGGTGATCGGAAGGGTGGAACCGTTACCGACAACGACAGCACGCCGAGAGGAGGAGGGGGGAACACGGAGTTGAGCATACCGGGATCGGACGCGAAGTGGGAGGAGGCGCCGGTGTCCATCACCCACTCCCTGGTGGGTGCTTGCAGCCCCATGGTCTGGAACTGATGCATGAGCGCGGCCTGGTCCCATGAAGCGGTTGTTGATGCCGGTGATGATGGAGCCGGACCGGGGAGTCCGTAGGAGGACTGTCCAGGGGTGTAGCCGTAACCGTAGGGGGCAATGTCGTACGGGTTCTGGGCGTAGAACGCATGCGGCGACGGGGTGTGCCGGGGCGCGTAGCCTGGAGCGTAGGCGGGCGGCGCACGGCCGAGCAGGCCCCCCTGGCCATAGGGCCACATCTGGATGGCACCGTTCCAGTGGTGCTGTGGTGAAGGCCAGGAGGGAGTGGCAGCCAATGGGGTCGCGGGCGCCGGGATGATCTCCTTGGCGACGCCAGTGGCAGCCTTCTTCTTCTTCTTTCCTTTTCCAGAGGCCTTGCCCGGGTTGCCGCTGTTGCCAGGGTTGCCGGCGGTGTTGGTGAAGAGGGCCGTGTCGGAGTTGCGGGCGCGGCAATTTTTGCGCTTCATGTCCTGGAGCGCGAGCAACGAGCGGCACTGCGCGAAGGTCATGCCCGGCATGAGGGAGATGAGATCAGCGGCGGCCTCGTATTGCTCGGAGAGGCCGTTGAGGCAGTGGACCACCATCTCAGCATCATCAACGGGGGTGCCAAGATCTGCAAGCCCATCGTAGAGGGATTTGACCTTCTGAAGATAGTCGGCCATGGTCATCTCTCCCATCTTGAGATCGCCGAGCTCGGCCGTGAGGTGGAGCTGACGGTTGATCTTGTGGTCGTTGAAGAGACCGTTGATGCTGTTCCAGAGATTGACGGCGAGGGGATCGTCACCGGGCGTCATGACGGCGTCGAGGATGCTGAGCGAGACAGACCCATAGAGCCAAGAGACGACGGTGGCGTCGAGGAGAGACCACTCCGGGTTCAGCGCGTCGGGGGCGTCAAAGTCTAGATGATCCAGGAGGGCGTACTTGCGGCAAGCGGCGCGGAAGAAGGTGCGCCACTGACGGTGAACGCCGGTGTCAAGCGCGAGCTCGACGGGAACGTGTCCCTTGATGGAGTGCAGGCCGACGGCCTGGGCGTGCAGAGAGGTCAAGGAAAAAGACCCCGTGCTCGTCCTAGATCCATCGGGGGAGGTCGCGAGAGGTAGCTTGGCCTTGGCGGCCTCGGCGGCCTCGGCGTCCTGGCGCTCCTTGGCCGCGGCCAGCGCCTGGTTCGTGGCGTCCGTGTCAGGTTGCGACATGGAGGCGGCGATCGGGGCGCGGCGGCGAGAGGGGTGGTGGCTTCGGTGGCAGCGGAAAGAGGAGGAGGGCGGCACAGGCTAGGGTAGGGTTTTAGGCTCTATACCATGTAAGATTGGGGAAACCACACATTGTGGTGCCTTGTATTGATCAATATATAGAGGTTACAAGGCAGAGTTCGTATCGTACAATATACGGACACCTATACAAAGACTACACATATACAACCGTATATCTATACACATAATACGGTTATATATTCTAACATTTATGGCAAAGACAAAGGAAAATTGAAAGGGAAAGCAAGGCAAAGGGAAAGCAGAGCACAGACAATGGCAACCAGACTGCAGATAATGACCGCGAGGAACTTCACTTTCGTCAGTTATTATAATGCCAATCTTAACTCAGTTAGTTCCCACTATATCCTGTTGTCAACAACGTTCATGCAGAACAATATGAGGTTCTGCAGGTTTTCACTGCCATTTTACTAACCAGCTGCTCATTTGTACTTTTTTCTTGCGGCATTGACACTGACATTTGGATTAACTTTTATATCTGAACCAACCCCTTGCCTGTTCGCTAGCTAAGGAGCCTACTTTTGACCCTCTATTTCAAATTGACTTGGCAAGAATTATTAAAGGCAGCAAACAGCAAAAGATTAGTCTATGTTGGCCAGTACTACGTACAGACTATGTTGATTAGTCTATGTTGGCCAGTACTACGTACAGACTACGCTTCTTAATATATCATATGTGCTAGTGTCATTAGTTGTACATCACTACAAACTATGGCTCTTAATATAAAATATGTAATGTTCGCCAGATATATACACGCAAAAATATGTACTAGTGTCATTTGTTATATCTTTACAAAATTATCACGTGCGCCTTGAGAAACAGAGCACCAGGGAATCAGATGACACAATACACCGAAATCGGGGAGTTTTCAGTATTCAGACAGTGTTAGTTAGCACAATGGGAACAAAAGAAAAATATAGAAGACCTTTGTAACATCACTCCTGGACTAGGCTTGATTCCTTCCAGCACTATTACTCGCCGAAATGAAGGCATACAGATTATCTCCATCTTGATTTTCCAACAATTGCTAGCAATTTTGACCGCCACGTCCGCCGATCAATCCTTTTCGTTTCCAGCAAATGTGGCTTAGGTAAAGGCACATAAGCTGGAAGCCTTGAGTAGCACGCCACATAGTGGAAGAACTTCTCATAGACATGCTCATGATCTTGTTCAATTTCATCGAGTTCATGAAGTTCCCCATTGCTCATGGCGTATGAACGGATCGTGTTCGCCCAACAGTCCAACAGGAAGATAACTTCTCTCTCCAAGTCAATAGCAGCAATCTCATACGCGCAATTCCAGCACTGTTGAGCAGAGTCATAGTGAGCAAGGTCGTCCCGTCCAAATGCATCCCTCATACTAAGACGATACTTCACAGTCCACTTGTAAGGCCCAGAAACATCAAGACTCCAGATCTGGACCGCAAGCCCATCCTCCTCTGGCAATGCATAGTAAATGGCCCCCCGAGATTTGCCAAAGTAACCGCGGGTGTACATACCCACAGGAAGGCCATTCGGAGGCTCAACAGAATGGTCACGAGGCAACTTAATAGTTCGACGATTAGGCGGTATGCGAGAACTCATTGCCTCAAAGCCGTTCAGTACCAGGATCCTCTCCACTGAGTTCTGTCGCAGACTAAACAAATACAATGAACCATCTATGAACAAGTGTGGGTAACCAATAATAGTGCGTATCCCGGAATTCCACCATGCATCATATACGAGCCATGTTGAAAGGTCAGACGAAAACACCTCAAGTCCACTAAAGAATGAAGATAAAGGATTCCGTCTAAAGTTGAAGACGTAGAACTGCCGGGAACATGACGGGTTGAAAGCCAACATAGCTTCACAAACATCGTGTTCTTGGTAAGGACGAGTATCAGGAAGCCTCGTCCACTCTTGTGTTGCCGGGTTGCACATAATGAAGTGGCAAGTAATTGTACGCCTGCTCCAATCCATGCTCCTATGCATGCAGAGCACTAGGCCATTGCAGCAATCCATAAGCTCCAGTTGCAGATGGTGTGGCAAGAAACTAAGTGCTCCATCAATTTTCTCAACGTTTTGGGGCTGGCTAAGAAGCTTGGTAGCCTTCTTATCAAAGTCTTGGTACTGGCAGAAAATACCAATGGGGATTTTCGGCAGCTTCTTGCGGTAGTTTGGATCAGAGGAGAAGGCAAGCCAGGGTTTGCAGACACATTTGAAGCGGCAAAAAGACTTGAGCGGCAGCCGGGAGAGGATTTCCACAACTAGATCATCAGGTAGCACACTGACATCTGTATGGTCCATTTCTATTATGGCAGTAGTAGTTCACTGGAAGTGTCTGAAGTGGTAATATCAGAAACAACTTTCTTTGAATTTGGAAAGAAAGAGACCTGTAATGGAATTCTATAATATGATCAAACAAATCAAATTTATAAGGGGAAGAAAAAGATAAATAGACATTTGAGAAGTACACATGCAACTTAGGAAGAAAGACAATGCATTTGATGTCGCTGGTTGAGGTTAATTTTAGTAGGTGAATCTATGTTGTAGTAAGTAAGAACCTCCATCCGCTTGACTAAGCAAAGGGTGCAAGGAACGAAATTACGTACCTTAACTAATCGATGCAGCCCCTGCAGCTGACCACTCAGTTCACCAGAGAAGCTGAACCAAGGCGTACCCAAGTGCAGGGAAGCGGTATGGATGGGTAGGCGAGGAGTGACTGGTGTACCCAAGACACATTTGAAGCAGAAGGTGAAGGTAGAGAGTAGCGGCTTTCCTGATAGGGGGAGGTGCGCATAGTAGGAAGAACAAATTTAAAGGTGGTGGTACGCGTAGTAGGAATAACAGATTTAAGAACTTCTTGGGATTTGGTGGTACGCGTAGTAGGAAAAGCAGATTTGAGAACTTCTTGGAAGGTGGTTGTACGCGTAGTTGGAAGAACAGATTTAAGAATTTGTTCTACGGTAGTGGTACGCGTATTAGGAACAGATTTAAGAATTCGTAATGTACTGGTAGGCTGGTAGGTGGCAAAGGCAAATGAAAAGGGAAAGCAGGAAAAGGCTAAGGGAAAGCAGACCAAAGCTAACCAAACTATAATGATCACCATTAGTGAGGAACTTTCAGCGAGGGTTCCCTTTTATCAGTTAGCTAACGTGTACATATTATTCTATTGATACACACCCGTCCATGTATGAGATGGTTCCCTTTTTGACATGATAACTTATGCCAAATGGAGAACAGGATGGATCCTTCAGGTAAAGGTGTCAATTTGGTTCCTACTCAGCCACTCGGGCGTTATTGTAGTTTGTTCAACTAGCACATAGGCCCGTGCGTTGCGACAGGGGAAGCAAATCCTCGCATTCTCCAAGCAACCCACCTGTCTTACCACTCTCTTCGCCATCATGGTCATATTGTCCACCTATTCACGACAAACGTGATAAAATTCAACACGATGGGGTTGGTATCACACCGTCGCATGCTGCTTTCGCAAGCCCCTCTAGTCGCAATAGATTTTTTTTCCCACACTCTCCTTCTAAAAAACAGAATACATGTAAACTGATAAATATCTACCTAATAGTTTGTTGCAATTAACAAGCCAAATTATGTGGCCTATGCTACCTAAATTTTGGCTATATTAAGAAATATTTTTAAGCTAGCAAAATTTTGATTAGATGTTAACACTGAGATAGAAAGTTTGGGATTGAGACACATATTATTCAGTACACCAATATATTCAGAGTGGTGGTGGAAAGAAGAAAAAATATATAGAAGTATTCTTTAAAAAGAACTACACGGTTAACACCAAAATCCATTTTAGCAATGAAATTAGAAATATGAATATGAGTAAGGGGCATCATACTGAATACAGTACAGATTCTATCACATATACAGTGAGAGCTTAAAAAATCATAGTAGAGTCCACCTCTGATTATTTAACTTTCTGTTAGCTATTTGATCCTAGTGTAACACATGGCTGCAACTTGAATAATCACACAAACACTAAACCATATGTTGTGAGCTGATAAGCAAAAGCAGAATCAAGATGCTCACATGGATGTCCAAAAGTGAAACACAGACCACCAATCTTTTTCACCAATTCAGCTATTGTCAGGGGTGTTTGTAACCATATTGAAAGAAAACATTCACGGCATAAGCAATATCCACTGGACTGTTATGTAGGCCCATACTCCCACGCATTATACACAACCACCAATAACAACGTGCATAGACTTAAAGCTGGTCATTATTTTGTCTGTGAAATTGAGGATTAGAAAGGCTGCCCCTCCTTCCTTATTTCTCTGTACGTCGGTTGAAATCATCTTATTCCTTCCTTGCTTACTGCTCATTCATTTGGACTGCTTTGGACGGGGCTTGCCTGCTCCCGTCCCGTGCTCCCATCGGTGCTCCCGAAACGTTAAACTCCATCGAACGGCTGGGCCAATTTCCCTTCCCCACGTCCCTTTTCTGGCGCAAAAAACAAGGAAACAACCACGTATTCCGTATTTTACTCTCCCGCAGGTAATACTCGCGATTGATTCTGGACGGAAAAGGCCCGCACAAAAATCTGGAGGGAAAATGACCGTCAATCTCACTAGTGCGCGCCAAAAAGCAGGGACGCCCATCCCATATAACAGAGGTATCTTAAATCACAGAAGAAGAAAAATTGCAATCGCAGCCGATTGCCATTAATTAATTTCAGGGAGAACGTCAACTGTGCAAACATCAAGCAGACTGGGGCTCTATTGTCCCCTATGGCTTCTTCAAGCACGGACTATGGGAACCATCAACAAGACAATGAATCTGAAGGATGAAAAGTAAGAAATCTGACTCATATTCTTCTTGATCTCCTTTTGTTGTTCCTGCCCGTCTTGTTGAAATGGTTGCTTTTCCCTGTTAACAAACAAATAAACCAATCATGACTGTATAAGATCTATTCAAATCCGATTAAAACTACTATACAGCCATGTAGACACAATGGGCATAGCAGTTTTGCACAACTTAGTTTGTTAGGTGATTCATGTAATTTCAACTGTACATATGCAAGAATCTGGTATTCATTCACAGCGTACTACATGTAATAAAATCAGATGTCTAATTGTTCTTATCGTTAGTCTATATTAGTCTCAAAAAATTAACATTATGTCCATTTCCAATTGATTTAGATACCAACTGTTGTAGAATAGTTTAGTTTGCATTTAGTATTCCAGTAGTGCGGCCTTCTAGACAAGACATGTAGTATGACTATGAGGATCAAAGAGTTACACTACAATTTTGGAACATCATTTGATTACTTGTGGCAAGGGCAACTAAAAGGTAATCTGGTTGTGAACATTGTTTCATATATCTAACTTTCAAGCATATGCATATGAACTAATGTGAATAGTGATTCATATAGGATGTGCATGAAACTGCTCCTAGCAATGCAACAGATTACAGTAATGAAAGGGTACCAAAGCTTGGCATGCAATTTTTATCTGAAGAGGAAGCTTACTCCTTTTATAACAATTATGCAAAAGCCATTGGTTTTAGCATCCAAAGAGGGAGTCAACATAAAGTAAAGAATTCTGTTGTCATACAACAAGGAACATTTACATGCTCCCGTCAAGGTATGACATGCCTGTATTTTGTTTTGGTTATATTACTTATGGATCACTAATATACTTATTTTAATTGACATGATTCCGCGCAGAAGATAAGAGAGATGATTCTTTCAGTTACAATAGGCCTGAAACACGATGTGGATGTAAAGCCCATATGAAGATAAGTCTTAAAGACGGATTATATTCTGTGTACGAATTTGAGGCTGCACATAATCATAATCTTGCTACTGGAGACATGGCCTTATACTTAAGATCCCAAAGGAAGGTATATGCATACAAGTTATATACTATGCTACTAGTTGCATATAGTATTTTCAAACTAAGACTTACATTTAACTTTATGGTTGCAGGTACGAACATTGACTCTAGTAGGGTTTCAAAACATAACGAGGGGCTTGAAAGGCCGAAAGGGTACGAAGGTCAAGGAGAAGACTGCACGAGGATCAGCAAGGCCCATTGGTGGCTTGGAGAAAGCAAAAACAAAGAAGAAAAAGAAGATAGATGATTCTTTCCAACTACAACCTGAAATGCCTTTCACAAATCAAATGTTTGTGTATAACCCAATGTTAATGGTATAAGAAGTCTACCCATTTAACTTTCTCTTATTTTCAAAATTCAATGACGCTAAGCTTTGCTATTAATCTTCTTAGGGTCATTTGGGAGAAAAAAATTGAAATGCCTTTCACAAATCAGATGTCTACGCATAACCCAATGTTAATGGTATAAAAAGTCTACCCATATAACTTTCTCTCTTTTTCAAACTACAATGACGCTAACCTTTGCTATTAATCTTCTCAGGGTCATTTGGGAGAAAGTATTATATCAGGATCAGCAAGATCCGTTGGTGGCTCGGAGAAAGCAAAAACGAAGAAGAAAAAGAAGACAACCAATTTTTTACAAGTACGACCTGAAATGCCTTCCGCAAACCAAATGCCTGGGTATCTACCACAGTACAACCCAACCCAAATGGTAAAAGAAGTCTTCTTCTTAACTTTTTCTCATTTTCAATCCTCTGTGACCTAAGCTTTGCTATTTACCTGCATAGGGTCATATGGGAGCTCCGTCCAATCTTGCACACCCCTATTTAGCACATTACAACTCAAGTCTGCGACAATCCATTGGTACCTCTACCCATGTGATGTTGTCAGGACAAAATTTATCATTCTCCCAACAACAGACTCCTACAAGTGGTACCTCTACCCCTATGATGATGCCAGGACAGAATATATCATTCTTGGAACAACAGACTCGTACGAGTGGTACCTCTACCCCTGTGATGATGCCAGGACAAAACCTATCATTCCCCCAACAACAGACTCCTACAAGTGGTACCTCTACCCCTATGATGATGCCAGGACAAAATCTATCATTCTTCCAACAACAGACTCCTACGAGTGGTACTTCTACCCCTGTGATGATGCCAAGACAGAATCTACTATTCTTCCATCAACAGAAGCCGGCTTAATCGATGTTACAGATTTTTATCTCATGTATTTGCTTGCAATTCTATTAGAACCTATGAGTATACGACCATGCTTGCAATTCTTACTTGTTCATGTGACTGTCGATGGAATGCAACAATTCATTTCTACCTTTCATGCACTGTAAATATTGTCAACTCATTCACCGGTGCATCAGGTACAAACTGTAGTACGAGTACGACCAACATCCAACAACATAGATTTTATATCTAACCTCAAAAGCAGAACTATAGTTGATCACTGTGACAACGCCGGTGTTGACACCGTTGAGCCACGTCTTCTGGCCTTGTGCTGTCTGTAAATATCTCCAACATCAGCTAATTAAAACTCAGTTCATTCAGCCACCAGTACATAAAATGATCAACATTTTGTGATAGAGAATCCCATCAGAGAGGGTCACTCACCGAGCATGGCGCGGAGCAAGGCGACCTTGGCGGGCGTGAGCAGAGTTCTCACCAATACGCCTGCTCAAATAGTATCATAGTACAAATGAATGAGTTGCAGTTGATACACATCCAGACTGAAACGTGAGGCTAGCATTAGTACATACCAAACAGTTTCATTAGTAGTACGTCTCAAAAAACTACGGTCAGCTCAAGGCCTGTGAGATCTGCCGTCTTTCAGCTGTAGAATAGTTGACCGCCTCAATTTTGTGATCAGCAGCACGGCGTCCGCGTCCGCCTCTACTGCTGCTAAGCTTCTACTGCTGCCATACTAGCAGGGAACATGCGTGAAGGCACTGCCAGTAAGCCAAGTCGCCGCCGGCGACAGCCGCCACGGTGGCCACGGTCTAGGCGTCGGCGGCCGCCGCGACCGTTGCCTCGTCGGTGATGGACAGGCGGCGCCGCCTCAATTTGGTCTGAGAACAAATCCAATCAGCAGACAACAAATTAGAACAAGGAAGAAACAAACTGGATCGAACAGGGGGGGTCAAAGGTCAGCAAGCAGGAGGAGCAAAACCAGGAGGCGGAGGTGGTCTTGAGATTGGAGAGGGCCGGCATCTGCGATGGGGGTGGCGCCACACCTGCTCGAGGCCATGGCCTAGGTCCGATCTGATTCAATCTTGAGCTTGTGCAATAGCTGCCTGCTTGGCCGCGGTGGCAAAGTGAGCGGCGGGGAGGGACGGGGAAGTGCGGCGACGGGAGCAGAGGGCGGTCGCTGGATTCACTAGATGCCTTCGCTCCCTGCGGACCACGGTCGGCTGTCGGAAGTGAGAGCGAAAGGGGAAGAAAGGGAACGAGGGGGAATACGTATGGGGGGAGGGGATGGAATACGCGAGATCCGCGAATTGTTTCCTCAGAAAAAGTAGAAAGGGCCCAGCCGTTCGATGGAGTTTAACGTTTCGGGAGCACTGATGGGAGCACGGGACGGGAGCAGGCAAGCCCCGTCCAACTGCTTTCACTTCTTTTCTTAGGCATCTTATTTCCTTCATTTCTTTCTATGCATGCCGTCCTCTTATTTCCTTCTTTTCTTTCTATGCATGTCGTCCTCTTTCCTTGCTTCGTTTATTTATTCCCGAGATAGCTCCTTGATACATAGAAGCTCAAAGACGTATATAAATTGAGATGATTGGACAAAAGAAGGCGAGGTGGGACTATTTAATAGACAAAACAATTTTTCCTGTACAAAACACTGGTATAGCTCAATTGCTTGCAACAATGGATATGTGAGAGGGAGGTTGCAAGTTCAATTCCCTATTTACCGCAAAAAAAAGTTCAATTCCCTACAAAAGCAAATATTTTTGCCTTGCCTTATGTGGGCTTGCTTTCTTGGGCCACAGCGCCAAGTTGGGCCGAGAAGCCCACTGTGCGTACAAATTTACAGAGGAAGAAGCATTGATCCCTTTAATAGTAGGTATAGGTATATATATAGATTGGTTCCTACTATATCCTGTTAATGTATTTTTCCGCTTAATAACATTAATGCAGAACAATACGAGGATCTGCAGCTTTTCATCGCCCATGTCAAAAAGGCATATTTATATGTTGAAGATACACTGGTGGAAAAAGGGCCTTTGGTCGCGGTTCGCAACTGCCATTAGTCGCGGTTGCGCAACCGCGACCAAATAGGCGCGACTAAAGGCCCCCCCTTTAGTCGCGGTTGCTTAAGAACCGCGACTAAAGGCCCGTCCACGTGGGCGCCAGGCGGCCGTCGGGGCGGAGGACCTTTAGTCGCGGTTCTTCTGGCCAACCGCGACTAAAGGCCGCCGCAGGTTTAGGGTTTTAGCCCCCCCCCTAAACCTGTTTTCTGTTTAATTTGTATTGTTTTATTTCTTTTGTGCTTTATTTTAATTTTGAAGGAGTTTCACATATTCTACGGTACTACATACATGCATATGAATGTACAATTTCAAACAAATTTGAAATTAGAACCAAAAAGAATTCAAGAGGAATATACAATATATATTCAATATCATCGGATGACCATATACAATTTTGAACAAGTTTCCATACATAATTTAATGCATATAAAGTTCTACGTCCTCGTAATGGTGTTCTCCTTTAGGATGGAGGACTTCCCTCCTGAACCATCCAGCTAGTTCCTCTTGAAGTGGTCGGAAGCGAGCTTCTGGACTAAGCATCATCCGGAGGTTATTCCTCTGAGCATTGGTATCACTCGGAACCCGCTCAGAGGTGTATCTCCGGATCATCTCACCGACATAGTATGCACATAGATTGGTCCCCGCTGGCTGAATACCCTCACCATTCTTAGCCTTTGACCTTTTGAATTCTAGCTTTTTTTTGAATTCACCGACCTTTGTATCTACGAACCGTCTCCAAACCCTACGAGGCAAAGAAAATTAAATGAACAAGAGAGTTATTAGTTACTTGATATTAGGAAATGAACGAAATAGGCCGATCGATATAGAGCGCAAATGAATGAAAATAATTACTTCTGCAGCATTCTTCTCATGCCGCCCCAAAGCTTTGGATCCTTATTCAGAGAGTCGTGGACGAGACATTCTGAGGTGTCAACTTTAATTACTAGCAGAATCCAGTGGAACCTGCGGACACGATACATGCACAGTACGTCATGCATAACTCATCGATTAGCCGGCCACATACCATGCATGGAGTAAACAAAAGAGAATGTGCTCAAGACAGAAACACTCACCCAAAATGGTAAGGAAATAGAATATCACTTTTGAGTTCCTGCTTTGTAAGAAACTGCCACAGGTCTGCCTCCATGTCGGCGGGGTGATGCTCCAACATATATCCATTAACGATGTGTGGGTCAATGAACCCAACATCATGGATGTTCCTTACTCTGCATTCCTTAATCTTCATTCTGCATGTATAATAGCGGACACAACAATATAGTTAGGACATATATATAGTGCAGGCAATATGAACGAGATGGGGTAGAAATAAATCACTTACAGAACGTAGCAACTGATGATAGATTTGTCGAGCTCGCGCAGATTGAAAAGCTGGAACAATTCACTCAGATGAATTTGTACACAGTAATGTTTGAAGTGATGCTCATATCTAACTTCCGCATAAATATATTCTTTGGCGTTTTTATTTTTTATGTAACCCTTGTACCATTTCAGCAGACCTTTCATTTGTGGAGGTAGATCCTCTTCCTGCGCAGGCTCGACGAGAGGCCCATTCTTCACATATGTAATTACTACCTCCTTCACTGGCGCCTCATCAAGGCCTAACAGTTCACGAAGAGTAATACCTAAGTTGGCCGCTTGTTCTCTGGCACTCGTTACAGTCAATCCATGCGCGAGACGGGGCGGCAGACGACGGCGTCACGGAGAGGGAGGCGAGGACAACACACATGTATAACCCTCGCCGCCCCCTGTCGATCCAAAAAAAAAACACCGCGTGCATCGCCGCCCCCCTCGCCGCCCCCTCTCCGTATATGCGTGGGGTTGTGTACATTTTTTTAAAGCGGGATCGTTGTACATTGACGCGCGGGGTCGTTGTATATATTGATTATCAAGTTTTACTTTTTTTTGTTAATTATCAAGTTTTATATACGTTTTTTTGTTAATTATCAAATTTTACGGTTTTTTTTGTTAATTATCAAGTTTTAAGTTATTTTACCGTTTTTGTTAAACTAATTAACTAGTTAAAATTAAAAAGAACAAAAAAAAGGAAAAAAAAGAAAAAATTCCGGTGGCCCGCGGCGCCCCTCTCTCTCTCCACGATATCGCTCTCTGTCTGAGACCGGTGGCCCGTGCGCGCGCGGCAGTACCGAGGCCGGCCGGCGGCGTTGAGGGCGGGCGAGCGAGGCGGCGCACGCGCGGTGGGCGAGGGAGGCCGGTGACGGCCGGC
>NC_041391.1:5599208-5637089 GCF_002162155.2 Triticum dicoccoides | reverse complement strand
TACTGGATGAATTTTCGGAAGAAATCGACGATGCCCAAGGTACACGTTCTTCTTACAATTTGGCAAATGTACACTTTCAGTCTCATGTAAGCAGTGCGTGTATGCATTGTATCCCTTATTTGACAGTCCCGAAAGGTTACTAAGAGCAGGCCAATCGTTGATGGTTACGAAAAGCAACGCTCGTAGGTTAAATTCCTCTTTTTTGTGCTCATCCCACACACGGACACCAGGTCTGCCCCACAGCTGTAAAAGTTCATCAACTAATGGCCTTAGGTACACATCGATGTCGTTGCCGGGTTGCTTCGGACCTTGGATGAGCACTGGCATCATAATGAACTTCCGCTTCATGCACAACCAAGGAGGAAGGTTGTAGATGCATAGAGTCACGGGCCAGGTGCTATGGCTGGAGCTCTGCTCGCCAAAAGGATTCATGCCATCTGTACTTAGACCAAATCTTATGTTCCTTGCGTCAGCTGCAAAATCTTTGAACTCTCTGTCGATCTTTCTCCATTGCGTTCCATCTGCAGTGTGTCTCAACTCCCCGTCCGACTTACGGTCCTCTTTGTGCCATCGCAACAACTTGGCATGCTCTTTGTTCCTGAACAGACGTTTCAACTGTGGTATTATAGGAGCATACCACATCACCTTGGCGGGAACCCTCTTCCTGGGTTTCCCGCCCTCAACATCGTCACCAGGGTCATCGCCTCTGATCTTATAACGCAATGCAGTGCATACCGGGCATTCATTCAAATTCTCGTATTCACCGCGGTAGAGGATGCAGTCGTTGATGCATGCATGTATCTTCAGAACCTCTAAACCTAGAGGGCAGACAACCTTCTTTGCTTCGTACGTACTGGCGGGCAACTCGTTATTCTTTGGAAACATATTCTTCAACATTTTCAGCAAGTTTTCAAATGCCGAGTCAGCTACACCTGCCCGTGCCTTCCATTTCAGCAAATCCAGTGTGCAGCCCAGCTTTTTCAGACCATCATCGCATCCGGGGTACAACGACTTTCTGTGATCCTCTAACATGCGATCCAAATTCTCCCTCTCCTTTTCAGTTTCGCAGCGTCTCCGTGCATCAGCAATGGTCCGACCAAGATCATCAACGGTCTCATCACGTGCCTCTTCTTCACCTTCACCTTCCCCTTCACCTTCCCCTTCACCTTCAGCATCCTCCATGAAAGTATCACCGAAATGAGCAAGATAGCTTTCATCGATGAAATCATCCCCTTCTTCATCTTCTTCCATTATAACCCCTCTTTCTCCATGCTTGGTCCAACAATTATAGCTTGGCATGAAACCGTGCCGAAGCAGGTGCAGGTGAACTTCTCTTGAGGAAGAGTAACCCTTCTGATTCTTACATTCAACACATGGACAGATAACAAAACCCTTCTACTTGTTCGCATTAGCCACTACGAGGAAATCTTTCAAACCCGTAGTGAACTCGCGGGAGAGTCGGTTACCGTACATCCATTGCCGATTCATCTGCATTATTATAATATAAAATATATAATTAACCATCATGCATTTGTTAAACTAACTAGCTATAAACAATAGAAATTAAACAATGAACAACACACATGCATATTTTATCAATGACACACATGCATGAAAGGTTCAAGTTGCTAACCGCGATCGAGGAGGAAAAAATAAATGAGGAACCTCAAGTGTGGCTCCAACACTTCATATCATGTTTGTTTCACCCTTTTGGGGCATTTCATCAAACACCTTGTGTGCATAAGAGGAACCAAAAGCAAACCTACACCCCCTTGTGAAGCTTGTGAAGAGAAGTGGCACCAAATGGCTAAGTGAGCGTGCTGAACTGGTATATATAGGGGAGGAGCTTTAGTAGCGGTTGGCCTGGCCAACCGCGACTAAAGGCCTTTGGGCACCTTTAGTCGCGGTTGGCCTGGCCAACCGCGACTAAAGCCCCTCACGTGCACCAGCTGGCCACCGAGCGCCCTGGGCCCAGGCCTTTGGTCGCGGTTCGTCTGCCGAACCGCGACTAAAGACTTCATTAGTCGCGGTTCCTACAGTTTCGCGACTAATGGGGCTGGACGGAAGCCTCTTTTTCTACCAGTGATACTCCTAATCCTACAAGACCACGTACACGTTCCGTGTACTTGTTCATGTTTAAGTCTAACAATCATCCCCTAAACATGATGTGGTCCTAAACACGATGTCGTCACATCACAGTTTCGACACCGATTCTTCTTTGCATCTCCAAGAACTTCTCTCGATCCAAAACCTTGTTCAGAATGTTCGCCAGCTGATCATCAGTGCAAATGTAGTTGACGTTCGTATTACCTTCTTCCACACAGTCCTTTATGTAGTGATACATCGTATCAATGTGCTTGCCCCTTTCGCGCCGCACTGGATCTTCGCGTAGAAAAGTTGTAGACATGTTGTCAACATTGAGCACCACTTGTTCCAGATCTCGGTCAATGAGATCACCGCGTGGCCTTGCTAGCCACACACCATGACACGCCGCAACGGCTGCCGGAATATACTCTATTGCATCAAGTACGGGTATTTTACTCTTCTTGCTCAGTTCAAGACGAGGTTTCATTAAATCGTCAATTGGATTGCAATATTACATACCACAATTTTCAAGTATCTTCCTTGCGTATGCCTCCTCGCATAGTGTGATCCCCTCCATCTTTTGATGTACCTCTGTTCCGGGGTAGTAGCTCAAAAGACCTAGATCATCCATCTTGAAAAACTCTTTCATTTGTAGCTTGAACTTTGCAATCACCTCTTCATCTGCTCCAGTAATTAATAGGTCATCGACATAGATGCCAACCAGTAGACGATCCCTTCCTTCACTGGTGATCAGCTGGCAGGCATGCTAACAAAGTCTTTAGACCGAGAGAAGTTCTTGGAAGTGCGAAGAAGGATCGGCGTCGGAGCCGTAACGTAACAACGTCGTGTTTAGGGGGTGATTGTTGGAACTAAACATGGCATGTGTGTGTGTGTCCGTGGAGGTTTCGTATTCATCACCTAGTAGGATTAGGAGTAGTAACCGAGTAGGTTAGCTAGCCAATCCTTCCTACTATATATATGTTTGTATAGCCCCTTGTAAACACAATCAGGAAAAGCAATACAATATGGGTCCGACTATGTCACATCTAGCTGTGAGACAATACCTCACATCTAACTATGACATCATCCTACATCAAGAGATAAAATAAAGCCTCACTATCACTATTGTGTTAATTTTTGCTTGAAATATAACAATATCACACTATTGGCTATAGCCCTCATGTGGTACGGTTTGCTACAAGAAAACGCCCTTGTTGGCTACAATGGACTACCAGAGATCTCTACTCCTAATGCCTCACTTCGTAGAATAGCCACCACGGTTTATTTTCGTCTGATTTATTTTTGTCTGGTTTAGTTTCGTCTCACTTTTCATCATCATATCCTCACATTGATTTTTTCACCGGCCCAATGAAAACTTTCTTAACATTTGCAAACTTTCCTAAGCAGGCACGTCACAAATGGGAAGGTACTGATATCACGTTACCAAACAAAAAAAATCATTTCATAGAAATCAATTCAAATCCCTAATTTTCCTAAATTCTTACCTTTTCTGATAACAACCAATATTTCCTATGAGGTTTCATTCGTCCACCACTTCCACCGATCGAAGAAACAATCTTCCGATTGATGGAAAACACCCCTCCATCGACATTAGCATTTTTTGGAATGAGATCTGCGGATTATGATTTTTTTGCGATTCTTTCCAATTGTAAGCTCTCCTTCCACTCGGGCTCCTACACCTCCACCACTGTCAGCTGACGCCGCTCCAGACCTCCTCCCTCTCCACACCTTCTCCGCCACCTCCTCCTTGTACTCCATTGACTATCCCTCCGCTACGTTTGTCCACGGCGGCGTCGAGGGCATGGATGCAGCCGGCCTTAGAACATCGACATCTACCACTGCTTCTCAAAGGTCTCAGTTATCTGCTCCCCAAATCCTGTTTATCTCCATGTTGTCGTCTCTTTTCATGATTGATCCCCATTGTTGAAGGTCGCCGGTCTCCACTGCCTCCCACGGCATCACCGTGCTCGACAGGTGGAAATACATCACCGCTTCTGCCTGCAAGGTAGCCGGCCTCCTCCTATGCATCCTTTTTTTGGCCATTGATGTGAACTTGGTTTTCTTTGTTGCAGGGGTTCAAGAACGTGTTGAACCTGCAAGGTTTCTACCTCTCGATCGTAAGTTACTCTACTCCTGCAAGTAGTTCAATCATCAGTAATTTGGTGTGTCTAGCCATCTTCTTACTAAGAAGTAACCAGTTCAGAGATGACGTGGGTGTGCCTGAGCTCGGCCACAACTTTCCCTTCAAAGAAAAAGAAAACCTTGTTGAGAGGAACCCCTCTTGCTACTGACAGTCATGCACTCAATCACAATGTTTGAAAGGAAGCTGGTGTAACATTTCTTCTTATGTTCTTTGCAACCTTGCTTTGTGGAATCAGAACATTTCCTTCAAAAAAAGAATAAGCCCTCGTTACTGAGAGAAACTACTCTTGCTACTAGCATTTATGCGCTGATGTAACATTTGTTGTTATGTTTTTGCAGCCCCAGTTTATGGAATCTCCATGAAGTGAGCCATTGTGGTGTTGTTGCTTGTGCTTCTTCCTTGTTGTAGCCTAGAGTTTGGAGAGGCTGGGCCTGACTGTTACTGTGGCAATCAACACAGAGCTCAAGGTACATTAAGAACTGAGATTTCTATGAGAAAGAGAAATCAACAAGGTATTTTTCTTGGATTTCTAATTTATATGTACCGGTTATGTTTCCTTCAGATATATGGCTATATCCATGTATAATTAACTATTTTTCATGAAGATATATTTTATGATAAGATTGCCAAAATACCTCTTGTTGAACATACAGTATGCAATGCTTGCTTACCGTTTCCCATTCTTGCAATCTTATTCAATACAACTATTTTTGTCTTTATGGTTTTATCAATCATTTTTTTTCTGCTGACAAATGAACACTTGAAATCTTATGCTTTGTGCAAAACGTAATGCCTTTTTCCTCCCGTTCGGCTAGGAGAGGAATGCTTTTACACATTGGTAACAACAATGAGGCTTGTGAGTACTGCTCTATTCATCATATTCTAAATCTTGTGACTGCATGATGTATAGGTTCCCTGTGATTCAAAGATATTTGTTGACCGCACTTCTTCCTTTTGAGGAGCAAGCACTTTTTTATAGGCTATTGGCAGCAATAATCTCATAATAGGGTCCTGCCATGTAGTGATAATATCTTTGCTTATAATATTTTATTTGGTGGTTGTGTTATCGTTGATGTGAGTAAACATTTGTCGCCTCAAATTGCAAGGCCTACAAACAAAACTGACACCCCCATGGCCTTCTCACCATTGTTAACTAGAGGTTTTTTGTTTTGTTTCAGTTAGTACAAACATGTTGCCAGTTCTGCCGACAATCATATATTTGATGGTAGAAAGTTCAGGTAAATAGTCTGGCACATTCAGGGAAGGTTGCTTTAAATACAAATGATGCATATTAGAAATAGTTTGCATGTGACTGATGGTGATGGTACATAAGCTCTAAAAGTAGTGCCATTCTCTTCAACAGGTAACAAGCATAAGCAATTACCTTTTTTATTTACCTGACCGTGTTACGATTTAAATGTTTCCTCTTTGTAACACATTCATGATTTGTTCGTGAAGTTATACAGTAATGCGAATTTGCATCAAATGAATTACTCTTTAAGTTATTGATGCAGTGTGACAAGATCCTGCCTTTGGCCTTAATACACTTGATGGGCAATGTCCTCATCAACATGAGTTTGGGAAATGTGGTTGTCTCCTTCACGCACACCATCAAGGCCATCGGGCCCATCTTCTCTATTCTACTCTCCATCTTGTTCCTCAGGTAATGAAATGTGCAGAAAGTGAAAATTGTGTTGTTCAGCTCTTGCAGACATCCTCTTTATTGGTAGTAGGGTTTCTCGTGCAAGCTTTCAGTGGAGCTGTATTGGCATCTATGACTGAAGTTTCTTTCAACTGGTTAGTTGTAATCTTCCCATTTCTGAAATTTCAATGTTAAATGATTGGGGAATATATCACACTATCTAATAGTCCAGTCAAGCTCACCACAGGTCCACACATTATTGCCAATTGAGTAAGTCTAATTGGCGGGGAGAATAGGCTGGGGTAGTGAGATGTGAGTGTGAACATTGTGCCGGGCAGTGATTGAGTGAATTGTTTATCTTTTAAAATAAGAAGAAAATGAGTCGCTATTTGTTTTTGTAGGGAAAAGCGGCTGTTCGATATGAGAGAGAGGTCACATACTTTTTATAGTTACTCATCAATTGCCTGCGCGTTGCAACGGGGGCACACATTTTCTATGTGGCGTATGCACTCATGGACTTATTTATAGGTTTCTTCTTCATTGGTTTAGATGATGTAACCGCGATAATGGGAGTTGAAAGAACACTTTGTGAAATCAAAGTGAAATGAAAAAAAAATCCAGACTTCAGTACAAATGAGTGATAAATCAATAAAAAATATGTATTAGCATGAGAGAAAATTAGAAGCGCATCTAAGCATAGAATGCATGTGCAGGTCACGTACCAAGAATAGGCATGGTTAGCACGTACATGCGTTGGGAGAATCCACCAGATCTTCAGCTAACAGAAAGAAAGCTATCACCATCCTCTACCCGGCTGTCGTCCTAGAACCAACAGTCTGCCATGAACAATATCTACAGCCACTTCCAGGATGTGGTGAACCAACAGTATCTACCACCTCCTCTATCCGGCACCGGTCAGGACGTGGTGTACGCCATGGTCGCAACTAAGACGGCATGGCGGTGTCGAGCTGCTGACCTGATCCAGACCGCGAGCTCCTGGGATGGGGCGTATCTACGACTGTCGAGGGCACACTATCACTTCTAAGGATTTCTCAAGCTTGGTGAGCAGAGCACACTAATCTGAATCTCCAGGCTTGTTCTAAATATCTACTCCACATGGCAAAATTCTCCATTCCAGTAATCAGTTTAAGACGTGTAGACATAAATGTGTACTTTTTTACAATGCATTTGGTTCATACATTCATCGGCAACTCTGATTGGAAAACACTTGATCTGCATTAATTATTCAGAGCAAATAACATTTTTTTTTCTAAAATGTCCTCATGTTAAGAAGTGTTTCACACTTGCACTGATGGATTGATTGGAAAAGCCTTGATATGCTTGATTGGTAATTCTTCAGAGTACAATCATCCATCATCGAGACCTCTCCAGGACACTCTCTCTCTTCTTCCCACGTTGGTGTGTTATCCCTGCAGATGGATCCAGAAGGATGCAGCATGTTATTAGCAAATTATTTTAAGACTACAATGTGTGTTTCCAAATGGCTTTTTATATTAGCTTATTCTCACTGGAATGATTCATAATAGTAGTTGCACATCATGGCATCGACAACTTTAACCAGGACAAGTATTTTGAAACGGAGGAAGTAACCTTTTAACTAATCCTGCTATTTATGTAGCATCAGTGCATCATTGCTTAATACTTCCATAGCAACATTTGATTATATGTTTGCGTCCATATATACTTTAAGGGTGTTGAGGTTATTATAGGAGTATTTATATTGATTAAGTTCCTATCTGGTCTTACTTCCAGTAAGGATTTCCCAAAATTGTCGATGAGTATTTAGGTGATGAAGTTTCTATCTGGTCTCACTTTCCTGTGAGGATATCCCAAAATTACCAGAGCTAATATTATTTTAGCATGGCCTTTGGTAGTTCATGTGCACGTATTTTAGTGTATGACCCAATCTCATATTTTCTTCAAATTTATAGTGAAATGATATTTCAAGACAAGGTTGTTCCATATTGAGCTACCATGCCGAAAATATGCATAATGATTGTCTGTGTTTTTTACGAGCTGGAGCAGATGCACTGTTGTACATGTACCGAATAAATCATGATGCAGGACTGCTTGTGTTTTTTAGGGCACATAGTGTTGGCGTGGGGACCTTTTCGTATGTTCTATACTAAGATTTTTTTTTAATCTTATGTTCTGTACTAAGTTGCTTTATAACTTATGTGCTTATTTCACTAATGCATGCTAGAGTATAAAACAGCGATGTTATGTTCTGTATACGATTTTCTTCAAATTTTATAGTTTTTGAAGATTCAGCATGTTCCACTCGGTGCACCCGGCTAGCTAGACACTCACCATTTTTGAACGTGTCAAGAATTTTGGATCAAGCAACTTCATATGTGTATTAGTTCTGAAATGTTATGTTTGTATTTTGGTACTACAAAAATTAACATACAACTTTATCAAGTACACATTTCTATCTTGATACAAAAATAGACGGGTACCTACTTCATATATTTAAGTAAATTCCTTATATTGGGTTTATGTACATGTGGCATCATGGTCTATAAGCATTTGTACTAATATATTATGTTTCATGTGAGAAGGTTGTGGACGTGCATGTTTGATGGAATTTGAGCATTGAGGAATGTATTGGCATCCCTTTATAACTACAGTTGCATCACATATTAAAATATGGGAGAACGTGCATCATTCACATGCAACAAAGTGGATTAAGGAAATTAGTGCGAATAAGTATAATTTATTGATTGATGTATACATTTGGATAACACATGTAGCATGGCAATGCCATACTCCAACTTGAATGAAATTTGTGATAACATCGATCCCAGTATATAGTGCCATGGAAATCAATTGGCGATCCCAATATTATGTATGGTGGATATAGTGGGTAGAGGAAGGTTGACAACGCCGCATAATGTGGCAATGGACTAGGATACAATGGATTTGCCTTACTGGCTAGGGGGCGTCACGTGCGGCGCACGTCTCCTTCCCCATGATGGGGGTGGCGGATCGACACAGACACTTGGGGAGGGAATCAGGGTGGTTTGTGGGGGACTCCTCCTTGGCGAACCATTCGGAAGTACGTGTGAAAGAGAGGTTGCCATGGCAAAGATGAGGTGGCGTCATCCAGTTTTAAGGAGAGGGCTATGGCGAGAAACTGAATGGAAAGGGGAGGATCTGGCAGGAAAAGGGAAGGCTGCGTCATGCGGTAAGGTTTTTGTGTTGAGCCCCATGTGTTGGAGATCACATGACAGATAGTTCGGAGAATCACATTTCGCTCCAACACATGGTCTGGATTTGAGGGATCTCGGACTGTGTAGATGGTTGAATTTTGAAGAACCTTGGACGTCGGTTTGATGTCCGAACATGCGTGGACTTACGAAAAAGGGTTACCCCTGCTTTGTATTACAAAGCAACAACATCAATACAACCAACGATAGGTGCTGGGGTGAAAGCAGCACAGGCAGACCCAAAAGAAAAGAGAGAGAAAAATACAAAAGCAACAAATGTCCACAACGGCCGATCATCGAAAACAAAGATGACTCGCAACCGCTGCCCCCGCCAAAGAATTCCACCATGCTCCTAGCACCCTGGAACACCGCATACCAAGCAACACCTTCAAGAAGGAACGCGACAACAACGACGTTGCTACACGGACATGTCCTAGGGTTTCCCCGGTACGCGATGGGCCATGGGGGAAGGGGTATATCCGACGTCCTTCAGGAAGGCACATCGGCGCCCAAGGGCGTCACTGCGTCGCTGCCGGACAAGCTGACAAGGATTTCTCCCAACCGCCAACCAACCACGACCACGGACGATCCATCGCACTCCATCATACTTGGCGTCCACCAATATGCGCCACCAAGGTCTTGCAGTCACCATGGTCGTCTCACCGTGGCAAGTGAAGCGAGACCGACAGGATCAAGAGGAAGCAGCCGGAAATGGGGAGCAGCAGGGATAGCAGGCACGCGGGAGGGGACAACCTCCACCACCCCCAGCGGTAACAGATTGGACGTAGCTTAGGAGCAAACTAGGCACGCCTGCCCGACCGAGCCCGAAGCGGGCTCGTGAAGCTTCCGACGCCGCGCTGCAGTACACGCGCCGCTGTCTCCGTCACCCCTAGCCCGAGCCACACCTCCGTCCACCGGAGACGTCGAGCTCACGCTAGGACCGCCCAGACCCAGATGGGGCCCAAAAGGTCCCAAATCTGGGCCGAAAAGGCGCTGCCGCCAGCCATCGCGCCGCCCCGCAGCCAAGCAGCCGCGCCACCACCACCTTGCCACCCGAAGCTGCGCCGCCCGCGAAGACGCGCCGCTGCCGGATCCGTCGCCGACATGGATGCACCACCGCCGGCCGCCGCCACCCAAGCCGCAACGTCGCATGGGGGGAGAAAGAATGGGCCCGCCTCCGCCGACACCACGCGAGCAAGTCCCGGTGGCCAACGCCAGTGGTGACAGGAGGGGATTAGGGGGGAGGGGGAGAGGGGGGCGCTGGGAGGAGGAGGGAAGGGGAGCCCCCAGTCGCCTCGCTCGGGGAGGCGACATGGGGGTCGAGACTGGCCAGGGTTATTCTGTGCTGTCAAACAACCTCTGATCTTGAAGAAATGAGCTATGAGGAAGAAATGAGCTTGGATCTTGAAGAGGACCTTAATAATTTGTTTGACTCACTTACATGCACTATAGCCATAGCAACGCACGTGCATTCTACTAGTACAAAAGTTACCCTCACCACCGTGCTTTTTTCTTCCCAAGTACATGTTATTGCATATACATCTCAAAAAGTAACGTTGACTAAATAATGCGCTAGTCGACTGTCCAGGATAATCTCCCTTGGTTGTGTGCTGGCGATTATAATGAGGCATTCTTTCATACCGATCAACATGGTGGCAATCCTCGAAGTTTTGCTTAAATCACTACTAGGAAAAGAGTTATAGATAATATGGACATTAATAGCGCAACACACATGTGGTACGCCACTACTATATACTAATAGCGCACCATGTGTTGGTGTGTCATTAGTGTCCAAATATTAATGGCGCACCACATCCACGGTGCGCCACTAGTAACAATTTTTTTATTTTTTTTCTCAAAACTAGTAATGGCACACCAGGGGATAGTGCGCCATTACTAGTTAAACTAGTAATGGCGCACCACATCCACGGTGCGTCACTAGTATTTTTTTTCACTTTTTTTTTCAAAACTAGTAACGGCGCACCAAGTGATAGTGCGTCATTACTAGTTAAACTAGTAATAGCGCATCACATCCATGGTGCGCCACTAGTAAATTTGTTTTCATCTTTTTTTTTCAAAACTAGTAATGGCGCACCGTGTGTGTGGTGCGGCATTACTAGTTGACTAGTAATGGCGCACCACTCGCACGGTGCGCCATTACTAACTTGGCCAAAAATTCCACCAAATGCATCCCCCCTGTGGACCGCCTTTTCAGTTTTAAAAATAAATAAAAGTAAATGATGAAAATGTCAAAAAAATAAAAGAAAATAAGTTTCCCATGTGATATGTGGTCTAGTTGTTGGGAAAATTTACAAATATGAATTTCGACTTTATTTGCAAAATCTCTCTGGAATTTGTAAAATGGGCATAACTTTTGCATACGAACTCGGATTAAAAAGTTTTTTATATGAAGAATCATCTACTCGAAAAGTGAAATCCAAATTTAACGGGGGGAACCCCGTTAAACATCTTCAAAATCCTCAAAAACCAAACAGAAAAAAGTTATGGGGCTTTTAAGATCTGGAGGCAAAAAAATTCAAAAAATTTCAAACTTACTAGTGGCGCACAGTTTGCTAGGTGCGCCACTAGTAACAGGAAAAAAATGGTTTCCATTTTTTTTTGGAATTTTTTTCAAGAAATGATACGTAATATGACCGGGAAGTTTGAAATATTTTTCTAAATTTCAGCATACTCATGAACATGAACAAAGTCCTAGACATCAACAAGGTTTAATAGGATTGATATGATAAATATATCAACAAGTGCCTGTTAAGTGAGATGGTGCTCGGGTTGGATAGAACTATGAACTTAAGCGTGCTCAAGCTGGAGTAGTGTGAGGATGGGTTACCTTCCGGGAAGTTTGACCACTTAGTGTGATTTAACTTGAGATTAAGCATAGTGACCCGAGATTAAGAAAAAACAAAAAAAATTGAAAAAAATTGGAAAAAAAATTGAAAAAAAAATCTGAAAAAATATTTGAAAAGAAATTGTTAGTAATGGCGCGCACTTCTATGTGGTGCGCCATTACTAAGTCAGGTAGTAATGGCGCACCGTGTGATATATTAATGGCGCACTCCCTGGTGTGCCATTAGTATCTGGTATACTAATGGCGCACCAGGGATGCGCCATTAGTATAAAATTCTAATGGCGTGATGCTAGTGGTGCACCTGTAGTGCGTCATTAGTAGCCAAAACAGGTGCGCCACTATAGCCGGCCTTTTCCTAGTAGTGAATGGAAGATTTTCGTGACTGTTTGGCCGACTGCGGTCTTGCTGACATGGGTTTCTTAGGTTTTCCGTTCACATGGGATAATAAGAGAGATGGGAGTGATAATATAGAAGTGAGATTGGTTAGGGAAACATGTTACGATAATTTTATTGAACTCTTCCCGAAGTCGTTAGTGGAGCATATCATCACTGAGGAGTCAGACCACTAGGCGCTGCTGATTAGAGCCATGGAGACGGCTCCATGTGCCAAACCGGGAGGGGTTCTCCCTTTTCGACATGAAGAAGCATGGACGTGGCATGATCAATATTATGCTATGGTTGCGGAGGCGTGGGAGGCGGCCGACTCAGGTGGCCAGAATCTTGATGATGTGTTTTAGAGACTAGCTACTGTTACTGGGAGTATGCAGAAATGGGCTCGGGAGGTTTTTGGGTCTATTGGTCGGAAGATTGCCCAGCTCAAGAAGCGTTTAGCTGATGCAAGATCAAGAAAATTACTGTTACTGGGAGTATTCAGACTGGTCTTTCTCAGGAGATCAAGAAAATTGAGGATCATCTACGAGAGATTTATGAACGTGAAAAAATCATGTATAGGCAAAGATCCCGCGTGGATTGGCTAAAGGCTGGGGACCGAAATACAAATATTTTCAAAATATAGCCACTCGTAGGAAAAGAAAGAATACTATTAAGGCTTTGTTAAAGTTGGATGATTCTTGATGTCTCGTGGATGAGGAAATGCGTAAAGTGGCAGCATCCTTCTATGAACATCTATTCTCCTCTGAGGGTTCAAATGATGCTCCGGCTGTGTTGGACAATATTGCTCTGGCGGTCTCGGATGGTATGAATGCTAAACTCACAGAACTGATTACAGATAATGAGATTGAAGTTGCTCTGTTTCAGATGGGACCGACCAAAGCTCCTGGTCCTGATGGTCTGCCAGCATTGTTCTATCAGCGGCACTGGTCGCTAGTGAAAGATGATGTGTGTGCAGCGGTAAGGGATTTCCTTAATGGGGCTACTACTCCGGATTCTTTTAATGCAATGGTGATCGTCATGATTCCTAATATAAATTCTCTCCAGAGGTGATGTCCCAATTTACACCCATAAATCTTGGTAATGTGCTCTATAAGATAGCGACAAATGTATTGGCTAATAGATTGAAAGTCATTTTGCCTGTTCTCATCTCAGAGGAATAAAGTGCTTTTGTTCCTGGCAGACTCATCAGGGATAATGTTCTAGTTGCTTATGAGTGTGTACATGCTTTACGTACTAGGAAAAGGAAGAAAAGCCTTTGTGCGGTGAAGCTATATATGATGAAGGCTTATGATAGGGTGGAGTGGTCCTTCCTTGAGCAGATGATGGTTAAAATGGGCTTTGCACCTTCGTGGATTTCGATGATTATGAGATGTGTCACCTCTGCTAATTTCTCGGTTAAACTCAATGGTGGTCTTTCGAGATGTTTTTTCCTGTCTAGAGGCCTTCGACAGGGGGATCCTCTTTCTCCCTATTTGTTCCTATTATGTGTGGAAGGAATTTCTGCTCTACTAAAGAAGGCTCAATATGACAATCTTATTAAGGATGTTATGTTTGGATGCACAGGTCCCAATGTGACACACTTATTATTTGCTGATGATAGTATTGTTTTCTTGGAAGGCTCTGAGGATGGTATGAGAGTTCTTAGAGATATCCTTGTGAGATATGAGGCTGCCTCGGGCTAAAAGGTAAATCTGCAAAAATCTTCTATTTTCTTTGGTAAAGGTTGTGCAGAAGAGAACAAGATTCAGTTGAAAAAAAATGTGGGGATTGAGTTCGAAGCTCTTAGTGAAAGATATATTGGTCTCCCAACACAGGTTGGGAGATCAAAGGATGGGGCTTTTAAATATGTGACTGAATGTTCGAAAGGGGAAGTGACGGGTTGGAAGGGTCAAGGACTCTCCAAACAAGCTAGGGAGATGCTTATCAAATCGGGACTACAAGCTACACCTACGTTCACCATGAGTTGTTTTCATCTTGCAAAGAAGACGTGCCGCAACCTGACTTCGATCTCTTCAAAATTCTGGTGGGGTGCGATGAATGGTGAAAGGAAAGTTCATTGTGTCTCGTGGGATAAGATGTGTGCACTGAAGAGGGATGGTGGAATGGGTTTTAGGGATTCAGAAGCTTTTAATCAGGATCTTTTACCAAGCAGATGTTGAGGATCTTGTTTTCACCTTCCTCCCTGGTTGCTAGGGAGCTAAAAGCAAGGTATTTCAGGGATAACTCTATTTTGACAACAACATGCCCGTCAAATGCTTCGTACACATTCCGGAGTATCATTTATGGAAGAGATCTTCTGAGAGAAGGTTTAGTTTGGAGGATTGGTGATGGTTCCCGTGTTAATATCCACCATAATAATTGAATCCCGAGGAATGAATTCTTGCGACCACTGAGTCAGCAATATATCCAAGGTGTTACAAAGGTTGCTGATCTACTGAATTCTGAGGGTACTAGATGGGATTGTGAGAAGGTTGATGAGATGTTCTCGGAGTCGGACACATCCGATATAAAGCAAATTGCTGTTGGCGGTCCCAATTTAGAGGATTTCCTAGCTTGGAATTTTACAAAAAACGGAATTTTTTCAGTTTGCTCTGCTAACTATTTATGAATGGCTATGAAAAGGATGAAGTCGGTGTTGGAAATATGCCCTAGAGGCAATAATAAAAGTGTTATTATTATATTTCTTTGTTCATGATAATAGTCTTTTATTCATGCTATAACTGTATTATCAGGAAATCGTAATACACGTGTGAATACATAGACCACAATATGTCCCTAGTGAGCCTCTAGTTGACTAGCTCGTTGTGATCAACAGATAGTCATGGTTTCCTGGCTATGGACTTGGATGTCGTTGATAACGGGATCACATCATTAGGAGAATGATGTGATGGACAAGACCCAATCCTAAGCATAGCACAAAGATCGTGTAGTTCGTTTGCTAGAGCTTTGCCAATGTCAAGTATCTCTTCCTTTGACCATGAGAGCGTGTAACTCCTGGATACCGTAGGAATGCTTTGGGTGTATCAAACGTCACAACGTAACTGGGTGACTATAAAGGTGCACTACAGGTATCTCTGAAAGTATCTATTGTTTTATGCGGATCGAGACTGGGATTTGTCACTCCGTGTAAACGGAGAGGAATCTCTGGGCCCACTCGGTAGGACATCATCATAATGTCCACAGTGTGACCAAGGGGTTGATCACGGGATGATGTGTTACGGAACGAGTAAAGAGACTTGCCGGTAACGAGATTGAACAAGGTATCGGTATACCGACGATCGAATCTCGGGCAAGTAAAATACCGCTAGACAAAGGGAATTGTATACGGGATCGATTGAGTCCTTGACATCGTGGTTCATCCGATGAGATCATCGTGGAACATGTGGGAGCCAACATGGGTATCCAGATCCCGCCGTTGGTTATTGACCGGAGAACGTCTCGGTCATGTCTGCATGTCTCCCGAACCCGTAGGGTCTACACACTTAAGGTTCGATGACGCTAGGGTTATAAAGGAAGCTTGTATGTGGTTACCGAATGTTGTTCGGAGTCCCGGATGAGATCCCGGACGTCACGAGGAGTTCCGGAATGGTCCGGAGGTAAAGATTTATATATAGGAAGTCCTGTTTCGGCCATCAGGACAAGTTTCGGGGTCATCGGTATTGTACCGGGACCACCGGAAGGGTCCCGGGGGCCCACCGGGTGGGGCCACCTGCCCCGGGGGGCCACATGGGCTGTAGGGGGTGCGCCTTGGCCTACATGGGCCAAGGGCACCAGCCCCTAGAGGCCCATGCGCCAAGATATAGGAAAAAGGGGAGAGTCCTAAAGGGGGAAGGCACCTCCGAGGTGCCTTGGGGAGGATGGACTCCTCCCCCCTTCTTAGCCGCACCCCTTCCTTGGAGGAAGGGGCAAGGCTGCGCCTCCCCCTCTCCCCTGCCCCTATATATAGTGGAGGGGAGGGAGGGCATCCATACCTGAGCCCTTGGCGCCTCCCTCCCTCCCGTGACACCTCCTCCTCTCCCGTAGGTGCTTGGCGAAGCCCTGCAGGATTGCCACGCTCCTCCATCACCACCACGCCGTTGTGCTGCTGCTGGATGGAGTCTTCCTCAACCTCTCCCTCTCTCCTTGCTGGATCAAGGCGTGGGAGACGTCACCGGGCTGTACGTGTGTTGAACGCGGAGGTGCCGTCCGTTCGGCACTAGGATCATCGGTGATCTGAATCACGACGAGTACGACTCCATCAACCCCGTTCACTTGAACGCTTCCACTTAGCGATCTACAAGGGTATGTAGATGCACTCTCCTTCTACTCGTAGCTGGTTTCTCCATAGATAGATCTTGGTGACGCGTAGGAAAATTTTGAATTTCTGCTACGTTCCCCAACAGTGGTATCAGAGCTAGGTCTATTGCGTAGATTCTTTGCACGAGTAGAACACAAAGTAGTTGTGGGCGTTGATGTTGTTCAATATGCTTACCGTTACTAGTCCAATCTTGTTTCGACGGTATTGTGGGATGAAGCGGCCCGGACCGACCTTACACGTACTCTTACGTGAGACAGGTTCCACCGATTGACATGCACTGGGTGCATAAGGTGGCTAGCGGGTGCCAGTCTCTCCCACTTTAGTCGGAACGGATTCGATGAAAAGGGTCCTTATGAAGGGTAAATAGCAATTGGCATATCACGTTGTGGTTTTGTGTAGGTAAGAAACGTTCTTGCTAGAAACCCATAGCAGCCACGTAAAACATGCAAACAACAATTAGAGGACGTCTAACTTGTTTTTGCAGGGTATGCTATGTGATGTGATATGGCCAAGAAGAATGTGATGAATGATATGTGATGTATGAGATTGATCATGTTCTTGTAATAGGAATCACGACTTGCATGTCGATGAGTATGACAACCGGCAGGAGCCATAGGAGTTGTCTTTATTTATTGTATGACCTGCGTGTCATTGAACAACGCCATATAAATTACTTTACTTTATTGCTAAACGCGTTAGCCATAGAAGTAGAAGTAGTCGTTGGCGTGACAACTTCATGAAGACACGATGATGGAGATCATGATGATGGAGATCATGGTGTCATGCCGGTGACGATGATGATCATGGAGCCCCGAAGATGAAGATCAAAAGGAGAAAAATGATATTGGCCATATCATGTCACTATTTGATTGCATGTGATGTTTATCATGTTTATGCATCTTGTTTACTTAGGACGACGGTAGTAAATAAGATGATCCGTTACAAAATTTCAAGAAGTGTTCTCCCCTAACTGTGCACCGTTGCTACAGTTCGTCGCTTCTAAGCACCACGTGATGATCGGGTGTGATGGATTCTTACGTTCACATACAACGGGTGTAAGACAGTTTTACACAGCGAAAACACTTAGGGTTAACTTGACGAGCCTAGCATGTGCAGACATGGCCTCGGAACACGGAGACCGAAAGGTCGAGCATGAGTCGTATAGTAGATACGATCAACATGAAGATGTTCACCGATGATGACTAGTCCGTCTCACGTGATGATCGGACACGGCCTAGTTGACTCGGATCATGTGATCACTTAGATGACCAGAGGGATGTCTATCTGAGTGGGAGTTCATAAGATGAACTTAATTATCCTGAACATAGTCAAAAGACCTTTTGCAAATTATGTCGTAGCTCACGCTATAGTTCTACTGTTTAGATATGTTCCTAGAGAAAATATAGTTGAAAGTTGATAGTAGAAATTATGCGGACAGTAGAAAGCTTATGTCCTCAATGCACCGCTCAGTGTGCTGAACCCCAATCGTCGTCTGTGGATGTTGCGAACATCGGACATGCACGTTTTGATAACTACGTGATAGTTCAGTTAAACGGTTTAGAGTAGAGGCACCAAAGACGTTTTTCGAAACGTCGCGGAACATATGAGATGTTTCGAGGGCTGAAATTGGGATTTCAGGCTCGTGCCCACGTCAAGAGGTATGAGACCTCCGACGATTTTCTTAGCCTGCAAACTAAGGAGAGAAGCTCAATTGTTGAGCTTGTGCTCAGATTGTCTGAGTACAACAATCACTTGAATCAAGTGGGAGTTGATCTCCCAGATGAAATAGTGATAGTTTCTCCGAAGTCATTACCACCAAGCTGCTAGAGCTTCGTGATGAACTATAACATATCTGGGATAGATATGATGATCCTTGAAATATTCGCGTTGTTTGACACCGCGAAAGTAGAAATCAAGAAGGAGCATCAATTGTTGATGGTTGATGAAACCACTAGTTTCAAGAAGGGCAAGGGAAAGAAGGGATACTTCATGAAACGACAAATCAGCTGCTGCACCAATGAAGAAACCCGAGGTTGAACCCAAACCCGAGACTAAGTGCTTCTGTAATAAGGGGAACAACCACTGGAGCAGGATTACCCTAGATACTTGGTAGATGAGAAGGCTGGCAAGGTCGATAGAAGTATATTGGATATACATTATGTTAATGTGTACTTTACTAGTACTCCTAGTAGCACCAGGGTATTAGATACCGGTTCGGTTGCTAAGTGTTAGTAACTCGAAATAAAAGCTACGAAATAAAACGGAGACTGGCTAAAGGTGAGCTGACGATATGTGTTGGAAGTGTTTCCAAGTTTGATCTGATCTAACATCGCACGCTCCCTCTACCATCAAGATTAGTATTAAACCTGAATAAGTGCTCTTGCACCTATAGGAATGGTTTATTGAATCTTGATCGTAGTGATACACATTTTCATGCCAAAAGATATAAGATAGTAATGATAGTACCACTTACTTGTGGCACTGCCATGTAAGTCATAATGGTATAAAACGCATGAAGAAGCTCCATGTTGATGGATCTTTGGACTCACTCGTTTTTGAAAAGTTTGAGACATGCGAACCATGTCTATTGGTGTATATGCATGAAGAAACTCCATGCAAATGGATCGTTCGGACTCACTTGATTTTGAATCACTTGAGATATGCAAATCATACCACATGGGCAAGATGACTGAAAAGCCTCATTTTCAGTAAGATGGAACAAGATAGCAACTTGTTGGAGGTAACACATTTTGATGTGTGCAGTCGAATGAGTGCTGAGGCATGCAGTGAATATCATTATGTTCTTACTTCACAGATGATTCGAGTAAATGTTGAGTATATTTACTTGATGAAACACAAGTCTGAATTATTGAATGGTTCAAGTAATTTCAGTGTGAAGTTGGAAGATCGTCGTGATAAGAGGATAAAAATATCTATGATATGATCATAGAGATGAATATCTGAATTACGAGTTTGGCACGAAATTAAGACATTGTGGAAATTGTTTCACAACTAATACAGCCTGGAACACCATAGTGTGATGGTGTGTCCGAACATCATAACTGCACCCTATTGGATATGATGCGTACCATGACGTCTCTTATCGAATTACCACTGTCGTTCATGGGTTAGGCATTAGAGACAACCACATTCACTTTAAATAGGGCACCATGTAATTCCGATGAGATGACACCGTATGAATTATGGTTTAGAGAAACCTAAGTTGTCGTTTCTTAAAGGTTTGGGGCTGCGACGCTTATGTGAAAAAGTTTCAGGATTAAGCTCGAACCCAAAGCGGATAAAATACATCTTCATAGGACACCCAAAACAGTTGGGTATACCTCCTAATTCAGATCCGAAAGCAATATGAATTGTTTCTAGAATCGGGTCCTTTCTCGAGGAAAGGTTTCTCTCGAAATAGTTGAGTGGGAGGATGGTGGAGACTTGATGAGGTTATTGAACCGTCTCTTCAACTAGTGTGTGGCAGGGCACAGGAAGTTTGTTCCTGTGGCACCTACACCAATTGAAGTGAAAGCTTATGATATTGATCATGAAACTTCGGATCAAGTCACTACCAAACCTCGTGGGATGACAAGGATGCGTACTACTTCAGAGTGGTACGTAATCCTGTCTTGGAAGTCATGTTGCTGGACAACAATGAACCTACGAGCTATGGAGAAGCGATGGTGGGCCCGGATTCCGATAAATGGCTCGAGGCCATAAAATCCGAGAACGGATCCATGGACTTTGGTGGACTTGCCCGATGATCGGCAAGCCATTAAGATAAATGGATCTTTAAGAAGAAGACGGACGTGGATGGTAATGTCACCGTCCATGAAGCTCGACTTGTGGCGAAAAGTTTTCACAAGTTCAAGGAGTTGACTACGATGAGATTTTCTCATCCGTAGCGATGCTTAAAGTCCGTCGGATTCATGTTAGCATTAGCTGTATTTATGAAATCTGGCAGATGGATATCAAAACGAGTTTCCTTAACAGTTTTCGTGAGGAAAGATTGTAGGTAATACAATCAGAAAGTTTTTGTCGATCCTAAGGATGCTAAAAGGTATGCTAGCTCCAGCGATCCTTCTAAGGACTGGAGTGAGCATCTCGGAGTTGGAATGTATGCTTTGATGATCAAAGATTTTGGGTTTGTACAAAGTTTATGAGAAACTTGTATTTCCAAAGAAGTGAGTGGGAGCACTATAGAATTTCTGATGAGTATATGTTGATCAGAAATGATGTAGAATTTCTAGAAAGCATATAGGGTTATTTGAAAGGTGTTTTTCAATAGAAAACCTGGATTAAGCTACTTGAACATTGAGCATCGAGATCTATGAGGATAGATCAAAATGCTTAATAATACTTTCAAAATGAGCATATACCTTGACATGATCTTGAAGGTGTTCAAGATGGATCAGTCAAAGAAGAAGTTCTTGCCTGAGTTGTAAGGTACGAAGTTAAGACTTAAAGCTCGACCATGGCAGAATAGAGAGAAAGGACGAAGGTCGTCTCCTATGCTTAAGACATAGGCTCTACAGTATGCTATGCTGTGTACCGCACCTGAAGTGTGCCTTGCCATGAGTTAGTCAAGGGGTACAAGAGTGATCCAAGAATGGATCACAGACAGCGGTCAAAGTTATCCTTAGTAACTAGTGGACTAAGGAATTTTCTCGATTATGGAGGTGGTAAAAGAGTTCGTCGTAAAGGGTTATGTCGATGCAAGCTTGACACCTATCCGGATAGCTCTGAGTAGAGAGACCGGATACATATAATGGAGCAATAATTTAGAATAGCTCCAAGCAGAACAGTTATTTGGAATAGCTCCAAATAGAGCGTGGCAGCTACATCTAGGAGATGACATAGAGATTTGTAAAGCACACACGGATCTGAAAGGTTCAGACCCGTTGACTAAAACCTCTCTCACAAGCAGAACATGACAAAACCCCAGATCTCATTGAGTCTTGATCACATGATGATGTGAACTAGTTTAGTGACACTAGTAAACTCTTTGGATGTTGGTCACATGGTGATGTGACCTGTCAGTGTTAATCACATGGTGATGTGAACTAGATTATTGACTCTAGTGCAAGTGGGAGACTGTTGGAAATATGCCCTAGAGGCAATAATAAAAGTGTTATTATTATATTTCTTTGTTCATGATAATAGTCTTTTATTCATGCTATAATTGTATTATCAGGAAATCGTAATACACGTGTGAATACATAGACCACAATATGTCCCTAGTGAGCCTCTAGTTGACTAGCTCGTTGTGATGAACAGATAGTCATGGTTTCCTGGCTATGGACATTGGATGTCGTTGATAACGGGATCACATCATTAGGAGAATGATGTGATGGACAAGACCCAATCCTAAGCATAGCACAAAGATCGTGTAGTTCGTTTGCTAGAGCTTTGCCAATGTCAAGTATCTCTTCCTTTGACCATGAGAGCGTGTAACTCCTGGATACCGTAGGAATGCTTTGGGTGTATCAAACGTCACAACGTAACTGGGTGACTATAAAGGTGCACTACAGGTATCTCCGAAAGTATCTATTGTTTTATGCGGATCGAGACTGGGATTTGTCACTCCGTGTAAACGGAGAGGTATCTCTGGGCCCACTCGGTAGGACATCATCATAATGTGCACAATGTGACCAAGGGGTTGATCACGGGATGATGTGTTACGGAACGAGTAAAGAGACTTGCCGGTAACGAGATTGAACAAGGTATCGGTATACCGACGATCGAATCTCGGGCAAGTAATATACCGCTAGACAAAGGGAATTGTATACGGGATCGATTGAGTCCTTGACATCGTGGTTCATCCAATGAGATCATCGTGGAACATGTGGGAGCCAACATGGGTATCCAGATCCCGCTGTTGGTTATTGACCGGAGAACGTCTCGGTCATGTCTGCATGTCTCCCGAACCCGTAGGGTCTACACACTTAAGGTTCGATGACGCTAGGGTTATAAAGGAAGCTTGTATGTGGTTACCGAATGTTGTTCAGAGTCCCGGATGAGATCCCGGACGTCACGAGGAGTTCCGGAATGGTCCGGAGGTAAAGATTTATATATAGGAAGTCCTGTTTCGGCCATCGGGACAAGTTTCGTGGTCATCGGTATTGTACCGGGACCACCGGAAGGGTCCCGGGGGCCCACCGGGTGGGGCCACCTGCCCCGGGGGGCCACATGGGCTGTAGGGGGTGCGCCTTGGCCTACATGGGCCAAGGGCACCAGCCCCTAGAGGCCCATGCGCCAAGATATAGGAAAAAGGGGAGAGTCCTAAAGGGGGAAGGCACCTCCGAGGTGCCTTGGGGAGGATGGACTCCTCCCCCCTTCTTAGCCGCACCCCTTCCTTGGAGGAAGGGGCAAGGCTGCGCCTCCCCCCTCTCCCCTGCCCTTGGCGCCTCCCTCCCTCCCGTGACACCTCCTCCTCTCCCGTAGGTGCTTGGCGAAGCCCTGCAGGATTGCCACGCTCCTCCATCACCACCACGCCGTTGTGCTGCTGCTGGATGGAGTCTTCCTCAACCTCTCCCTCTCTCCTTGCTGGATCAAGGCGTGGGAGACGTCACCGGGCTGTACGTGTGTTGAACGCGGAGGTGCCGTCCGTTCGGCACTAGGATCATCGGTGATCTGAATCACGACGAGTACGACTCCATCAACCCCGTTCACTTGAACGCTTCCGCTTAGCGATCTACAAGGGTATGTAGATGCATTCTCCTTCTACTCGTAGCTGGTTTCTCCATAGATAGATCTTGGTGACGCGTAGGAAAATTTTGAATTTCTGCTACGTTCCCCAACAGTCGGGACTACATGAATCTTCATCTTCCGTTGATAAACACAAAGCATACTTGGTGCTATGGGATACTAATGCTCTTGGTAAAGCTAAAATTCATTTCTGGAGATTACTTCGTAATGGCCTTGCAGTTGGATCTGAGCTACACCGGCGACAGATCAAGTCAGGAGTGTTCTGTGTTGCGTGTGGAAGAGAGGAAACTATCTTGCACATGTTTTGGTCTTGCCCTCATGCTACTCTCTTCTGGAAATTGTTGCAATCTGAAAAATGGATTAGGGGTGGCAAATCCGCCTCTATGGATGGAGTCGCAAAGAGATCTGGCTCAATGGCTGCTGGAATGGCTCATTGGAGCTAAGGATGATGAGCGTGAGATTATGATTCACGCGGTGTATGGTCTTTGGCTTGCTAGAAATGAAGCTCGTGATGGAAAAATGATTGCTTCACCACATGAAATAATGGAGGATGTTGTACATTATATGCAGGAATGGAGGGGTATCCACCAGCCGAAGGTGCAGGAATCTAATGTACAACCTAGCCAGAGGTGGAAGGTGCCTGAGGAGGGCTGGATTAAAATTAACTCGGATGGAGGTGTATCCAAATATGGTGGAAAAGGTGGTGGTGGCGCTGTTTTTCGGGATCATAATGGGGCATTCATTGCTGGACTTTGTCACGACTTCCCGAATTTCGTTGATCCAGAGGCGACGGAGATTTTAGCTTGCAAACAGGCTCTACAGGTGGCGACAGATTTGAACATTGAACGGGTACATGTAGAACTGGATAGCAAGACTGTTGTGCAGAGGATCAATCATTTGCAACAAGATCTTTCAGTGGCGGATCCATGGATTAGGGAGATTAAACAGATGCTTGCCACTCGTGTAGGTTTTAGAGTTTCGTGGGTTAGTAGATTTGCAAATGTTGCTGCCAATAAATTAGCTAAGATTGGGGTTGGGGAGGAGATGTGTAATATCTGGTTGGTGTTCCTCCAGATTGTATCTTAGATGTAATATCGGATGACATTCCGAGCTTTGCTTCTTGAATAAAGTGGCAGCAATTCTCAATAAAAAAAGGCTGTCCAGCGGGCGCGGCACAGTAACACAAATATTCGGTGCTTGTTTGTTTTGTTTTGTTTTCCTGCTTTTTGTTTGTTTGTCTCCCACGACGCCCAAGCCCCCGAAGACGGGAGCTCCTCCGATTGAGCCGGGTCAGTGTCAAACTAAGAACAAGCAGTCGTGTGCAAAAATCCCCAAAAAAGAATGTCCCATGAGTGCTATGGTTCGAACCGCAGATCATCTGTTGGTGCACTCATCTTCAAAGCCACGGAAACAGACTAGTTGTAGTGATAAAATAGTAGCGTGTAATTTAAAGAACTAACGATAGCGTGTAACTGAACATTACTGTAAAATTGCAAACAATTTTTAAAGTTCAAACACTTCTCAGAAATCACAAACATTTTTTGTTAAGTGCAAGAAATTTAAAAAATGACTAAACATTTTAAAAGCTGTAAAGAAATTTATATTTTTTCTGAACATTTTTTGAATTTGTACAAACAAAACTTGAAAATGTGAACATCTTTTGAAATTTGGAGCAATGTTTAAAAAGACGAACATTTTCCAAAATTCCAGGTCATATTTTTAAACTGTGACATATTTTAAATTGGTGAACACAATTTTTGTAGACACAAACATTTTTTGAATTGGTGAAGAAATTAGCCTTATATACAAGAGGATATGATTCAAAAGTGTGTGTCTTATTTGTATGCAACTGTGAGATTTCAAAGAAAGGTGGGGAACTAGCTCAATGCGTTGAGAACTACAATTGGGGTGAAGAATAAAAAATGATGAACTACTCGTAAAAACGAGGGTGTGCTTGTACTAAGGCAAGAAGGGTCAAAAAGTGTCGATTGCAAGTAGAGGGTGGGCTTGCAACTAATAGCGGGGAATAAAGAAGGTCGGTGCTAGTTCTAAGTCGAGGGTGAACTTGCAAACTAAGGCGACAACAAAAATTTGAGTTCATTCGCGAGCTAAACGTGGATTTGCAACTCGGATAAAAACAAACTACGAGCCCAGCTGCGAGTCAAGGATGGACTTGCAACTTGAAAGCTATACAGAATTAGGATACCAGTTGCGAGTCGAGGGTGGACTTGCAACTGGCACAAATACGAGCCTAATTACGGGTCAAGGGTGGACTTGAAACTAGGATAAAAAACAAACTACATGCACTTCTGAAGAGAAAAAAAGTTTGACAAAAAAAATAGGAAATTTGAGTACAAAAGCTTGCCTGCTGAAAGATTCACTTCTGAAGGGGCTGTTTTCCTAGCTCCCCTTTGCCATATGAATAGCAGCTCATTCTCATTCATTCCAAGGAAACATCTGATGGGATGGGATGTGAAATTCTTACAGGGAAATTCACTTCAGATTGCATCGCGAAGATATAATTCCTGTTTAGAGAAGTGCGTAATGAAAAATCCAAGCAACTATAGCACCCTGGTCATCCAAGAGGCAGTTAGTAGACGATCCATTTTATATCTGCTACAAGATTTATTGGCATTCAAAATTGATAATATCAAAATACAACCTTTGTTAAGGAGGGAAAAATAAATAAAACTTGTAACAGTATTAAATGACTTGACCCAAATCTGTTTTTTGTTGTGGGAGACAGATATCTGCTTTATATACTGATATAGTATAAGAAAAGATAGTAAGTAGAAGGTTCACTTTCCATTTGCTACGAGATTTATTGGCATTTGTGAGTTTGGGTTATGATCTATGCATTTATATCGACCTGGAATTTCACACTATTTCGTATCACAAGATGATCAACAAGTGGGCCAAGTTTACCATACCCCACGGACTGCTCAAGCCTTCGAAAGACTTGGCACACACTCTAATGCATATTTAATCATCGACATGTCTATCACTTGTGTAACCGACCATATGTAACCCTAAGTACCCCTAGGATCTATATAAGCCGAGGGGCTTTAGACCATAGGGTATAAAAAAACATCCATTCACATATGATCTAAAGATAGATCATCCTGTACTTTGTACTCCATCACAATCAATACAATAGAAGAAGGACGTAGGGTATTACCTCTTCGAGAGGGCCTGAACCTGGGTAAGACATTGGGTCACTCTTTGTCCTGTTACCATCTAGCTAAGATCACCAGCTCAGGACCCCCTACCTGATATATGCTGGAGTCAACGCCGACAGGGACCTACTACTAGCACTATGAGTCATCTGAACCCACAATTACTAATATGTGTAGTCTGGACCACACAACTAGCAGAACTAAGATTGGTACTTGTGAGTCCGAACGATTAAGAGTGGTACTGGTGACATAGTCAATGAAGTGACATTTACGGTGTCCTAGCTATGTAAATTTCATGAATGACATCAAGTTAATGCTGAGTATTTTTTGCAACAAGATTTTTTTATTTCTTATTGATGTGAAGCTTCTGAGATTAAAGAAGTAGGCTCAGATCTCAAGTATGTGTGTACACGAAAGAGACACGATGATGTGTCAGACAAACATGTGTGGCTGTACTCAGAATTGTTGCATCAAGAATCAAATTTATGCTAGTACAGTCAAGGTAAATAGAAGTTGCTCCATTGGACAGATACTAGTAGTGATTGGCTCGGCGTAAACTGAAATTACATTCTCATAACAAGTTAGCAAACACATATTTCCTGTACATACTATAACTTGTATTTTGGCTTTAAATCTGGAGGATGCAGGTGAGGGAAGAGGGAGGAGGAAGGAAGCACGAGTGGTGGCTACATGCCTATGGACCGCTTGTTGGTGTTTTAGGGCAAGAGCAGCTGATCCATGGATGGAGGAACTGCTGATCAGACAGGCTGCTCAACAGAGGGAGGCACTGCTGGGGCTGGTGGATGAAGCAGAGGCTTCGGCCGGCTGGGCGTGGCGGAGGGCCTGCAGTAGTGGCAGCGGGCCAGATTGAGAGCAGGGTCGCAGACTGGTGGTGCTCGCATGGACCGGGACCGCCACCGGGGATTGATCCGAACGACACACTGTGCTATCGATCTACGAGCCGAAAATGTGACAACATCTATGTGAGGTGAATTGGCTTCGTCCGTGCATTGGGACAGGCAACGACGGAACGAAACGGACGAGCGTGGGCACGTGCAAATGGTAATTTCTCAATTAATAATTTAATATTATACCGTTATTGCCAAAATTAAATACTTTAAATTAGTTTTTTAGATCTAATAGTCAGAAAAATTTGAAGGTGGAGTTACATTAAAGTAAAAACCATAACACGCCAATCATCGTAAAAGAGCTCTAGGATTTAATATATTGCCTTCCATATCTCACGAGCATTGTAAAATTTTAGCAATTTCCAGCAGAACTTTCTGTTTTTCCCTTACCTGATTTGATGTCACACATAGCAGCAGAACATCACTTGTATTTTCTTCCACTTGGGTCGCCGGTCGTAATGTTTCACCACCCTAGCTTGACCAATTATCAAACTTATACTTATTTATAACTCATTTTTTATCAAATCGCAACTCTATTCGTAAGTAATACTTCTACAACAATCATACAAACTCGAACAATCGATCACGGTTATTCCTACATTCAGCCCCAAGTGGTTATTATCCCTCTCATTCTGCAGTTTTTTTGTTCTTCTAAAAGTAGTGCACACGAATATGATTTATGATATATAAATTGTATAAATACATTATTTTTTTGTCTTTTTGATTCATTGCGTCTCAAAAAAGATTTTATGCAATAACCTTAAATGCGAAATAACGAAAAATATGAAATAGAAAGCCTTCTCTGATTAATTCATGTCACATGCATTAATCCAATATATATGTGTATATCTTTAGGTATCTTGGTAGAAATATCTAACATGAAAGCTATATATAAATAAGATCTTGAGTGTGGTTTCTGGTTTATGATTATGTACACAAATAGATAATTCCAGAGTACGTAAGGTGTTTACGAGGAGCTTGTCATTGAATCATTGACATGTTGTATTTACTTTTGTATGCTTATAAATATGTCTTATATATTTTTATATTTTCTCAGCATTCTGTTGATGACGTGTGTGCCCATGCTCTATACCTAGTGCTGGAATAACATCACTCTAGTTAAGACAATGTTGATTATAAAATGTATGACATTTTTCAGTGACGTACTGTCAGCCTTACTAAACTAGCCTCCTCCGATCGCATAGATTTTTTTACTAGGTGGCCTAACTACACTATTAACTAGAAGACACCCCGCACGTTGCGGCGGAATTTCGAGGAATAAATTTTCAGCGAAACTAAAGTACCAACTCTATTAGACACATGTAATAGCAAATAATGTAGTAAAGTGGAAGCTCCATGTATGTATTGTCAGATCAGTGAAGAAAAATTAAGTCACCTATTTTTTCAGATAACAATTGACATTTCCTTTCCATACTTGATGTAAGGCTGAAATGGTTCAATTTCGTATCATCATCTTGACCATTTACATGTTTTATAAATTGTCACAATTTACAGATTTGCTGCATTACATAGCAATAAATTGAGTATTGTTACATTTTTCTGATTTTCTGTACACGCAAGAGTGAAATTTAGCAGTCACTAAATGCTCTTCGTGAAGTCAATCGAAAACCTCGAAATCGAAATGATAGACACGTGTAGCCGTCAAATGATGGAAAATACTTAGTGGGCCGAGTTTGTTCTCCCCTGCATTTCAGTCTGAATGCTACCAGAAATATTAGATGTATGTCATACGAAACATAAAACAAAATGTTATTACTAACTTTTTGGATAAAGGAGATCAGACTTGAAACCAAAACTTGCAGAATTTGGAGATGTGTGTCTTCTTACTTTTGTTCATTGTTGCTCCTTATATCTGTTATCATCTAATATATCATCAGACAATCTAGCAAGCTTGAACCAAGAATTTCAAGAAAGAATGTAGACAATAAAGCCATCAGTTACTAAATTCAACGGAGCATAGAAGTTGACACATCCATGTCATGCTGATAGCTCTGTCCAAGCACACCTTTGTGTTATGAGTAGGGAACAAAAATAATTCAAAGATTAGAAACTCATTGGAGGCCAGGAACAAATAATTAGTTTTGAAATGAAACCAATTGACCAATCATCAAAATATGTTTGCTTGAAACCTCAACGGGAGACATTATGTTTCTACATTTTTTTATTATATGGTGCAATCAGCGAACATTAGAACTACCAAGCCTTAGCCCTCCACTACTAGGGAAAACCTTATACACAGAAACGTACCAGTAGCGCGTGTCAAAAAGAATCGCTGCTACTACTTACCATTAGCGCCCGACAAATAAACGCGATGTAGCTGAGCTTATAGCAGTAGTGTGCCAGACGAAAGAAGCGCTACTACTATAATTTCGACACTGTTCTCGGCAGGCTAGGAATAGTAGCAGCGAGCTCACGGAAAGCGTGCTGCTGCTAAGATGGTTGTAGCATGTTTTACGCGGAAAGCGCTACTGGTATTGAAAATAAAATAAAATAAGAAACATATACAAAAGTAAATGAAAATGAAAGAAATAGAAAAAGGGGAAACGAAAAAAAGGAAATGTGAAGGAAAATAAAAGAAAAAGAAAAATAATGAAGAAAGGCGTATGCTATAGCTAACATATCAGTAGCGCATTCTGTTACCCCGCGCTATAGCTATGTTAGCTATAGCTAATGTAGCAGCTGCGCTTTTTGGGCCCGCGCTACTGTTATTTTTGACTTAACCGCGCGGTTCTTCTCCCCGCCGGCCACTCCCCCTCCCCCCCCATCTGCTGCCGCCGCCGTTGTCACCCTGCGTCGCCATCGGCCGCCACGCGCTCTCCCGTCGCCCTCCGCAGGCCCTTTGCTGCCCTCGGTTGCCGCCGTTGTTGTCGCCCTCCGCTGCGCCCGAGCACCGACCCCGAGGTACTTAAGGCACGAGGGACTGATACTAATTGTTAGGGCGGGCTTTGATGTTCTGGTTAGGGCAGGCTCCTTTGCGTTGTATTTGTAATGTGTGCAGAGGCTTTTCTTCGGATTAGCTCGGGTGTGGAGTCTGTACTATACTTGTTGTTCGTAGCGAGTGGTATTTCCTTATAATTATTTTCTTTTGACGCGAACAGCAGGAGCTCTGCCTTTGCAGAGGCTTTTCTTTGCATTATAATTATTTTCTGCCTTCTATAAAAATTTGGTATGCCTTTGGCGTACTCTCGAAGAAAGAAATGTTAGTCTTCACCTTGATCTGAACTCTCACGAAACGAAAACTAAAAATTGGGTTGAACACTGGAGGATTTGCGTCGCTTAAACATGCGTGACTTTTCTGCCTCTGTTCTTCTCCTTTTATTCTGAATACAAAGAACGTGCGCAGCCCAGGATCCACATTGCTCGTGCCATCCCACGAGCGGATCACGATCAGCGCATTACTCGCTCCAGGTTGTTCTGACCAGCAAGCTAAACTTAATTCCTAAGACACTCTCACACTATACGTAGACACGGTGCTCTCTAACTGAATTAACAGGAAAATAAAACACGGAATCTAGCTAAAAGTAGAGAGCCCACAAGTTTGATTCAACATATTCTTTTTATAAAGCTAAATGTTCTTCTTGTGGCGGACGATCGATCCCAGCTCAGGCGCGCGCGATCTTCATTCGCCCTTGTGCTCTATCTCCGGTGGCACATGAACAACGTGCTCTATGCCCTGTGCCACATGACCATCTTGCTCTATCTCTGATGTCGATCTAATTCCAGGGGAGTTGTCCTGTCCACGGTGTCAGCATTAAGCACAGAGCTAGCTAACCATGGAGATAATTATATGTGTAGTAAAAACTAGCTAGCTAGGTGAGGAAAATTAAGTACGAAGAAACTATATATGGTCGAGCAGAGCAATGGAGGAATTACCGGCTGCGATGTAAATTGCCGTGGTTGCTCTGTCTCCGTTGGCACCGATGAACCAGGTTTCCCGTCTATGCAACGCCGCGCTCCGAACATAATTCTTGTCAAGAGCTCCATCGAATAACGTGCTGCGTCAACAACATGCTCTACCTCCGGTGCCGCATCAACATCTTGCTCTACCTGCAGATCTTGCTGTATCTCTGATGTCACCCCAGTTTCAGGGGAGTTGTCCTGTCCACGGTGTCAGCATTAAGCACAGAGCTAGCTAACCATGGAGATAATTATATGTGTAGTATAAGCTAGCTAGTTGGACGACCAAAAAATTAAGTAAGAAGCAACTACAGTCGAGCAGAGCAATGGAGAAATTACCGTTGCTGCCGATGAACCAGGTTGCCCTTGTATGTCATGCCGCTCGCCCCACATCATTCTTCTCACCATGAAACCTATTCCTCTTCCATGTGTCGGCCGCGGCGGAGACCAAGGTGCTACAACTATGCTTGCGCCTTGTGTTGTCTGTGGCACATTCTGGAATTGAAAGGCGTAGAGAGGCCCATCTTGACGTTGTATCCAGCTACTCTCATCGACTGACACCAGTGACCCTGCTTTGGGCACACGAAGATCGTCAGATTCAAAGAGATTGACCTCCCTCCTCGTCACATCCCCAACGTCATGATGCAGCATAAGCAACCAGATGGCGGTCAGAAGCTCCAGTCCATTGCCGAGCTGACGCGCGTGTACCTCCGCTGGGCACTTGCCAGCCGCGTAGATGAGCAGCCTTACCCACACCTCCTTCATCTCCTTCAGTGATGCCACGGAAGGAGATTGGAAGGGAGACCCCGAGTAGGTCTCATTGGATAGCCTTTTATTTGCATACTCTGTCAGAATCTCTGCTTTATTTTCCATGGTGCCACTGTCACTGTACTCGTCTCTCACCCATTTGGCGTAGTAGTATTCAAGATCTTGCGCAGCGTTGCTGACCGGCAACATGGAAGGGTAAACCGCCATGAGGTAAATAAGGTACTGTGATAGCTTCCTGCATTCCGCCGCAAGTATTTTCATCTCCTCACCTCCCGATAAGTCTACCCAGCTCAAATGTATGTCTGTGAATATATGTAGACGGAAAAGGGCATGCTCGAAAGGCATGCTTAACACATAGTTCAACTCCCGCCCAAGATTTAGCTGCTGGGATCCCTCTCCAGAACATAGCAGTGCCTCGATATAGTCGCTCATCTCCGCGTCGACCTTGATGTGCTGGATATGCCAAAAGTTTCTCCATCTATTCTCCAGACCCATTGCAGTGACGGCCTTGGAGATGAGTCTTGCCGTACATTTCTCAGAAATGGAGTAGTCTGTAAGGTTAAATTGACCTATTGACAACCCTTGTTGCTGATTTGTCTTTCGCCACATAACAACATTGCGAAGAGAGCAAGCAGTGCAAGACAACCAATAGAGAAAGGTGCCCTTTTTTGATCTCGCCCTTGTCCAGGGTGATACTATCACCATGGAGACGGAACAAGCTTCCATGAACAGGGCCCCAACGAACAATGTGTAGGTGATGGCGATATTTGCTCTGCTGTGGCGGGCATGCAGCTTACGGTCTGCCACGAAAACCACAAAGGCAACCACGATGCACATCTCGGCAATGCACCGGAGTATGCGACCGGTCCAGTTTTGCAGCACCATAGCCTTGGTGTAGAGAAGATCGTACATCATGCCAAGCTCCATCATGACAATATTGAGTTTCCCTTCACTTTCTCCATGTTCTGCAAAATCAGTCACCAGTTCCTCCATAATCTTCTGTCCCAGTTGGAGCAATGTCCGTCCCACAAGCAATCCTCTAACGCGGAGTACCATGTTAAGAGCATAAGTTGCCATGATATCACCACAAGAACTTCTATAATCTCGTAGTGGAGCATCCTCCCTCTCATTGCGGTTACCAAGGTAGTCCTGGCTCCCGCTGTAGAGAGCCCATGTCCTCTCTCCATACTTGATTGTCCCAGCAACAAATATGGGCACAGCAATGGCTAACAGCTGCAATTCCAGTTTCTCAAACGACTTCCACAAGACATACAAGGTCAGAGTGACTTGGACCACCAGGTTGAGCAAGTGTCTCAGCCACAGATTGTTGTCCTCTATCGAGAAGGCGGTGATGGTGTCCTGGCCTCCTAGGTGAAGAAGGAGAAAGGGTGCCCATAGGAACGGCAACGTCTGATCCCCGGATGAGTGTTGCCTTCTTAAATTGTATTGTCCCTCAGAGTAGAGGCCAATGGCGAAGACAGCAACAGCATCTGCCCCCACATATGCCAGCCAAATCATGGACCTAAGGAACCCATTGATTCGGCGCCCCCGCAGGTTGCCTGTGAATAACAGGAACAGTTGCACCGTGAGGCTGAGGAGCACCGTAATCTGAATGTCCCGTTCCTTCCATACATGCAGCAGGATTGCCTTTGTTGATTCCAGCAAATCCATGTGTCCTGCAAGTCCCCCCACCAAAGAAATTAGGTAATACTCCCTCCATCTGTAAACTTTTATAAGACATTTTAGATCACTACATTACAGAGGACTACATGATAAAACAATAACGGTTTTATCTGAATTCCTACTTGTTTAAATCATATTGTTATTTTTTCTGATAATATCAATCAATAGCTTCTGAAATTTTGAAATATCTTTTGTAATATTTTCTGGTTATCGGCCTTGTCGGCACCCTTGGGTAAAGTTTGCTTCGTATCCAAAATAATACCAAGATTTTAAGGTACTCTTGACATTAATGAAAAAATAAAAAATATTTTAGACAACCTCGGTTAAAGAAAAAGAAGCCAACGAAAAGCAAATCCATTACTAGCTAAGCTCTCTGGGCTTGGCAATCAATCTTGTCCTTGTCTATTGTAAAATTGACCAACATCAAACCACGTCACCCTATAAATTATTGCAGTTGGATTTGCCATTAAAACTAGTACAGCAGTAAGATTTAAAGGTTCTTTAGTAATCTCCGGCATGGGGTGAAGTAGCTAGCATTTGCGAGATAAGGACAATGGTACATGTCGGTCGACCGGTCCAAACGCCGGATCGGTCGCCTCCTGAACAGCCATGGCTTCGCTATTACATCATTTTTTTAAACAAGAATAACCCCCAGCCTCTGCATCGAGCAATGCACACAACCAAATATTATTAAGAAAACAAAATTCAGCAACCGAATAACATCGACCCAGAAAAAAGACAGAAATAAAACCCGAGGCCGCATGCCACGCGACAGTAACTTCACCAGACAACCACTAACCATGTGATAAAAGACAAAGTCAAAACAAAAAATACACAACTCCTAGGCTACGCTTTAAAAAAGGAATCTCTGCATGAGCGTCGATGATAACGAGTCCACCACAAGGTTGATCTCGGGATTCTCATCCCCAAAGCCAAGCTTCGAACCACCACCTTGAGCAAGGACGTGACGCAGGCGCGCGTCGACATAGCCTAATCAAAGATCTTGTGTTTTCACTAGAGTGCATAAACTCCTCGTTGAATCCACCTCTACCATAATCCCTTGTCCAGCTACCGATGCCTCGATAACAGGATACCTCTAGAGAAGATGCCGGAAGACAAAGACGTCCCATACCGCATCGCCTCCCATCACTATCGCATCACCTTCGATCTAGCAGCGACAGGCTAAACATGGCACCTCTGCCGGAGCCACCGTGCAACACGTGTCGACAGCAGGCATGACTTGACGACTCCTCATGAGCCGTTGTGCGTAGCATCAGCCGACGGCATCACCTGTCGATGACAAGCAGTACCTGACGCATCCGGAAGAGACAGATGTGTCACTTACTAAGCCGTATCAAACCCGATCTGTTGATGGAGGGGATGTCCCCCACTGCCGCCAGCCTCAGAAAGGCTGTCACCACCTTGAGATCCAGTCTCCCAGTTGCCCTCACGACCAGAGTCCGCCACTGTCAAATAAGAGGGGCCGCCGCCCCGATTTTGGGCGCTACAGGGAGCACCCACCGCCGCGCCAGCCGCTGTCGTCGCCCATACAACGGAGATCTCCGCCACGACCGCCGGATCTGGGCACTAGGGCCAGAATCCCTCGAGCGTCGCCCCATGGTAAGCTGCGCTCGACCTCTCATCGCGCCGATGAGCAGGCCACCACCAGAACAACTGCCCGGGGCCACCGCCCTGGCATGCTTCGCCATGCCAAGGCCGCTACAGATCTGATTTGGGAAAACACATGTGCACCACGCGCATGCTCACCCGATATTCGCTAGCCGCCCAGGCGCCACCACTTCTACCGCCGGTAGCGCCCGCGCGATGCCCGCCATTCCCAAACAGCCGCGACGCCTAAGTCTTCCCGCAGGCCGAACGCCCTGCCGCCATTGGGAACCAGTGAGAGAAAACAGAGGAGCACGCCGCCGCTGACGCCAAGAGGGCTTTGCCCGGTGGTCCTGCCGACTTCGGTGAGGGGCGGGTGGGGCTGGAGAGGAAGAGTTTTCCGGCAACATGGGCTGCTTCGTCTTAAAAAAATTGGGGAGAGAATTTGTCTTCCTGGCCTCTGCACCAACTAGAGATGCACACAACCATTTTAGCATGAGTACCAAGATAAGCATGATCCTTAAAGAATTTTTTAATGAGTACCAAGATAATATCTTCATGAGTGTTTCCATCACACACCAGGCTTGATCCTCAATAAATGGGGAAAATTCATTGTGTATCACCTGTCAATTATAGGAATTGAACCCGGGTTGTTAGGTTGCGCAACCGCATGCCCAAACACTGAGCTAGGGCTCTATTTGCATAGTGGCTTCATCCCCCGCCCATCCTACTTCCCCTTCCCCATATGTTTTCTATTCCTAGACATAGGTCTCCCAAGTGGCTCGCTTGTGGTCGCCACCCCCATGAAACCGCTCAGTTGTCCCACTCATAGAAGCTCCATCCGTGCATCATGTTGTTGCGTTCACAGCACCCCATCACCACACTCACAACATCAGCAGCGACCCCAAGGTAACTCTGTCGCCGTTCACAGTAGTGGCCATTGCCGGCAATTGTCGTGGCCACTTGGAGCATCCCCTCCACAGCTGTCGCCGCTTTGCAACACTGCCATCACCTATTCGCAGCACCACCCATGTCCCTTCTCAGCATGCGCTCCCTGCCGGAGCGTGGCGGCATCGCCTAGCTGCCATGTGGCACCGCAGCTTGCCGCTTCCAGCAAAGCTCCCCGACGCTAGTAGCTTCGCCGGCCTTGTGCATGCTTACACTACACCACTAACCTTGATTGGGGGCAATTAAGTGTCAGGATAAATACGATCACAAGCGCAAATCATCTGTCAGGGATCATTCTACTACCGTCAAAAAGTACCCAATGGCGGGTAAACGCGCGAGAGAAGAAAAATTTCGATCCAAAGAACAAAATCCCACACTGCAACTCAAACCAAAATCCCCTAATCGACCGTCCTGACGAGATGACCTACCCTCCTATCCGACCACCTTCTGTGGCCGCCGACTAACCTCCGCCACATCCCATGGACAGCTCCCTCCCCGACCACGATGCCGACCACGGCTCCAGTCACTCTCCGCCACCCCGACCACCATTCGTCGCACCCCCATCAGCGCCCATGCAGCAAACCATCTTCCACACGTTCTCCGCCAGGCTCCTCTAGGCACGAGTTACTCAAGCGTTTCAGTGGAAGGATCTGTTCGAGTGAGGATGATCACAAGAATGGCATCTCGCGTCCACCATGTCTCACATGAGCATGAGGTAATTCAGTTAGCTTTAGTTATGATTTGGCTGTCTCGATAGTATTATCTTCCCATACAGCAGTCCTGGCCTCTTCCCAATCCGCCCTCGCTCTAGCACATGGCTGCCAACATTGTATTATTCTCCTCGGCTCTAGCACATGACAAATGAAGGAATTGAGCAAAGTTCCCAAGCAGTACAAGAATCAGGAAATTTGCCGTCTCTGGAGATCTTTGTCGTCAGCTTTTCGTCGAGGCTGATGGCAAAGACCACTCTTTGCCGTCAGCTGCTGACAGCAAAACATGACTGATGACAAAGACATACTTTCCCATATGTAATTTTTTTTACAGACGGCAAAGACATACTTTACCGTCTATTTTTTTATAGACGGCAAAGTGTGCTCTTTGCTGTTTGCGAAAAAGACACAGACGGCAAAGTATGTCTTTGCCGTCTGTGAAAAAATAACAGACAGAAAGACATACTTTGCCATCTGTGTTTTTTCGCAGACGGCAAAGAGAAAGTACACCACGCGGATCAATCATACGGATCAATGATATGGCAACCCACCCCACCCATGAATTCCTAAAAAAACACCCACCCCACGCCCACACACAGACCCACCCCTCCTCTCTCTCCCTCTCTTCGGCGCCTCCTCCCTCCCTCCAGCGAGCAGCGACAGCGGCGGCGGGCATGGCAATGGCAGCGGCGACGGGCACGGCAGCTGCAACGACACAAGCAGGGGCAGCGGCAGCGGCGGGTGAGCAGTGGCAACGGCGGGTGAGCAGCAGCATCA
>NC_041391.1:5556147-5598792 GCF_002162155.2 Triticum dicoccoides | reverse complement strand
CTCTCTCTCTCTCTCTCTCTCTCTCCTTCACTCCGGCGAGCAACGACAGCGGTGGGCGAGCAGGGGCAGCGGCGATGAGCAACCGCGCTTCACCGGCAAAATTCGCTGCGGCGAGTGGCTGCCCCCGCCTCCTCCTACCGGCTAGCCACCAGATCCATTGCTCCTCGACCCTTCGTAAATGGGGATTGACTCCTGGTCGCCCGGTTCAACGCGTATCGGGAGGACTTCCGAGGTCGTCCTCTTCCACCTCCGTGCGGGCGCATTTTTTTTAAATAAAAAATTCTTTGCCGTCTGTTGTTTGAGGCTAATGGCAAAGATGAAATTGGCTGACGGCAAAGCTGCTCACTTTGCCGTCTGTTATTAATCGGCTGACGGCAAAGCCTTAGTTAGGCTGACGGCAAAGGCATAGTTAGGCTGACGTCAATATCTTTGTCGTCTGCCCGATGAAAAGTTGATGGCAAAGTGCTCTTTGCCGACAGACTTTGCTGTCAGCAAGCTGACGACAATTCTTTGCCGTCTGTACTCCACAATTACCTGATTCCTGTAGTGATGGCCTTTCATCTTATCCCTTTGGTCCCATACGGTCCTCCCATGGTTGAGAAGTCCTAAGTGCTGGGTGAAGCAAAATACAATCTCCAAGGTTAGGTTGTTTCTCCATGTTGCTGGTCCAAGGTTTTTTTCTCGATACTGATTTTTTTTTCCAGTTGGGGCTGAAAGAACCGGTTTTCAAAAAATCTAGGAGGTTTCTATTTTTTTGCCCAAAATTTTTCAAATGAATTTTGAATTTAAACAAAATATATACAATTTAACATACTTAAGAAGGATACACACGTGTAGCCCACTGGTTAGCAGCAGAGTTCACCCAACCAGATAGTTGCGGGTTTGAGTCTCACCCTCCTCACCTCTTCAGGTCGGTACATCTATCTATTTATATATATTAAAAGTAACTGACGGGTTCAAAAAAATATACTAGAAAATCCCATAAAAATCCTACTGTCCTCCTCACCTCTTCAGGTAGGTACATCTATCTATACTCCCTCTGTCCCGAAATACATGGCGTATAAACTGAGTCAAAAAGTCAATGCTTTCTATGTTTGACCAAATGTATATACAAAAATATTAAGAGAAACAACACCAAATCAATATCAATATATTCATCGTGAGATACATTTTCATAATGTATTCATTCAGTATTTTAGTTGTTGATATTTTGTTCTATATATTTGGGTCAAATTTAGACAATATTGATTTTTAACTAAATTTATGCGCCATGTATTTGGGACAGAGGGGGCCTACATTAATAAAATAAAACTTTATAACGACAAATTATCCACCAGTACCTTATAATAATGGAGAAAACGTGTCGTGCCTCACCTTATTAGGGCTCGGGCTCCTTAAAAAAAAGGAGGACATGGTATTTTTTTGAAATGTGGATGTGGGTTGATGCAGCGTGAAAAACAAAAACCAAAATGCTATTCCTACATAAAAGTCCTACAAAAAATGTACGTACAAGTTTATTTCTGATTGTAATCACCCCATCCATTTAGCAAACAGTCATCGCACTAAACTAGTCCCTTAGTTCCATATTAAGTGTCGCTCAAACTAGACACATCCGTTTCTGATTGTAATCACCCCATCCATTTGTGAAGTAGTACGTATTTTTTTTGTAAAAGCTTTACGTCAGAATAACACTGCTCTCTGCGTATTCAACCCGCTAGACCTCCTATGAATTCTCACTCAGGTGTATTTCCCTATGTATTTTCGCACATTAGCTCGCTGAGTACTTGCATGCCGTATCTCTCTTCATGGCCCACATCTGGGGAGCCCGCTGTCCGCAATCAGTGTAATGTAAACAAAATTGCTGAAGGGCAATAGCAATCTAATATTTGATTATTAGCCGCACAGTTTAGTTGAGGTCTGAAGAATGTAAATCATCCCAGAAACTATGCGTCAAAGATGTAATTCTTACTTAAGCTCTGGCCCCACATGTTTGCAATTTGGCTTAATAAATAAGAAGCTGGGTAATTCTGATAAGTCAGTCCGGTTAGGATTTAGTAAGCACTTTGGAACCAGTGCATGCGATCAGGTTAACCACTAGAGGATTAGGCAGTTTGTTTTGGATTTAATTGGTGTACTGCTACACTAATTAGGCCTGGCCCCACATGTTTGGAACTCAGCACAGAATCCTGAATGGCTCAATAAAGCCAGCACTGGTAAATTAAGAATAGACTCTGATCAGAAAAATAAAGTAACATTAGACACTGATCGCCTAAAGGACACGTGGTACTAATGATAATTAGTTCCATCCAGCGAAAATGTGCTCTCGGCTCCTGTTCCCTTCAGAGAGCTATAATGTATCTTCCACCAGTGTCGAGCGGAACGACCAAACAAGGACTAGTAGGGTACAAATAATTGTGACCATTGGATAAATCCAATCTATTTATTTATATAATAAAAGAATAATACGGGGTTCCCTTTCGAGGCACCACGTTAGTCCACATCATCAAAAATATATTAATGGTTGGATCCATAATTTATGGTTAAGATTTAAGGAGAGATTAAAATTTTGTATCATAGAGTGTTTGCCATGTACGCCCGTTAAAATCAAATCCAGTTTGCATTGAACTTGTACTCCAGCATGTGTTCTTTCTTCCTTTTCCTCAACGACATATCTTTTTGTTGTAGATGCATGTGCGTTCAAGAACAATTAAGGTATATGTACGTATACTAGGTTGATGGACGGAAGGACATACATGCCTGGTATAAAGTACGTAGACATGAATATGAATTATGAATAGGTATAGAAAATAACCAATTATATATGTAATATTACTAATTTATAATAACTATTACTTATTAGAGCGTAAAAATATAAACTTCCTCGTACCATTTAAAACACATTTACTAGATCATCCCCCTTAAGTCGGCATGGTTATTGGTACAAACAGGGAAAACAAAATTTTGGAAAATGTTGCAAAAAATAAGAATCTTTCCTTAGAGGAAAAAAATGAAATCATTAACATTTTGATTAATTATTCAAGGATAAAGAAGAAGTCTACATGGCAAATTTACCATGTCATATGTTTGAATTACAAATGCTCAGTGTACTCTACCATAACAAACATGCATATATTGTTCCCATAAAAACATACATATATTGTTATTGTTCCCAGAGCCTAGTGCCTGCAAGCCAGGGGAGGCGCACGAAGGTGGGTATGACATTGTTCTAAATCATATGTCTAGATTACTCGGTCTTAATGTGAGACTGAATAGTTAAAAATTTCCACAGTAATTCCGTCTTGATAAAAATAATATATGGAAGACTACTATAATATAAATGTGAGCACCAGGATTTTAGAGCTGGTAGGTAGAGTCAAGCGACCACAACTCCATCACCACACTAGGAGGTGGTTGTAAAAAAACTCATATTAATCACATACTAGAAATATTTTCATCTAAGAAAATGAAAACTTTCGACCGTCAATCTGGTGAACCATCTATTTAGTAGTATAATTGCAACTGTTAGATCTTCATGAGTAAATCTAGGAAATTCGATGCCAGGATATAATCATAGCTGCAATTATACATATATTTTTATTTAATTAAAATCACAATACAATAGAAAAAGAGGGGCACCGTCGAAATTCCAGAAAAATAATAATTGGGCATCAATCATGTGGATATAATCATCTTTGTTGTCGCGCCTAAACATATCACAACTAATAATAATAACTAGATGTGTCATAGTTGATAGATTTTATTTTCATATAAAAACTTATGATCTGACTAGTATATTATTAATTGGACTACAAATAATATAAAAGTCTACTCATAATTTAAACCTGTTACACAAGACGACTGTTACACCATTCCAAACCCGATGCACTCCGTTGAAAATTAAAGCAATCCATGCAGTCACCAAATATTATATACAGTGTATATGATTGCGAGGCACCCACGTAAGCACCGATGGATAAAATGTGAGTGGCGTGCTTTGTAGTGCGGAGAAGATGCTACTAAAGAGTGTTGACGTACTTGGCTTGTTTCGTCGCATGGGGTTAGAGTTACATGCTCAAATAGACGGGGTAATCAGTCAAAACTATGTCACTCAAACTTGCATATTACACAATAACTAGTGTTGAAAATTATATGATATAAGAGTGGATTGTAGCAGATGGTGAGTGATAAAAAAAATTAGTTAGAAATAAAACTATGGTGATTCAATACGGAAGATATTTCATAAAGCATGTGCTAAACTTTAACATGTTTTACTGAATATAAATAACTTAATGAAATGAGCAAAAAACCATTAAGTTTGTCAAGACATGGAGCTAAAAAAATGGACTCGTGTTGAAACTTGTTTACGGCGTTGTTTGAAACAGTTCTTCATTTGGGTTTAAACTTGTGCACTTGCGTTTTCTACACTTATGATTTTGTGTTGGAACTTTTTATGTATAGCATACATGCTTCATGCTTTTCATGTTGAGAATATGTGTTATGTTATGAATTGTGTTGAATGTCGTTGAAACTTTTATATACTGCTGAATACATACAAATACCGAATAATTGAAATAGCACTGACAGGTGTTGGAATTAAACACGACAAAAGCCTCCCATGATGGTACGTGTCCAGGTTGGCGTGCATGCATGTATCCGTGTAGTGCTAGAGCTTGTCTCCGAGTAGTATTGGAATTAGCTTCCGGTAGTTTTTCCTCTCGTACCTAGCTAGCTTGGTACTACTATTGATATGCGTGCAAACAGCCCTGTAATTTGTACCGTGAGTTGATCAATAAAGTAAACAAGGCTCGAGACGAGCCTTTGGCCATCAAAGTGCGTACGTTTGTGTTGCCGGCTGGAATCGATCAAGCTGATCGATAGCTAGCTAGCTTTGGCTATTACACCAACTAGCACTAGTACGTGCCTTGACAGTACGGATCAAGGGTGCTAGTTTGTATGTGAATATTTGGTGGCGAGATTGCTACGGTGCGGTGTGTCTCGACGTAAAGCACTTCGTCGAGTTCGTCGGTGTTGGTTCGCTTCGTCGTCGTTCGCCGTCGGTCGTTGCCGTCGCCGGAAAGTACTCGGTGTCGGGTCTGGGCCAACAACAGGTAGCTCCAGTACCCTACCACAACCGCTGTTGTATGAAGGATTCCGTCCCGGGTCCTGTCTCTGCCCCGTGTAAGGAGATTTGTTTTTAGTGTCGTACTTGGAGAAATGTGGATGATGAGCTTGCGGCCCCTTCATCGATGGAAGATCATGTACATGAGGTGCCTGCTACTTCTGGACTGGCAAAGAGGATAACTATTGAGGATCGCTCGGGACTGGTCCTTCCGATGGACGATGCAGATAGCAGATGCATGATATTTTTCTTGTTAACACCAACTGCTACCGGCCGAATAAGATGTAGTAGTTTGGTGGCGAGTCTCTGGCTGCTGTCATTGATTCGATTATCCTGTCTTCCTTCAATCTGGTCAGCTACTTTGGTCTATCCTGAGCGTTGTGAACGATGTTCTGTGGTTTCAAATTAATAAAAATTGGAACCGGGGGCTAACCCCTCTATTACAAACACACACATAGACACACACACACACACACACACTAAAGGCCCTCTCAATAAAATTTTCTTCTGATGTCTTGAGAAGAGGTAATCCTTTGCTAAGAAGACAACCTAGACGTAATTGGTGGCGGAGGTAGCAAAACTTCATGTTTCTAACCTTTGGCGGTCACGTTGCTCGGTTTATTTGGAGCCGAGCAGGACTAACGAAAGAGATAACAGGAGGAGGTGAGGTCAACCGGTCAGGGCAGCTCAAGGCCTGGAGAGGGAGCAGAGGGTTGAGCTCGGGCTGTGTGTGTGTCTAATATATATATATATATATATATATATATATATATAGAAAATGAGTTGGTACACCTAGGAGTACATACTCCTAGGCCACGTGTGTCGTTTGATTTTCCAGCGCTGCTTTATTGGGTCCGCGTTAAACCATTTAGCTTTTAATAATTAGTTCTTTATCTGCTGACCATGTGCAGTTTGAAAAGTTGTTCCATATTTATAACGATAAGCCACCTACAGGCTACAGATTACGTCAAAATCCCCGCAAAAAACTGGATGTAGCCGGATAACATGGAAATATAGATTTGAGCTGGGTGGTTCGACGGCAAACTCGGGCGGCCGCAAGGACCAGCAGGGTTCGGCCACGACGGAGGCGAGATGCCACCGGCAGCCAGCTCATCCCGGAGACAAGATGCTACTCCCTCCGTTTCTAAATATTTGTTTTTTTAGAGATTTTAAATGGACTATCACATACGGATGTATATAGACATATTATAGAGTGTAGATTCACTCATTTTGCTCCGTACGTGGTCACTTGTTGAAATCGCTAGAAAGACAAATATTTAGGAATGGAGGGAGTAGGTATGAATATACTCCCTCCGTTCCTAAATAATTGTCTTTCTCGAGATTTCAATAAATGACTACATACGGAGCAAAATGAGTGAATTTACACTCTAAAACATGTCTACATACATCCGTATGTTATAGTTCATTTGAGATAGGTAGAAAGACAATTATTTAGGAATGGAGGGAGCATTTTTTATGCATGCATCTTTGACTTGCATCACGGAGCATATCAAGGGAGTGCCTCGCATGCATGCATGTTCTTCCAATCGGCATTGATGGTGACGAGTTACATCAATCCGTCAGCAAATTCATAGACAAACATGGCTGCATGATGAGATTAGATGAATCTGTTAATGGTATACTAATTAATTGATATGCTATGCATCCCTGATCTAGGTAATCTGAGTCGGAAATTGGACTACATGCAAGCTGTGTTCCGCCCACCGCCGGCGCTTCTCCGTGCATGGCATGCATAGCGGCTTGCTTTTTCCTTGACACAACGCAGTGGATTTCGACAATGTGACATGGCGATCTAGATCAATCTGGCATGATTGATCCACTGTGCAACAGCCATGCATGGACAACACGAGACATACGTGATGCAAAATTAGACAAATTTTGTTTTGTTATCTGCGTAGGAAAATACCTGTATAAAAAATGAATTAGGCTTCCATGTTATATTCTTAATCTATTAATTGTACTACTCCTTTATGTAATATACCTTTTGAATTAATTATACTCGAGTATATTGTGTACTTCTTTTCTAACGGCACCGTACCACTTTTTTAGTTTACAATATCTGTCATATCAATTATACTATGTTTTAGAGTAATATGTACTCCATAAAAAAGTGAGGTATAAAGTCCATTAAAAAAACTTGTATATAAAAAAACAGAAGGACTAGCTAGTATATATACTCCTGATTACAAATGGCAGTATATACTCCTAATTAAAGAAAGATGTGTATACTCTTAACAATATATGCTAATTAGCAAGCAGTAATTAGCAATCAGCATATACCACTTGAAATGCTGTAATACAACCTAAGGAAGTATGCAAAGATACTCTAAGTATGTAAAATGCAGCATATACCCAGTCTAAAAAAAGTCAGTATCTACTACTTAAGAATGGCAGCTGTATGTACCCATTGGAAAAAACAGTAGCATGTACACTTGAAAAATACAGTATACTTCTTACAGATGTCAGATATGCCTAGAGGAGTATATTTCATATATACCTCTTCGTGTCCCTGGAAAAAAAAATCTCTCGACTGCTAGCAAACTATTAATCCATATGCGCAAAATTCATATGTATATGTATGAAATATACTCCCTTTTTTTAGTTGAAAATATAGTCCTTTTTACTATTAAAAAATGAAAAGGTATAGTCTAGCCGTCACGTACAAGTGCATCACAAACTGGCCATTTTTCTAAGTGAAGCTAGTGGCCGCGTGTGCCTTGATTTTAGGACGTGGTTATGCATGCATAGGTAGCTTCCCACCGGTACTGCGCACAGATTAGTTAGCAGCTGCCGGGTGTTGACACCGGTCTACCTTATCCACTGGTGTGGGAGTACATATTCCTGGGAGTATAAAAGAGGTGTCCTACATATATATATATATATATATATATATATATAATTAAAGCCTAGAGAACTGTATGCATGCAGTGACGACATACCTCCGTGATTGAGGCGCAGCAACAAATCAACGGATCGTTCCTGACTTATCCTTGCGGTTAACGCTACGGATCATATTTTGCTGGCCAACACCAACTGGTACCAGCCTGATAATATGATAGTTTGGTGCCGATTTTCTCGGGTTGTTGTCTTTCATTTCGATTATCATGTCACCCTGCAATCTAGTCATGTTCTGTGGTTTCATTTTAATAAAAATGGAACCGGCGGGCAACCCCTCCTTTTTTAAGAAAAAACTAAATACCCCACTCAATAATTGTTTTGTTGTGATGTCTTGAGGCTTGAGCAGGGGTAATCCTTTGCTAAGAAGACAACCTAACTCCTTATTAGAGGTAATTGGTGGCGGAGCTAGCAAAAGTTTTTTTTAGCGTAACTGATTATATAGGACTAATAAGAGAAATAAAAGGACGAGGTCGGGTCAGACTGTCAAGTGGTTCAAGACCTGGAGATGGAGCAGAGGGCAGAGCCCCGGCTGATATATATGGAGCTCGAGGGCCTTTATTTATTTATTTTTAGAAAGTCGATTTCCATTATAGGAACTGCCACGAAACATACGAGTGTTTTACAGAACATAGCAAAAGCAAAAGAAGAAACAAGGCAAATTAAAGTGATTACAAACTCAGCTGCCCTCCAGTAGGCTGAACCACAAATCAGCACGACAGGGAGAATGGGAGATAAACTCCAACACAGCATCACTAACGCCGCAGCACGTGTGGTGGTAGCTCGATGGAGGTCAAGGTCTCCTTCCTCGCTTGGTCCAGGAGCAGGATGCCGTATGTCGGGGTCGAGCGTGGCCGCTACGCCGACATATCATCAGCTAAGTACGTACTAACCCGGCATAAACACACAACATTTTTGAATGACTTTATCCAAAAAAAAAAAAGAACATTTTCGAATGTGCCGGACGAAGGAACTAGCTAGCTAAAGCCTAGAGAAGTAATATGCATGCGGCGACGAAGTACCTCCGTGATAGAGATGTAATATCAAGGGATCTCAGGAATGCCGCCGGTAGTGGCGACGGCCTGCCGGCCCAGAGCCCGATCGAGCTCAAGTTCCAGCCGGGGATGACGCAACTTCTCAGCGGTGTGGGAGAGTGGGGACACTGTGTCCAAGTCAAGTCGCACCCAAGTCTATTAAAAGAAGAGAAAACCAGAAGTGCCCAAACCTGATAAAGTGACAGCTCAGTCCGTGTCGCACGTTGTTTCAGATCCGACAACAATCGGCCCCTCAACAATTAACTCCCGGCTGCCAATCTGACTAAATGCAGAAACCATGGGAGAGTGTGCCCAAGTCTATTGCTTCCTCCGTCTAGGTGTGTAAGTCATTTTAGGTTGTGCACCGCGACAAATGCGGAGGGGAAAACGAGAGAACTTAATGCATTTTTGCTAATTAATAGCATTGCTTGCAATGAACTAACCACTGCATGTTATGTTTCATAGCCTCAAGTCATTCAAAGCATGCATTGCCCACATCTCTTATTGGTTGATATGTCACGAAACAAGAAACGATGAGTGAGTTAATGTACCGTGCCTAAGTGTTTTAGGATTATTTGATTTTCATAAGGTGACTTACACACCTAGACGGAGGGAGTAGAAGAAGATAAAACCAGAAGTACCCAAAACTAGTAATAAAAGTGACAGCTCAGTCCCTTTTCTATGTTGTTTCAGATCCGACAACAATCTGTCCCTCAAGAATTAACTCCCGGCTGCCAATCTGACTAAATGTAGAAACTAGTCATTTGTTATACCTACTGCCTTGGTCCGGATTTACCGATTCCCTTCACATTTTGTGTTAAATTATTACCATAGATTTTCCTAACAAAATATAAATTGTATGTCACAAAACTTATATTCACATTTAAAAAAGTTTCCAATGATACTATTTTTGTGGTATAAAATTTATCTTTTGCTGCCTTCGTCCTTGTTTATTAGTCCCCTTTGTATTTTGGGCCAAACTTTGACCTTTATATAACTATAGAAAAATATGTCATATATCACAAAAATAGTGTCATTAGAAACCTCTTTCAAATATGAATCCAGCAATATAAGTTTTGTGTCATACAATTTATATTTTGTTAGTCAAATCTACGGTCACAGAAAATATCAACTGTGACAATGTTGGACCAACAAAATGTGATCGGTCGAGGAGCCAATAATTCTCGCAGACTGTTCCTGCTCACATATAGCTCGTGCCATCGAACCCTGGCAGAAAAACCGAGAAAAGAAAGGTAGAGCTAGGCGATGATGCGCCAGCAACCCTGGCCTAGACCAACAGTAGCTAGTGCGCCGGCCATCAACAGAAGAAGATGCACCTGCCCTCAACTTTACGCCTATCCTATTCCGGCCACAGTTTTGTTCACTGCAGCTGATAGGATCTCTCTTTAGTTGGAGTCTCTCTACAGGCCGGTCTTGTAGAGGAGACATAGACGAGCAGACGCGAAAGCCGGAGGGGAAGGTGACGCGAAGGAGACATAGACGAGCAGACGCGAAAGCCGGAGGGGAAGCTGACGCGACTTAGACGAGCAGGCATCCATAAATTATATACGCATGCCGCGGACTGGAGCTGTGGATCGGTCGAGGAGCCAATAATGAATGCATGATGGTGAGCCTGACTCGCTGGCCCCGTGACTGTTCCTGCTCACATGTACTCCCTCCGTTCGAAATTACTCGTTGTGGTTTTAGTTCAAATTTGAACTAAAACCACGACGAGTAATTTCGAACGGAGGGAGTATAGCTTGTACCAAATAAAAGTTTGGGGTGTGAGAAATTTGGAAAATGAACACTATTACAAATTAGAAATGCTTCCCACCAATATGCGGATGCATCATTTTGTAATCTGTAAATCATTTTTTTGTGAAAATCTGCAAACCAATTTCATCCAACTTGACTACCTATGTTAGTTTACATGCACCAACACATGAACCGAACAATACTAGGCAGACGATAAACATAAATTATAATGAGTAATCCAACGTGGTACCCCATCGGTCCGTGGACACGTTCGGTTGTTCGAAATCCTGTAAACTGGATGCAAGCTAGAGGGAGGTTTGCGGGCGTCCGTAACGCCGCCAGGTTGGCATCCGACATCCCGGTTTCACCCAAAAAGAAAAGGACATTGATAAGTGCCGCAAGTCAGGTACGAGCACATGTCAACTCCGAATATTTTTTATGGCAAGTATAGTGACGCAAGGATGGCAACTTTAGTTGCCACACATGGCAAATTTTTTATGGTTTAGTTTTTTTTTAATAGAAACTTGCCGTGTGTCACTGGAATTTGCCATCCTTGTGTGACTGGAATTGCCATCGAAAAATATCAGGGCCAGAGTGCTACCCACCTGTCATTTGAGAAAAAAAATCTCCCGCGCGACCGCACAACCGCTCCCCACACCGCATTCATGACAGCCCAAAGCACACGTGACCACACCTCCGTTCCCCACGCCGCATTCATGACAGCCCCGAGCAGACGCGACCGCACCTCCGCTCGTTGAGCCGTATTCATGACAGCCCAGAGCGGACGCGACCGCCACCTCGTATGCGTACACCCTTTTCCCCCCAAAAAACATATCCCACACCTGCTGAGAGGGCTGTCCACGCCACGTCTGTGTCTCCCCGCCTATTCAATGCTGGAGTGACCATACCAGATGAGACGGGACTACTCTCTACCACATTCAAACATGTTGGCCATCCGTCTGCTTACTGGCATTAATCAGGCACGGCGGCCAAGAAACCAAGGCAAACTGGTCGTACAATTCCACGTATAGAGCGGCAGGCGCAATTTTTCTCCTCGAGAACCCATTCCTGAACATCCCCAATACTTCATCTTGCTTATGAAGGAGAAATGTCTCTGTATGTTTCATTCGTGCAGAAGAATAGCTCGATGAGCGGCACGACGTCAATGAGCTGTGTCCATGGGTTGACCTTGCTCCCGCTCCTTATAGATGCTGATGCCCTACTTAGTTGTCCTACCGCGTGCGTGAGATCGCATCTTTAGATTAGATGACTGACTTTGTCTGTGTTACCGTTGTGGTTCTGCATGACATTTCGTGGTGCTGGTAAGAGCAATTCTGTAAATTAATACTAATATTAAGATATACTAGCAGGCGAAGGCGCGGCAGCACGCCGTGCCCATCATGAAGCCCGTGTGCGTGGCTGCGTTATTTTTTTTATAGAAGAAAAGAAGACAATGGGTAAGCGAGTTGGCTGTCGGTGATGTGCAAGCCAATTTAACTCAGATAAATACCGAAAGGTACCAAAAATCAGTTCAAACATGGTTACAAATACTTAGCCACTCCCGAGACCGCAACTACAGCCGCTCTTAGCCTTCAGCCCCGCTACTCCCTCCCTCGCCGTTGTCACCGGGCTAAGCCCCGCGACGGGCAGTGTCAGTGAGGACGTGTGCTGCCTCACCTTGGTGCCTCCAAACTATTCATTAGATCCAAGGTTTTGGAGTCACCATCTCCTTTTCGGTCTGCGAGTGCTGACCCTTCAACGGCTTCTCGCACTCGTCGCCGCCATGGGGAGGCCCCGGATGGATCCAACATGGATGCTTCGGCTAGGCGGGCGGCGACACCACGAACTGATCTACCTTGCTCAAGATCGGGTCATGCCGGATCCTTGGCCGACGGGTTTTGGGCAAGGCTATCTCCATTGAGACGGAAGTTGGTGACGATGTGCTCCGTCTTGGTGTTTGTGTCGGTGTGGTGACCACTTCGGCCTGTGGTGGCAGCCTGATCATGGATTGTGGGGCCACCAAAAGGTCTTTGCGAGGGTTCCTCTTTCCAGATCCGGTGGTTGCCTCGGTGGCGAGATGCATTCCATGGATGACGACTTGACGCAAAGGATATGATGGTGCAACAACGGCGAGTCGGTGTTCTAGCCCAACGCATGCATCTTTTAGGATCACGGAAAAGTGGTGGCAACAACACATGATTGACTTCGATGGTGGTGCTTCCTGAGTACCCTTACGCGAGCACTGTGGTGAAAACCTAGGCTTGGCCCGAGTTGGTTATGGCAATGACGTTATTTTTGCATCGTTACCTTGTTCAAGGCATTACTCGGATATGCTCATACCAATTCTTCTGGGTGAAAACCTAGATTCTGGCCTTTGGTGGTTGGATCCGGTGACGGCGACGCTTGAGCGACCCCCTTTTCCTGAAGGCGTTGATGTTGAAGAATCTCATTATCCTTGTGGTCTTATGATATGATTGGTGCAGATATGGTCATCGATGTAATTTCCTAATTGCGGATTTGATCGCTTTGTTTTCTCCCTCTCGCTTGGGCATAGCTTTGGTGTTATATTACTTTGTTATTTGCCGGTATTTCTTTTTTGTGTGTGCATCCTACCTACGCAGAGGCCGGGTGTGTGTTCATTGTGTTTGTATTCACTTGATGCTTCATTTTGAGTAAATAAAATCCACCATTTGTTGAAAAACAAACACTTAGCTATATACTTCCTCTGTAAACTAATATAAGAGCGTTTAGATCGTTTAGATCACTATTTTAGTATTCTAAACGCTCTTATATTAGTTTACGGAGGGAGTACTTAAATATTCCATTCAAAGTTGTTTCTACCAAGATAGTCAAAGTTTGAAAATCGTCTGGAGCAACCAAAAGTTGTACAAAATGAAGTTTCCTTTGAATCAAAGGAAAATCACACTTGTATACATTTTAAAGATCATATTGTTATAGATGGAAATTTGTATCAGTGAACGAAGCAAGACACAAAAGAAGAAAGACCAACAGAAAAAGTGAATTAGAAACAGAAAGAATTAACCTTTATACAAAGGTTCACTCTTTTAGGCTCGGTGTTGACAGCCCAGTCAATAAACCAAAAATGTCATCTGTGACGCTTACAAATTTTAGTTCACAAAACAGCAAAAATTGAATTAAATCTCTCCTGTAAAAAGATAAGAGCCTTTGATGATTTCTTTATACATGATATTTTGAGTAGTATCTGTTGCATCCTGTCACCTTTAGTCGTGAAAAATAGCACGCATGAGCAACGGAATTAGAGATGCATTATCAATCAAAATCAAGATCTTACAGCCTAAAGGTATTAACCTGGATACTCTAAGGCACATGATTTTATTTGATTTGCTTATCCTATGGTGTCCTGCAGAAAAAAGTTGCTAGCAATTGCATCATAATTAACCTAACTTTATATAAAAGGTAGAATGAGCAAAAATTCTATGTTTTGTATTACTCACAGCGTTATAGGGGTTGGTTGTGCATGTGTGTGTTCATAGGGGTGAGTGTAACTAAGCACTTGTGGTGTACTGAATTGACACTGGTGCTCGCATTTTTCTGAATTTATCCTGTAACCCTTAGTTATGAAAAATAGCACGCATGAGCAACAGAATTAGAGATGCGTTATCAACCAAAATCAAGTCCAATTTTCATAGTCTAAATGATACTAATCTAGATAATCTGAGGCACATGATTTTATTTGATTTGCTTATCCTGTGGTATCCTGCAGAAAAAGTTGCTTGGTATCGCATAATAATTAACCTAAGTTTATATAGAAGGTAGAACGAGCAAAAAATGCTACACTTTGTACTACTAATAGCGTTATAGGGATAGGGTGTGCATGTGTGCGTTCATATGGGTGAATGCATAACTTAGCATCTATGTTGTACTGTGTTGGCATAGGTGCTCGCATTGTTCTAAATTTATTTCAGGCTCTCCGGATAGCGTTATAGGGGTAGGATTTGTGTGCGTGCGTTCATATGGGTGAGTGTATGTGAGCATCTGAGTCATACTTTGTTGGCATTGGTGCTCGGATTTTCTTGAATTTATTTCAGGCTCTTTGTTGATATTATTTCGGTGGGAGGAGATGTTACCGTTGACTACGAAGACAACTGATGTGACTTCGTCAATCTCAAGATGTTGTGCCACCTCAGTATCTTGAAAATTCTCAAGTAGGGTACACATGCGTGCATTTATAAGATAAGCATATGTGCGTATATGTGAGCGTCTGTATTGTACTGTGTTAAATAACGGTAGCAAACACAAAAGAAAAAACATAGGAGTAAGCTAATTAAAAAACCACCATGTGTCAGCTTGAAATTCACTCACACCAAAGTACTTCAAACGCATGGCAAGGGCCCTAGCAGCTTTTATTCTTTTATCTTTTATATATGGCTTCCTTTCAAATTAATCACCTTTCTTACGCAATGACTACATTCAGAAGATGCGGTTGTAGGCCTCAATATCGATGATCCATAATACTCTGTGATTTATGACATTAATAATAAAATAATAAATAAATCATGGTGATTGCATAAACTGAATAAAAACTTAGGGCCACCAATACACGAACATAGAATGCCACCGTTGCAACACACAGACAGTTACCTAATACTACCTAAAAAGTAGTATATATACTACCAAAACATTGTTATACACTAGTAGAAAAAAGCCTAATGCAAAGCTCATTAGTCCTGGTTTATAATTGAACCGGCACTAATGTGACCATTAGTGCCGGTTCCAATGGCTAGACGGGCACCGCTCATTAGTATCGGTTCGTGGCGAATCTTTAGTACCGGTTCGTGCCATGAACCAGTACTAAAGAGGTGGTGGCCTTTTGTACGTGAATCTGCTAATTCTTCACCTGAATGTTCAAATGCTTCAACTGTTACAAATTCTTCACCTGCCTCTGCTATCAGTAATTCCTCATCTGAGGACATTGCTAGTACTACTAATGATGCAGGGCTGAAGGAATTGTACACGAGAGGCATGTACAAAAGCCTCAAAGGGCATCAGATTCTTTGTGACGTGCTCAAAAAGCAGATCCTCAACAGAAACCCTAGGAAAGAGGGTATTGCCTTTGAGAGGAAACTCAATGCTGATAGAACATATTGGAAGCCTGAGCAGTACCCCAAAACCTCATGGGTTGCTGCAAAGGGACCTCCAGTTGATCCATCTAACTTATCGGGCTTTACATGTGAATCTTCTCATTCTTCTGATGAGTCATTTGACTCCAACTATAAACTGTTCAAAAATCAGAATGGTGAAGTATTTGCTAGATATGTTGGGACTAACTGCAGGAACGGTTCCCCTATGAAGAAAATCTGGATTCCTAAAAGTTATGTTGAAATTCTTCAGGTGAATGTTCTCATGACACCACCTGTGAAGAACAGGAACCCCAGATCAAATTCTTCATATGGAACTAATTCTTCACATGGATCAAAGTCTTCATATGATCATCATCGTGCTAACCCTTCTGTTTCGCAGGGTAGAGCTAAGGGCTATGAATATGCGCATTATTCTTCAAATCATTATGTTCATAAGTCCTCGAAGAACTTCTCTCCTTATTCATATGCTTACCCTAATCCCTCTTATGTGAAACGCAATGGATTGGCCTCTATGCCACCTTTCTCATATGGTGCTCGCAGAGTGATGAACTCTTTGCCACCCCTTCAGATGTGGGTGGTGAAGAAAAAGAACTAATCTTTTATGCAGGGTCAGGTCTCCAGACGTGCCTTAACATCTGAAGAATTTGCTGAAGGCCTGACAAAGTGCCTGAAAGGATGCAGGCAAATCATGATGAAATGAACTTTCATTTCACACGTCCTCATACTGAAATATCTGTTCTACTGTTTGATGAAATTCATCTGATGAACTTGATATCATATTCTTCACTGATGAAGTATATGAGATCGTAAGTTCTACTAACTCATCTATAGGATGATCAGCCCAAAGCCAACGAGTGGGTTCTAGATAGTGGATGTACAAATCACATGGCGGGTGACAAGAGTCTATTGATGGATGCTCCCTTAACACCGTCGCATCTGAAGCACATCATCTTCGCTGACAAAGGAAAAAGTCAGGTATTGGGTCTAGGTAAGGTTGCGATCTCAAAGGATCGACACATGGACAAAGTCATGCTTGTCGAGTCCTTAGGATACAACCTCATGTCTGTCTCAATGCTTTGTGATCTTGATATGGTTGTTGTTTTGGAAGATATCGATGTGTTGTGATCATGGAAGCTGACTATTCCAAAGTCTTCGAAGGCTTTAGGAGAGGAGATCTGTATATTGTTGATTTCTCTACAGGACCACAACCAGCAATGTGCTTACTTGCAAAAGCTTCAGAAGGCTGGATATGGCATCGACGACTTGGTCATGCTGGCATGAGGAATCTGAACACGCTTGCAAAGAAGAAGCATGTCATTGGCATTGAGAATGTCAAATTCCTCAAGGATCACTTATGTGGAGCTTGTGAAGCTGGAAAGATGACCAAGGCCAAGCATCCAGCGAAGACTATCATGACCACTACTCGTCCATTCGAATTACTTCACATGGATCTCTTTGGTCCTAATCATTATTCTGCTGTTTCGAATGATGCATCTCTATATGGCTTTGTTATTGTTGATGACTATTCTCGTTACACATGGGTACACATTGTCACTTACAAACATGAAGTGCAGGAAATCTTCAAATGATTTTCCTCGAGGGCTTCAACCAACTTTGGTGTGAAGATCAAGCACATCAGAACTGACAATGGGACCGATTTCAAGAATTCCGGTCTTGATGGCTATCTTGATGAACTTGGTATTAAACATGAGTAATCTGCTCCTTATACTCCTCAGCAAAATGGTATCGTGGAGCGCAAAAACAGAACCCTCGCTGAAATGGCTCGCACTATGCTTGATGAATACAAAACGCCTCGTCGTTTTTGGATTGATGCAATTGATATTGCGTGCCACATCATCAATCGGGTATATCTGCACAAATTCTTCAAGAAGACTGCCTATGAACTCCTCACTGACAAGAAACCCAATGTGAGTTACTTCAAAGTCTTCGATGCTAAATGTTGGATTAGAGATCCTCATCACAATGCTAAATTTGCACCGAAAGCACATGAAGGTTTTATGCTTGGTTACGGAAAGGACTCGCACACCTACAGAGTCTTCAACAACGTTCTTCACAAGGTTGTTGAAACTGTAGATGTGCGGTTCGATGAAACTAATGGCTCGCAAGGAGAGCACCTACCTTCTGTGATAGATGAACCAGAACCTGAGGATTCTATCAAGTTCAAGGCTACTGAGGATGTCATTCCTACCGAAGAATCTGTTAAAGAATTCATTCCAGAACGTGAAGAAAATCGAGCTGGTGCACCTGATGAAAATGCTGAAGAAAATGGTGCTGAAGAAAATGCTGATCAAATTCCTCAACGACAACCAGCTCATCCTCGCATTGCAAAAGAAGTGCAAGTGGAAAAGATCATCGATGACATTCGAGCGCCAGGTCCTCTCACACGCTCAAAAGCTTCACATTTATCTAACTTTTGTGGGCACTATGCTTTTGTCTCTATTACAGAGCCCACTAAGGAAGATGAAGCATTTCTGGAGCCTGAATGGATTCAGGCCATGCAAGAAGAATTACATCAGTTCGAGCTCAACAATGTCTGGGAACTAGTCAAACATCCAGATCCTCGCAAGCGTAATATCATCGGCACAAAGTGGATCTACCGCAACAAGCAAGATGAAAATGGCCTTGTGGTGAGGAATAAGGCACGACTTGTAGATCAAGGCTACACACAGGTTGAAGGAATTGATTTCGATGAAACTTTTGCACCTGTTGCTAGACTTGAGGCTATTCGCATGTTACTTGCTTATGCTAACCATCATAATATTATCTTACAACCAATGGATGTGAAAAGTGCATTCCTCAATGGTAAGCTTGAGGAAGAAGTATATGTTGCTCAACCCCCAGGTTTTGAAGATCCAAAAAATCTTGACAAAGTCTTCAGACTTAACAAGGCCCTGTACGGCCTCAAGCAGGCCCCTCAGGCGTGGTATGACACTTTGAAGGAATTCTTCATGAAGAATGGATTCACACCCGGTTCACTCGACCCTACTCTCTTTACTAAATCTTATGATGGTGAACTGTTTGTGTGCCAAATATACGTTGATGATATTATCTTTGGTTGTACTAACCAACGTTATAGTGATGAATTTGCCTATATGATGAGTAAAGAATATCAAATGTCTATGATGGGAGAGTTGAAATTCTTTTTAGGTCTTCAAATTCGTCAACAGCACAATGGTATATTCATATCTCAGGAGAAATACCTCAAGGAAGTTCTGAGGAAATTCGGCATACAAGACTGCAAAGGCGTCAAAATTCCTATGCCCACAAATGGCCATCTATGCACTGATGAAAATGGTATTGACTTCGATCACAAGGTATACCGCTCCATGATTGGCTCTTTATTGTACTTATGTGCATCTAGGCCAGATATAATGCTTAGTGTTTGCATTTGTGCCCGATTTCAAGCTGCATCGAAGGAATCACACCATAAGGCTATGAAGCATATTCTTCGATATCTAGCTCACACACCAACACTAGGATTATGGTACCCTAAGGGCTCTACTTTTGATCTCATTGGATATTCTGACTCTGACTATGCTGGTGATCATGTGGACCGCAAGTCAACATCTGTTACTTGTCATTTCCTCGGACGATCCTTGGTCTGTTGGTCCTCGAAGAAACAGAACTACGTATCAATGTCTACTACAGAGGCTGAGTACATTGCTGCTGGTTCTTGCTGTGCTCAACTGCTATAGATGAAGCAAACCCTCAAGGACTACGGCATCAACATGAAGAATGTGCCTCTCCTCTGTGACAATGAGAGTGCCATCAAGATTGCCCGCAACCCAGTTCAGCACTCGAAGACAAAGCACATACAGATTCGTCATCATTTTCTTCGTGATCATGTGTTGAAGGGCGACATCTCCATCGAACACGTGAAGACTGAAGAACAGCTAGCCGATATCTTCACAAAGCCCTTGGATGAGAAGAGATTTAGCAAGTTGCGGTGTGAGCTAAATATCTTAGAATCTTCGAATGTTCTTTGAAAAAGGACACACATCCTGACACTTATGCAAAATTGATGAATTAGATGTGCAACACATGAAGAAACGTTTTTCTTCAAACAATGAAGAATAACACTCTAAGTGTGAAGAAATTAATGAAGAATTTGATTCTCAGAACCCTATGACAATTGTACGTGGTGTCTGAAATCATCATTCTTATACGGTGGGTCACGCCACCACCAAAGTTGAAAATCTTCATTTTTGAAATTCCTCAGTTTTTGAAATTCTTCAGTTTTTCAAATTCTTCAACTTTGCAAAATCTTCAATGTTTCCGTCGTTTTTCTTCATTTGACTATATACATATACAAGTTTATGTCCTCTACAGCATTCAGTTATGGCTACTTCTTCAAGTTGCATCTTATGCTAAGTGAATGTGATCGGACCCTTCCCCCTCTATGCTATACTCAATCCAATCTATTCACAAATTCTTCATGTGCGTTCTATTTGAAACTCGTTCAAAATCTTCACTGTGTCCTTGACAGCTGAAGAATTTGCGAACGGAACTTTAAAACTAATCTTATCCAAAATTTTCGGTTTTACCGCTCAATCCGTTCCGATCCCACGAAAGACTTATCTATTCACCCACGATCTAACACGATCTCCACTCCTCAGTACGTGGGTGACACATGTCAAGTGAAGGAGAAGGGTCAGGGGCAGGTTCGTCCAAAATCTTCGGGCGAACAGTTTTTCACTGCGACTATAAATACCCCCTCATCCCTTCCTCACTTCCTTTACTCCGCTCGACCGCTCTCTCTCTCGCTCGAGCTCCTCAAACCCTAGCGCCGCCGCTACTCCATCGTCGCTGGTGAGGAAGAGCTTCACTGCGTCGACCTCTTCACCGTCGTACTCGCACCGACTGCGGAAATCTTCACTCCGCCGCCGCCGTAGCTGTCTTCCTCCGCCAAGTTAGGGCGTGGAAGATCTACACCGACGAACTTCACTATTCTGCTTCTCAGTTCGTTGTGTTCTTCATCCAGGGTAATTAAAAGTTACTTTTACTTCCCTCTTTTGATTCGAAATTTTCACAACAAAATCTTAAAAGGTGTTTTATTCTTCAAATCCTCACACACAAAACACCTCACTAGTCATCTGTTCTTGATTCGTTTCTCTAAGCATCGTTTTTCTTCAAGATTCCTCAATTGTGTGGATCTTCGATCTATACAACTCTGGAACCTAAGACAAAGAACGCTTAGTGAAATTCTTCAAGACTCATCTGGTCAAATTCCTCAAACTTGCTCTTTTTCGAAAAACCTTCTGAGAACGCATATGACCTCTCCAAATTCCTCGCAACTATACTCTGTTCACAGGTACTCATGTCCGCTGCTGAATCACTAGGTTCTGATCAACTTAACTCATTTGCAGCGTTCCTCGAAGAAAAGTTGCACACTTCTTCAGAAAATTCGATTGTTCAAATTCCTCATCTGAAGAATATGGCTGATGGTAAGAGGCCACAGAAAGGAGGAAAGAAGCCAGAGGTCATGACTGCTTTTGAAATCCCTGAGGACCTCTATGCTAATTATTGCACACCTGATGAGGCTAAGTATGGAAAAGAAACCAAAAACTCAGTGCAAGGTGCACATACAGAAGATTGAACGGAGATGGGCAAGAGAATGGAGGGAGTACAGATATGTGACTCCAAAGTATATGAAGAAATTCACACTTAATCCTCCATGCCCAAGAGCTCCATTGGCACCTGGCCAAAGAGCTGACCCCACCAGCATCAAGCGTGGTGAGTATTTTCCTGAAGAATGGGCCAAGTGCCAATATAAGTTGGCAAGACAAGCTAAAGAAGCAGTGAGGAAATTCAATGAAGACTCTGTTGCTGCTACTGCCACTGAGGCCTCTGTCAAGCCAAAGAAATCAATGGCAAAGAAGCCTGCTCACAAGCCAAGTGCTTCACCAGCAATGCCCTCACGGCCAGAATCTTCAAAGCCCTCACGGCCGGTACCATCCACTGCTCCTCCTCCAAAGTCCTCAGCTGCTCCGGCGAAGTCCTCAACACATGTACATCTGGCTACATGCCAAAGGACAACAGGCATCTTTATTGCCTCTGGTGCCTCAGCAAGTTCCTCAGCTGCACCAAAATCTTCATCAGGCCCCACTCTGTTGAAGACTAAGGCAACGGCTGGTCGAGGTACTCGGCCAAGTCCGAAGAAGAAACAGGTTGCTTTCCACATGCCATCTGACGATGAAGCTGATGATGATGAACTTGCAGAAATCATCAGAGACCGACAAGAAAGGGCCCTAGAGCCAAAGGCACAAATGTGCCACTGCTTTTGGATCCAAGGGCGATCCTTGATTACATTGATCTCTGGCACATAGATCCAAATACTCCTATGCCTGATTTCATGTTGACTCCTGGTAAAAGTCACATGCTGACCCATTTCATCACTGAAGAGAAATGGAAATTTGAGAAGGCCAGACAAATCAAGAAGACTCGGTTCAGAAAGGAGAAGTTCCTGAAGAATAACGTTGTCAATATGACACCTGATGAACTCCTCAAGATCCAAGCTGAAATCAAAACCCTCGACAATGACTTCAATGCTTACTATGCTGATTGGCAAGGAGCCAAAGTCGGGTTTGTGAAACTGACTGAGAAATTCACAAATGTTGCAGCCCCATCGCAACAAGAAATTCCTCATGCTGAAGCATCTGCTCAGCCAACTGAAGAACATGCCAGCACCGCTGATGACATTCAGGCTGCTGAAGAAAATGCTAGTTCCAGGGCTGATGACTCCATTCCAGCCGCTGAAGAAATTGTCAGGGCATCCACTAGTGGTGCGCCTGAAGAAACTGAAAAAGTCAGGGCAACTGTATCAGTTGCGCCTGAGGAAATTCAACCAGATTCCTCAGCTCCTTCTGCGCCTACACCAACTCCTATTCTTCCATCTGCATTAGATGTGAGAAAGACCAAGGCTGCAGAGCGAGCTGCAGTGAAGAAAAAGAAAGCATCTAGTGCTTCAGAATCTTCAGCTCCAAAGAAGATGAAGCCTCTGACAAGTTCTATTAAGAATCCAATTGATGCTGTTCCAATTTCCACCATGTCATCAAAGGACCTTGTTCCTTTTGGTGAGGAATATGTGATCCCAAGCGGATCTAATGAAGAACCTCAATCTGCTACTTCGTCAGAGCAGGTTGATGAAGAAATTGAAGTGGATGCGATCCCTTCAACACCTGTTGCTTCCTCGACAATGCCTCAGTTCATAGCTGAAGAGGCTGGCATTGAAGAAATTGAAGATGAAGACATGGACATTGGCTGCACAACGCCAGTGATGAATGATGACTTTTGGGAAAGTCAGCACCCCAATACTCCACTCTTCACCCCACTTCAACAAATACCTCAGTCCCCTGCACCAACTGTTCAAATGGGCTCTGAAGGAACTCATCCCACTTCGTTTGTACATGAAGACATTCCAGCCGCCAGTGCTGAAGAAGCTGTTGTCATTGAACCCTTGAACACGCAGCCTGCTACTGAAGAGGAACCAGAAATTCCTCAGCCCGAAGAACCTGAGATTGCGATTCCAGAGGTTGTGATGCAACTCACTGACACTCCAGTGCCCAAGCCAACGAATCCATTCTCAAAGAAGCAAAAGTTCAAGGCTGAAGATTTCTTTAGCGAGCATGTGTTCTTCACTGACTATAACCCCTATGACTCTGCTCGCATAAGGAAGAGGCGTTTCTGGACAACAAGTCAAGCAAATTTCTATTCCTCGGTACTGTTCAACAAAGACAAAGTCTTCGATCATGAACACATTCCTCATGTAGACATGGAGTCTCTGCCGTGCTTCGAGCCAGTCCTCAGTGTTCTTCATGATGCTGGACTGTTAAATTTCTGCACTAACATCTGTGACTGGAATGAAGAACTCATTTTTCAATTCTATGCAATGTTGCACATCACAGGGAACTCTGAAGATGTGAATTCATGGGTGTTGGACTGGATGTCAGAAAATACTCACTACAAGGCACCAGCAACTGAATTGCTTCGTGCCCCCCCACTCAGTCCTCCCCTTGATGGTGCTCGTTGTGTCTACAGTGAACCTGAACTTTCAAATCATTTCATGCAAGTGCTGATGAAGCCATTGAAGCCAGGGCAGGCTCCTCGAACCAAATTCCTCGTCAAGGAATTACTATATGTGCCCCGGACTGTCTATCGCATTCTGTCGAAGACAATGAGTCCTATCAAAGGCCACGACTCAAATGATGAAGAGGTCGTTGGCATCATGAAGAACATGCTTTTCAATATCATTCATGGCGTTCCCGTCAACTTCCATGACTTCTTCATGAGGACTCTGGCAAATATTGCTATGTCACCATTTGAGCTGAAGCCTTATGCACCATGGATTATGAGATTCATCAGGACAAGGGCTTCACTGAATTACAAAGCTGATACTCTGAACCACGGCAGCTACTTGCCTCCAATTGAAGTTCTCAAACGGACATATTCCTCAGCTGATGACAAAGGCAAGGCAACTGCTGTGATAGATGAAGGCATTCGTCCATTGGATGGTCAATTTCGCAAGGCTGCATCCTACTCCACCAATGATGACTCTGCCACACATGACTCTGCCGCCAAGCAAAATCCTCAAGCCACAGCTCCCAGGGTGATGACTGATCGTGAGTTACTCCTCAGTCTTCATCAGAAGGTTGATCGCAATCATAAATGGGTCAAGCGTCAGTTTGGTTCAATTCTTCACAACATGACCTCAACACACAATGCAGTGAAGAAAAATCAATACTACCTCCAAGAAACCTTCAACCGTACCTGGGCTGTTCTCTCTCATGTCTACAGCACTGCAGATCTGAAGAATATGGGACTCAAGGAAGAATTTGACTGGTCTGCACCTTCACCGAAGAAATTCAAGAAGGTCAAAGTTCCTTCCTTGGTGGCCATCTCCTATTCTTCATCACGCGAGACTGATGAAAATGAAGACTTGGACGACACTGCGGCAGGCCCTACTACAACAACCGACCCCAACAACGCTGACGCTCCTCCATCAACTTCAAAATTCTTCAGGGGCGTTAGTCCTCAGTTTTGATCCTTTTGGTCATTCGATTAGAAAGGGGGAGAAATTTGAGTTAGCCTTCAAGCGGGTCTATTACATGGGCGTTTATTTTTTTTGTTAAGTTACAACTCTCGTTCTTCTGAAACTTTATTGGATCGAGTTGTAATCTTAAACCCGATGGTGCCCTGATACTTTTGATGCTCTGTGCTTTGATACTCTCGATATGTTATTCTGCATGCTTGTTCCTCATTAATGTTACTGCATGCATGCTGAATTTCATCAGGCACCATATTTCATCATGCATTTCAAATTCTTCATATTATATGTCAAATGCGAGTATGAATTACAAGATATAGGGGGAGATCTCCATGATTTAACTCTTCAAGTGTGCATTGCTTCAAAAGCAAATTCCTCACTATGCACATCTTCAGGGGGAGTTCTTCTATATATTGCAATCAAATTCCTCAATATCAGTACTTACACTTCACATATTTATCCCCGTTGAAAACTTAACCTATATTGCCATCAATCACAAAAAAGGGGGAGATTGTAAGTGCATCTAGTGCCCCTTAGTGATTTTGGTGTATTGAAGACTTATAGGTTAAGGGACTAATGCGTTTGTGAGTGTACACAGGTCTATAAGTCTATGAGGAGTTTGATATTTAGTTATTTACAGAGAAAGTCGACCCCTAAACATGTATATCTTCGACTGAAGACTTTGGTATTTCTAAAGACTTTCATGAAGACTTTGAAAGTGAAGAAATTGGTGTGTCCGTGAAGACTTGATATTCATGCGAGAAATATGAAGCTTGAAGACTTTCGTTTTCATAGTTTTCTTTTTCTCTTTCTTGAGTCATAGGAAACACCGTACTGTTAAAGGGGGTCGAGGAAATACTAAGGAAAAATTTCCATGTGATGTTCAACTCAAAATCCTACACCTACGAAACCCTTCGAGTGAAGCCTTTGGAAATCTCCTACAGTTTAGTCACTTTCTTCAGTAACAGAGACGAAGTTCTTCTGGTCGCTGAGGAATTTGTTCTGACTGAGGAGTTAGGAATTCGCTAGTGCGGATTGCCTACACAGTGAGGAACATGATAGCCCTGAGGAATTTGATAGTGAAATTTCCGACCGTTGCTGTGCTGCACGCCAGCTGTCCCAAAATATCTTATCCACCTAACGGTAATATCAGACAAGGACATTTATGTCTTATCATGCCGGGCTGCTCCCTAGACTATAAATAGCCGCCCCCTACAACCACTAGCTGGTTGGCTGCTCCGAGAGAAACTGACACTTGTCATTTGAGAGCAACCCATCCTCCGAGGACTTTGAGCGATAATCATCGAGTGAGGAAAATCCCAAAAACCCAAACACCTACAAACCCCAAAGTGATTGAGCATCACTGAAGAGATTGATCCTGCGTGGATCCGACGCTTGTTACCTTTGAAGACTGTGCTTCTTCCAGATGGTTAGGCGTCATGGTCTAGAGCATCCAAGAGGAATTGTGGATCGCCGAGTGACCAAGTCTGTGAAGGTTTGGAAGTCGCCTGAAGACTTATCACAAGTGATTGGTCGAGATCTGTGTGATCTTAGTTCAAGGAGAATACGGTGAGGACTTGGTGTCCTGAGCTGTGTGCTCAGCGACTGGGTGTCCGGGACTGCGTGTCCTTGAGTTTAAATACTCAGCCGCTCCAACCAGACGTACAACTGAGACAGCAGTTGGAACTGGTCTACCAAATCATTGTCTTCACCAACCTTACTGGTTCTATCTCCTCAACTCTTTCATTTCCTCATTACTGTGTTGAGTGATTGTTCTTATCTGTGTTTGAAGACTTTGACTGAAGACTTTCTCAATTTCCTCAGTTCAATTTCTTCAGTCTGTTTGTCTTCATCTTGTGTTATCTTGTGTTTACGCTTTCTGTACTCTGTGCTTGTATTCATTTCATCATGATGACTAAGTCTGTATCCTGTTATGCTTACTTCTGAGTACTTATTCCGTTGCTAGTAGTTCTTCGCTAAGGAATTTCCTCACCGGCAAATTCCTCAGTGAAGAATTCATAAAAATTGCCTATTCACCCCCCTCTAGTCGATATAATGCACTTTCAACAATATATATCCAACAATATATAGAGCCAGCAAGCAACATGACCAACAATATATATCCAACAATATATAGATCCAACAAGCTAAATGACCAATAATATATATCGAGCAATATATAGATCCAGCAAGCAATAGATCCAACGAAGGTTCACAACAACAATATATATCCAACAAAGTCCACATATGCGTACATATGCAATAATAGTTCGCAAACGAAAGGACCATAAGTTCCAAGTCCACTCATGCGTACATATCCAACAAGGTTCATGAGTTCCAAGTTTACACAAAGCATTGTTCCAGGTTCACAAAGCATTGTTCCAGGTTCACAAACAAAAGCATGAGTTCCAAGTTCACACAAAGCATTGTTCCATGTTCACAAACAGAAGCAGAATGACAACTACCTCGAGTGATCATTGTTGCAAGGAGGTCGTGGCCATAGTGGGTGTCACTGGGCTTGCTTGTCCCGACTGCGAACACTTTAAGCATGAGACACTGAGATGGTAAGATGCAGACACATGGCAGTTTGTCTTTGTCGAGTGTGTGTTGTAAGCCGGGTGCTTTTTCGAGTAGATACCGTGTGTTTAGTATAGGCTGAGAGCTTTTTTGCAACACTAGGCTTTTTTGCAACACTCGACAATAATTCTTTTCGCGGGAGAATGAGTAGCTACCCTTTTTTTTTTGCGAATATGAATGAACGTATATGTGCAAAATGGATCCACATCCATCTCTTAATTCTACTTCCAGTACGAGAGAGAATCTATGGCACGCACTTGTTATTTTTGGAAGCAATTTTGCAATTGTTTTTCCTTGGAGCTAGAAGCTAGTAATTTTGGTCACTGCACACTCCACTCGTTCGGGCTCTACTACGCAAGTAGCACTACATGCAAGAAATTTTAAAATACGGGTCCTTGGCTCGGTCAATTTGTACTATGGCCAGTTTGAATGCATCGTCTTCTTTTGGATTTAAGATATGTCAGAGGGCAGACGGGTAGAGAGCCAATCCGCCCGAGCCTCCATGCATGCTTTGGTGGTGGTGCATGTTGTGATCAGTTTTATTGCACACGTACAGTGTGTTTGATTGAATGCACACCACACCCGTACGTTTGATTTAACGCACAACACACCAATACTCATTTAATGAACCATATTTACAGTTCAACAGGACAACCACCCTAGCTAGCTACTAGGGGTTGGGGCGCCACGAGAGCGCCTCCTGAGAGAAAGTTCAGCGGTGCCTGGTAGGTGGCGGCATCTTTCACTTGCTTTCTGTGGTCTGGGCAACACATGCACTGACAAATGTTGCTCAATTGATGAAAGCAGCTAAATTACTTAGCATTGGTACATGCATATACACCCTTTTCACTTCTCTTAGCACATGCCAATGGATAGCAATAAAATAACACTGCCAGGAGCATGCTGCCGCTTTTGAAAAACAAAGATACAACACAGAAGTATAGTGCACGTACAAAACTGATCATGTAAGCTACACTTATGAAAAGAGAGCAAATAGCACATCAAAAGCAGATGCCCGGAATGACAGGTCGAAAAGCTAGATCAGCACGGAGGAGGGCGTCATCATGCCGGCAGCACCATTAGTTGTGTGGTGCTGGTTGGACGTCGGCGAGGATGGTGGTGTTTGATCCCGCCGAGCTAAACAAAGGAAGATGCTCTCAAATTGTGTGGTTAGAATAAAATGTTAAGTGAGGTTTGACAGAAAAGCAGAGCTAAACAGAAGAAGATTGCACTAAGTGAGATAGAGTAAACAATGGAAGTTGAAAGTAAAGCAAACAATAACAGAATTTAGGTTGTAGATTACAAGATTATCATAAACTGCAGTGGATGAAAAGCAAATCTTATTCAGTTAGAAACAATCATACACTCAATGACAAGCATTGAAAGTGTCAAGTGAAGAATTGTCAGTTTAGTGGTGCCTGATGAAATATTCCCATGGTATTTTATAAATGCTTGATGGATCAGATTAGTTTATGCTGTCAGCACTGGAAATTATACATGAAGAAAAAATACACAAATGATCAATATTAAAAATTTGGCCTTACTGTTGTAGAGTTTGTGCGGGGTACAAAAATAGCAGTACCAAAGCCCTATCTAATTTTCCAAGTAGCCAGTAATATATTTCACATAAGGACAACAAAGTTCATGGATCTACTACTGGGAGTAGCTCAAGGACTGAAAACCAGCATAGTTTGAACAAATGTAGTCCTTTGGTAAGAGAAATTAGTCAATACTGCAGTGGATGAATTTAACTGTAAAATGCAAGACGAATATATAGTGCAGTAGATGAAAATGAAACGCCGAGTTAGAAGTTTCTTGTCATTGTGAAAACAAATTGTTAAACGACACTAGTTTCAAGCTGCAATATATAAAATACTTGATGACTGATGAACAAACATAGGAGAGTTAAGGTACCATGACCAGGAGTCGCGGGGAAGTGAGTTCTCTGGCTACCAAGTCAATAGCTTTAGGAACACATGCTACATCCTGATTATGAAATGATATCTTGGCCAGTTATCAGTCACCACAGTAGAATAGGTTAACTATGAAATATTGTGGTTTCTGTGTATAATAACACCAACTTATCCAATCGAGCAATAACCGATAAGTGAAGTGCATAGTTTAAGTTATTACACTAGTAGAAAAGGGGGCATCAGTCCCGGTTCGTAAGAGCCTTTAGTCCCGGTTCTTGAACCGGGACTAAAGGGTCGTGACTAATGCCTCCCCCCTTTAGGGCATCTCCAGCCGCGCCCCCAAGAAGGCCTCCACAGGCGATTTTTTCGCGCCGGCGCCAAAAAAACGGCCCAGTCGCACCCCTAGGAGCCCGATTTTCGCCGGCTTGGGCCGAAAACAGCGCCGGCGGACCCAGCCTGAACCCGGCGCGCTGGGGGGCGCCCGGGGGCGCCGGGGCGAGTTGTTTTGGCGCGAAGAAGCCGCGGGCCAGCCGCGTCAGCGACTCGGCGCCTCGTCTCCCCCCAACGGCCTCGGTTCCCGCGGGGAATCAATGGCAAGGCTGCCGCCGGTCAGCCTTGCCATTGATTCCTTCACGGGCGGCGCTTCACGGGACGGCGCGCAGACGCCTCCCCTCCCTCGCACACGTACACACGGGCGCGGCCCGGCTATAAAAGCCGGCGGCCTCCACTTTCCTGTACCCACACCAGCCCCGCCCGCCCCCTCGCCGCCGTCCAGCCCCTCCCTCTCCCTGCCTCTCCCGAGCGCCGTCGCCATGGCAGAACGTTTCCCCGGAGACGAGGCGGCGGCCAACGGCTTCGGCCGCCGTTCGCTCCGCGAACAGGAGTCCTGGCTCCTATTCCAGGCGAACATCCCAGCGCCGCCGGACATGCGCGCCGGGCCAACGGGGTGGAGACTCAGCGCCGGGGGAGTGCCCATTCCCCCGTTGCCCGACGCCGTGGCAAAGCCGAAGTACTTCGCCGAGGAGGTCGAGATCGTGCGCGCGTCCCTCACCGACGCCCAACTCTCCCTCCCCCAGTACTCCGCCGACAACCACGCGGCCTGGGCGGCGTATTTCGAGCGCCGCCAGCATCGATTGGCGTCCACCAACGCCGCGCCGGTGGTCGGCGGGCGGCAGAACAGCGAGGGGCGCCGCCTCTGGTGGGGCGTCCCCGGCCGCACACTCGAGGGCGTGCTCACGTACCTCGAGGGCGGCAACGACCCGCCGTTGGCGTACCCCCCGTGCAGCACCGACGCGTCGGGCCATGGGCGCCAAGGAGGTTCGGGTCCTCCTCCTCCTCTTCCTCCTCCCGATCCTCATCGCACTCCTCCGGCACTCCGGCCCTGCTCGGTGTCAAGGCCGAGCCCGCGGCGGAGTCGCCGCTCGACCGACGCACTCGCAGCGCCGGCATCGTCATCAACGAGGGCGGCCGGGGCGCCTCCTCCTCGTCGGCTCCTCCGCGTTTCGTCAAGCCAAAGACGGAGCCGGGGCTGGCGCCGGTGAAGGCGGAGCCGGGGCTGGCGCCGATGAAGGCGGAGTTCGACGATGACGACGCGGCCCTAGAATGGGCGCGCCAGGACTGCATTGCGATGGAGAAGGCTTGCCGGGAGAAGGCAAAGGAGCGCCAGCGCGCCGCCCTGCGCCGCTTCGAGGAGCGCCGACGCGGCCGCGATGAAGACGGGGTCGTCGTCCTATGCGACAGCGACGACGACGACGCCGCGCCGCCGCCAGTCCACCATGGCGACGCCGGGTCCAGCCAGGGCGCCCGCGTCAAGGAGGAGAAGGCCGACGACGACGATGGCGCCGACGGCGGCGACGACTTCAGCCCCTTTCTTTTTTAGATTAGGTTAATGTAATGAAAATGCGCGAATTTCGCCGAAATTTGCCATGTTTAGCCGAAATTCAACTACTTTTATCATAACTTCGCCGAACCGGCCCTTTTTTTTAAACACGCGCCTGGGGAGCGGCCCTGGGGGCCGACGGCTGGGCACCGACTCGCCCCCAGGGCCATTTTTTGCGCCGGCTGACCCCCAGGCAGCGCTTTTAGACGCCCCCTGGGGGGCCAACGGCTGGAGATGCCCTTAGTCCCGGTTCAAACTGGAACCGGGACTAAAGGTCGCGGCTACGTGGAGCTCCACCTTTAGTCCCGGTTGGTAACACCAACCGGGACTAAAAGAAATTTTATGATCACCACCCCTCATCACTGCTCAATTTATCCTCTAATCTCTAATCACCCCTCATCATTCCTAATCATCTAACTTCTCGAACGGTCACCCATCCTCCCACTCCCCCAGCCTGAGCACGCTTAACTTCCGGGTTCTATTCTCCCTCGTTTCCAAGTCTGCACTTGTTGTTTTCCTGACAATAGTAAGATGTCAATCGTATTAACCCTCAGGAATTTTACGTGAGCATAAAGTGACACATTTCACTGTTTGAGTTTGAAACTATTGTTTTAAAAAACAATAATTATTTAGTAACACTAATATTTCTTGAATAATTAGTTTGACCATTGTTTGACCACGGTTTGACCAGATTTGACCAAAATTCAAAATAACTGAAATAATTATTTAGTAACACTAATATTCTAGAATAATTAGTTTGACCATTGTTTGACCACAGTTTGAAATTTTTTCGATTTTTTCCACTCTAGATCTTAAAAGCCCCGTGATTTTTTTCTGTTAGGTTTTTGAGGATTTTGGAAATGTTTAACGGGGTTCCCCTAGTTAAATTTGAATGTAACTTTTCGAGTAGATGATTTTTCATATAAAAAACTTTTTCATCCGAGTCAGTATGCAAAAGTTATGCCCATTTTAATTCTTGAGAGATTTTGCAAATAAAGTCGAAATGCACATTTGCAAATTTCCCAACAACTAGACCACATATCACATAGGAAACTTATTTTTTTTTATTTTTTTGACATTTTCATCATTTTCTTTTATTTATTTTAAAACTGAAAAGGCGATCCACCGGGGGGGGTGGAGTTTGAAAATGTGACCTTACTAATGCCTCAAACCCCATTAGAACCGGTTGGTGGCTCGAACCGGGACTAAAGGTGTAACCTTTAGTCCCGGTTGGTGCCATGAACCGGTACTAATGGGCATCGCACCCTTTAGTCCCGGTTCGTGGCACCAACCGGGACTAAAAGGTCCAGACGAACCGGGACAAATGGCCCACGTGGCCCCTGGGCGCACGAACCGGGACTAATGCCCCCATTAGTCTCTGTTCTAGACTGAACCGGGACTAATGGGCTAACCCGGGGTGGACCAAAGCCCTCTTTTCTACTAGTGTTACCAGAAAAAGGAAAGCTAGCAACTTCATTTGCATGTATTCCCAACCAAGAGATAACAGTAAAATAAAACTTGCACATAACAGGAAACACATCATGCATAACAGGCTTGCTTATCAAAACATAAATAATACTTCAACCAAGAAAAAACATAAATGATACTTGCAGTCGAGGTATGCAAATAGAAAATATTTTCTAGTGCTATCAGAATTTGAATAATCAAAAAATTGAATTACACGGTCATGACACTGCATTATTAGTAACCACGATGATGAACGGAATCGGCACCGAGTGACAAGTAGTGGTAAAGAGGAGAAAATTAGAAGTAGGAGAAGAACGAAGCATCATCCAAACTCAAGTCATCCTCACCGGCTTGGTAAAGATTCTCATGAATCAACCACCGAGGTGACAATGACAATTAGGTACAGGAGAGTGTGGGCTTGGTAACGATTCCTATGAATCAACCACCGAGTTTCAAATTAAGAACAGGCGGGCACCAATCTCCGCCGGCCTTCAGGTTGTCGATCTCCGGAATCCAACCTGCAAAACCAAGCACCCATGACAGCTCTAGTACCATGGGCGGGCCAACAACCTGCAACAGCAAGAAGCTAGAATAGTGACATTAACCCTGAAAAATAAACAAGTATCCGTCTGAACCCCAACCTTTCTCCTCTTTCCACCAGTCTGGGAAAACTTTTTCGTTATGAAACAACATTAGAAAACTCACAACTTGAGAGAACAAACACGCAATGCTCAGCAGCAAAACACTATTTACTCTAATCGTTATGCCAAAATCAAAACAGGTACACAAAGTAGTAGTAGTCCGTCAAACAGAACAAAACGAAGTAGCTACAGCCTACAGGAGAGCAGGTAGTTGGGTACTCATGGGCCGCGTGGCGTTGTAGCTGTCGTCACTGTCATACCCATCCCCATTCATGCTGGGGGTGTTTAGCCGTGCAGCAGCGTGGCGGCGGCGGAGGTCGCCCCGCTATTCATGGAACCGCCGAGCTGCTATGGCGCGGCCGACGACATCCTCGCCTCTCCGACGGCAGCAGGGACCGGGACGGGCGCTGCATCCCGATCAGGCCTCAGCTCCCATCCTCCTATTGCTCTGGTGGATTACCCTGCAGGATACATCGAAAAGCTTTGTCATCTCAAGCATCAGCATGAACTCATTGAAGCACACGTATAACATAGGATTGAACTGAAGGTTAGCACCACAGATGCATATGACTAAACTAAAATATATAGAACACTACTTACGCAAACACCACGGCAGCATGCAGCAATTCAGCTGAAGGCTTAGTATTCTTATGTTCTGAACATCTAAAAACTTTTATTCCCAGATGTCATTATGTTCCTTAATCAGACAGTGGTCCATTTTATAAGGGAGAAATTGCGTCCGTTTTCATCGAAGAACTACAGCATTAACGAAACTAGAGTGTACCAGTTTGTGTAATAGTACCAATTTAATCCTCCTGGACGCTTGCGGATCCGGCTTCACTACACTCTTCGGACTGCACCAGCTCGCTATCTCTGCTATTGGCATCTTACGTAATGGTGCCGCCGCCATCCAAATGCGCCGGCACTGACGAATCTTGTCTCTTCGTTGGCTACCCACATCGCTTATCTCGTTCAGATTCGAGCCCGCTGGCTAACTACATCCGAAAAGATTGGCAGCCTGCCACAAAGTGGGGGTTAAAACGCCACACATGAGCAAAAACGGCATCTGCAGAACCACCGCTACATGGATTCATAAAAAAAGGCTCACCTAGAGACTGGATCCACACGGAAATCGTCGGGGGCGCTGGAGGCGTCGAGCTCGAGCTCTGGTTTCAGCCAGATGGCGTGCAGCTCGGTGAGGGACGCGGCGTTGCTTCACCATGGGCCAGAGATAAGGGGGAGGGGGTGCGGCGCGGCGTGCGGGGCGGGGAGGCGGCCAAGAACAGCAGGGAGTGGTTGCGGCGAGGGAAGAGATGGAGGAGGCGAGGAAGTGGTTTGCCTTCGTGGGGAAGGCAAATCCTCCCGGGGGAGGTGTTCGATCGGTCCAACATACAGCACCCAATCGGAACTGAAAGCACTATTTGTGCGTTGGCACTATTTATGCATTGGCGTGTACTGAAGCTGACGTGGACACGGTGAGCGAGCGCACATTGCGCGACTGTTAATGGGTTTAATAATTCCTCAGCTGGCATTTCCGTACCTTTACCTGACACATGCCCTAGTAAAACCATAATTATTGCCACCATTAGTGTTAGGATTAATTTATTTATGTAATTACTAGCACATATGCCTGTGCTTGGCTACGGAGGAAACATGATTGCTATGAACCAGGCGATAATGTAATGAATTAAACACATGATTAAAAGCAAACACAATGTCTATAAACAAGAGCATTTATTATTCCAAATCATAATATTTATCCTTCACGAACACTCTCGATGAAGAATTATAGCGTGTGGCAGCCCTAGGATCGGCTGGCATCCGTTTCATGTCCGTGAACTGCACGGATCATGGTGCGTGCGGTCAACAACAATAATATAATGATTGGCGATGTCTAGGAGGTTGGCAGAATCTAGATGAGTAGATGGATGCGAGCAATTGGAAAAATCTCTCACCGATAATGTTATAGGCTTTGGTTAGTGTAGATTAAACGGTGAAATTCGTCCTTCACAATGCATTGAACTGCTCATAAAATATTCGTGCTATTTATTTTCTTATTCATCCTAAAAAAAGCTAATAGTTGTAAACATATATGTATGAGCGCTTGCGTCTGTACTGTGTTAAAAAAAATCAATCAGTGCGTGTATGGATCAGAAAAATAAAACATTCATAAACTCCTTAATCATGCTTGAGTCACAAATGCAACCACGAATGCTTACCCAATTCAATGGCTAAAGAACATGCCAGTGGCACATCTGGAAGCTTTTCTGCATAAATGGACGAACAAATACCATCAAGTGTGCAAACAAACCCGACGCAAGAAGCATAATCATCAATGGGCTCATCAGAGTTAAAAAAATAATCAATGGGCTCATCAGCCAAGGGACACTCCTGTTGCTCCTCGACAATGGGAGGCTCTTGTACAAATTGTATCCTCGATCATGTGTGCTTAGCAGCTTAGGGATTGGCCAGTTAATGGTCACCTTCCGCTGGAGCGGCCGCTACTACCTCGCCTCAGGCGGCATCCTCATTTCCTTTTATCCGGGACAGCTTCTTGATATGTGGAAAACTCAAAGAAGTATATAAATTGGATGAATTATATGCAAGGGGGCAATGTGGGACTATTTAAGAGTATTGACCTTCATCTTTGAACATAACGTTGCCTAGGTCAATTGGCAGCTTTGTCCTGTATCGACCAGGTGGTCATGAGTTTGATTCTTCATAGCTGCTCTTAATTTTTTGCCTCCGCTTGGCTCATCAGGAAAGGTGGACGTGATTTGTTGGGCCACTGGCCACAGTAGATGGGCCTGTCTCAGAAATAGGAAAAAACCGGCCCAGGCACCCAGCAACGGACAAAAAATTTAGATCAAGGAGCGTTTAGTACCACCTCGTACGTGAGCAAAATAGAACGTACGGTCCAGCAAAAATTAACGGAAAAAAACTAATCGTGGGACGAAACCAAGAATATCACCTTGCTTTAATAGTAGGTATAGATATAGATATAGATATAGAAGAGTAATTCTCTTTTGTACAAACCGTTCATGCGGACCGCTAGCCAACCGACGCGGCGGTTCTCCCACACCCCCACGACGGACGCGTCGTTCCAATCGCGTATGTCTAGCTTGTATATAAACTGTGATCCTTAATGGAATAGTGACCGTCCGATCAAATCGTTCTCTCACACGTTATCAGCACTTGCCTCTGCCCAGAGCACGCATAGGCAAATCACGCCGGCGATAGTCGCCGGAATAGAGAACTAGAAGGGGAGAAAGGAAGGAGGGGAGTAGATGCTTTGTGATTTGTGAATGCCACGTGTCATCCATCAGGACGGGTCTCACCTGTTTTTTATGAGACCTGGTCTCATATAATTTTTTTCCAAGGTAAGAGGATGCCTCGTGGTCTCCTGTCCTTCTTCCTGCACCTTGTTCGTAGCGGCGGTCGACGTCGATAGGGCCGTCACCGTCGCCATGGTGTTGGCGGACTTTGCCCTCAAAACCGCAACGCCCGTGATCTTCGCCGGTTCGGAGGACGCCGGAACGGTTCCGTCGCCGTGGATTGCGTCTTGGACATGGCGCCCGAGGTCGCGACGGTGCTGGACCTTATGGTGCTTCGCCTGAACCGGCCATGCCGCTGGCGCCGCCGCTCCCGACCTGGATTCTTGCCGGACCGGCCGCTCCAAACCTGTACGCGGACGAGGTAATGGAGCCCGCGGACGATGCAATGGACGTCGACGCCGGCGACGTTGAGCCGGGACTCGCGGCTCCTCCACCACCGCGTCCGTGCCCGGTGCATGGTTGGGGGCCATGGATGGTCCTGCAGCCACTCCCGGCACAGGATTACGAGGTCCAGGAGGAGGCCGAACCTGCGCCGCCTGTGCCGCCGCGGAGCCCGCATAGCAGGACTTCCCGCGTCTTCCGTCTCCGACGCCAGCGCACGAGGTGGCCAGCGCTGGCGCTTCTTCGTCGAGCGCTAGCTTCGGGCTGCGCCTCCCCGCACAGACTGCTTCGCTCGGGGACGTCTTCGAAAACTGGGCGAGCAGCTCCTCTGGCCCATCGGCGCCCCGCCGTTGGCACATAGTGTCGTGGGCCGAGCTGCAACGCAGCCGCATGGTGGTCCTCAGACTGGCGAATGGCCACTCCAATGGAGTCGCGCCCGGGACACACCTTCTTGGTGGATCTTCTTCTTGAGAGGAGGATGTTGCGCCGGTGAGGCAGTTACTGGTGGCGGAGGTTGGTGGTGGTGGTGCCTCTAGCCGCCGTTGTAGTTTGGATTGGGGATGATTTGGGGGTGTTTGTTTCCAGGTATTTTTTGATGTAGGGACTAGAAAAAGTCCCTCTTAAAGACTTTTTAATCAAACAGGAGGGACTATTAGGGACTAAAAGTTGTTTTTTGGGACTAAATGAAAAAGACTCTCAATGAGAGGTTTTTTTAGGACTTTTTGATACTTTTCCAACAATGCCCCTCCATGCATTCATTGCCCCGCCGTCCCATGGTGTTGTTTGGTTGTTATTTTTCTATATACTAGGGGTAACATGGTCATTTAATAACCTGTAGGAAGGGACTAAGGACTTTTTAGGGACTAGGGACTTTTTTTTTTGCATGAAAAACTTTCAGTCTATTCATCTTCAATCATGGTAGTACAACGAACACTGAAAATAATAAAAAAATACATCCAGATCCGTAGACCACCTAGCGACGACTACAATCACTGAAGCGAGCCAAAGGCGCGCCGCTGTCATCGCCCCTCCCTCGCCGGAGTCGGGCAAACGTTGTTGTAGCAGACAGTTGGGAAGTCGTCGTGCTAAGGCTCCATAGAACCAACGCATCAGAACAACAACCGTCACAGATGAAGAGTGTAGATCAAAAGGATCCAACCTGAGGACACACAAACGTACACAAACGACGAACAGATCCGAGCAAATCCACCAAAAACAGATCCGCCAAAGACACACCTCCATACGCCCACTGATGATGCTAAACGCATCACTGAAACGGGGGCTAGACGGAGAGACCTTTATTCCATCTTCAGGGACTAGAAAAAGTCCTAGGATTTATGAACGAAACAGGGTCTTAGTCAATGGGAACGAGATGCCCGTCGCCTTCCTTATCCATCCACCAGTGCGTACAGGCTGTGGTATAGCCATCCCTCTAGGCCTAATTGGCTAGTTGGGCACGCAGCAAGAAAAAAAAGAATCAAAAACGAAAATAATAAGGTGGTTTAGCCACGGTAGTAGGCTGTGCTGTGCTAGCCTATTGCCAATTTTTTCCGTTTTCTTTTCTGATTAGCTTCTTGCGTTTTCAGTTTTTGTATATAAGTGTTTGTTAGTATTTTTTAACATAGTACTATGTAATGTCTGCTTACGAATGTCCACATGTTGTTATGGATGCAATTTTTTTAATTGCTACATGTTGATTATGCTTGAAAATTATATGACTACTTTCAATTTTTGCACATATCTTATGGATTGCACTTATGGCAATATATAACTTTGTTCACAACTGTGAGGTCTACACCATCTGGTGGTTACCTTCAAAGTGCTTTAATTAGCACAAGGTTGTACAAAGTCCCATAAGAATAAGGTCTACGCTACTTAGTAGTGATTACCTCAAAGCAAAAATGAAAGCACACATTATGGCATGTAAATTGCCATACGAGTGTTCTACAAAACAAAGGTCTACACCATTTTATGGTGATTATCTTTTGTAGAAAGTCATATTTTTGTGTCGTTTAGGCTTTTCCTAGACCTTTATATTTGAATCAAGCATTTTATTTTACATACAATTAATTTACATGAGTGTAAATTAATGCGCATGATATTTACATGCAGGATATGGCTGACATATCCAAGAAGGAATTTGATGAGCCTGCCATTGATGGCAGAAACTATCTGACTTGGGCCATGGATGTCAAGATTAACTTGACGGCCAGGAATCTGATTAGCACTATAACCACACCTGCTCAAGGTGCTCCTGTTATCGCAGATACGACAAAGTATGCTTCTTTGCACTTCATTCGACACCACTTTGATCCTGCTCTGAAAGAAGAGTACATGATGGAGGAAAGCCCTCTATCACTGTGGAACTCCTTAAAGGAGTGTTATGATCAACAAAGGTCGGTGATGTTGCCTGAAGCGCAAAGAGAATGGGCACTTATCCGTTTCCAGGATTTTATGTCCGTTGCAGCATACAATTCTGCCATGAATCAAATCAACTCTAAGTTGTGATTCTGCAACAGCGCAGTCTCGGATGCAGATCTCATTGAAAAGACACTCTCTACTTGCCATACTAATATGAGGATTCTTGCTGAACAGCATCGTCAGCAGAAATACAAGAAGCATTCTGAGTTGATATATGGGCTTCTTCAGGCAAAAAGCACAGTGAAATTCTCAATAAGAATAATATGTCCCGTCCAACGGGACATTTCAATTCTGATAATACTCAAAAGTCCCGTGGTGTCAGAAGGAACCATAGGAAATTTAAAGGAAAGTGGAGACACAATGAGAATCAGAATAGCAGTGGAGTTCCAAAGGGTAAGAATCATTTTAAGAAAAATGATAAGGGTAGCAACTCTCAAGTTTGCTACAGATGTGGTTGTACTACTCATCATGCAAGGAAGTGTACAACTTCTAAGCATTTGGTGACGCTGTATCACCAATCAATTGGCAAGGGCAAGAAGGCTCAAGGGAACCAGTACGAAGCCCACCTCACTGGTCCAATGATTGATAGTTCTCAAGATGTTCATCAGAACGAAGTTCACGACAACATGGAGAACCAAGATCAGGCTCAGCAAAAGGAAGGACCACCACTTACTATTGATGACATGGTGGATTTCACTTCTACTAATGACATATATGTAGATATGCTTTGATCTTCCAATAGTGTCATAAGCATTGTGATATGTCCTTAGTTATATTGTGTGTTGTAAAATAAATATGTCCTTAGACATATGGTATTGTAATAATTATGTCCTTATACATAATGTATTATAATATGTGAGCAGACATACATAGTATGTAATGTATGTGTTAATTCTATATGAGATTGGATAAATAATGAATTTTATTCTTTTACTCTATAGAAAACTTCGAGAAACAATCCAATGGAGGAGGAAATTTGTTTAGTGGACAGTGGTGCCTCTAACACAATTCTGCGGGAAATTAAATACTCCCGAAGTCTCAAAAAGAGCAAGGGGAGTGTTATGAAAATTGGTGGTCACAACACGGTAATTATTGGTTCTGGTCAAGCCACATTTACACTCCCGAATGGTACAAAACTTGAAATCCAAGAGGCATTATTGTATCCGGATTCAACTCGTACCCTGTTGAGTTTTAAGGATATCCACATGAATGGCTACCACACTAAAACTCATGAAGACAATGCGGTTGAAAGCCTGCTCATAACTCAGCAGAAGGGATCCCACAAGGAGACCCTTGAGAGACTGCCTGCTCTATCTTCTGGACTATATTACACATACATCAAGCCATAGCAACATTTGGCATACAAAATAATCTTTCAGAATCTTGACAAGTGCAATATATGGCATGATCGCCTGGGCCATCCAGGTGTGGGGATGATGAAAAAAATTATTGATGGTTCAACTGGACACAACATAACGGTTGCTATTTTCCCCAAATCCTTGGATTTCGTATGCACTGGATGTGTAACTGGGAAATTAATCACGAGACCTTCATATCTGAAGATCAAGAATAGTCACTCAATTTCCTTGAACACATTCAAGGAGATATAGGTGGTCCAATTCAACCGCTATCGGGACCATTTAGATATTTTATGGTGGTCATAGATGCATCAACAAGATGGTCCAATGTGTGTCTATTACCAACAAGGAACCATACTTTTGCAAAGCTGATCGCTCAAATCATTAAACTGAGGGCACATCATCATGAACACAGGATAAAATCCATCGGAATGGATAATGCTGCTGAATTTAGTTCACGAGCATTCAATGATTACTGCCTAGCTTTGGGCATAACTGTGGACCATTCTGTACCATATGTACACACACAAAATGGTCTTGCGGAATCACTTATAAAGACGATCAAGTTCATAGCAAGATCACTCCTACAGAACTGTAATCTTCCAACATCTTGTGTGGGACATGCGGTATTGCATGCCACAGAGTTGATACAAATTCGACCAACTGCATATCATACGGCCTCCCCGTTGCAGTTAGTACGTGGAAATCAACCAAGTATTTCTCATCTTCGAAGATTCGGTTGCGTTGTATACGTACCGATATCACCACCTCAGTGTACATCGATGGGTCCACATAGAAAACTGGGGATCTATGTGGGGTACAATTCTCCGTCGATTATAAAGTACTTGGAACCTCTAATAGGGGATCTATTTACAGCCCGGTACACTGATTGTATCTTTGATGAGGACAATTTTCCGGCATTAGGGGTAGAAAAGAACCACAAAGAATGTCGGGAAATAGATTGGAATGTCAAAGGCATTCAGTCCTTAGATCCACGTACAAATGAATCTGAATTGGAAGTTCAGAAGATTATTAATTTGCAAAATATTGCAAATAATCTGCCAAATGCATTTACTAATTATAAATGTGTCACTAAATCCCATATTCCTGCTATAAATGTTCGAGAGAGAGTTGAGATACCTCATAAGACTACTCAACCGCCCAAGAGGCGGAGAAAACTGGACAAAAAGGACAAGGCTTCTCAGAAGCGTCCGCGGGAAATGAGGATCCCTCAAATAGTAAATGCAGGTCAACCGCGAGTTTATATTCAAACTAGTGTTGAAAGACTCCTGAAGGATGTTATGCATGCAATACCCAGCACAACTGTGCACACAAATATTGGTGTTGGGACATCGGTACACCTTGACTCGATTGTTGTGTGAAATTACGATGAATCAGAAGGTATTGATGAGATTTCCATCAACTATGTTGAATCAGGATAATCATTCAACAGAAAGACTACAATTGTCGACATATTTTTCGCCTCAAAGATTGCAGATGACTTGGCATTGGATCGTGAACCAAAGTCCATGCCAGAGAGTATGAAACGCTCAGACTGGTCCAACTGGAAGGTTGCAATAGAGGATGAATTGCGCTCGCTTGCCAAGAGAGGGGTATTTACCGCAGTAATACCTACTCCTCCTAATGTTTTCCCTGTGGGGG
>NC_041391.1:5546120-5555592 GCF_002162155.2 Triticum dicoccoides | reverse complement strand
CAATGAGGTGGTGAGATATAAAGCGAGGCTTGTAGCACAAGGGTTTACACAGAGACCCGACATCGATTGCGATGGAACATATTCTCATGTGATGTGTGGAATCACGTACTGATACTTGGTATCGCTAGCAGTGCAAATGAATTTGTATATCCAATTGATGGATGTGGTGACAGCATATTTATATGGTTCAGTTAAGACGGATATCTATATGAAAGTTCCCAAGGGACTGAAGATTCCGGATTCGAAAGCTAACCTTGCATAAAGCTACTAAAGTCGTTATATGGCTTGAGACAGTCGGGTAGAATGTGGTATAACCGACTAAGTGAGTTCCTTCTAAAGAAGGGTTACTCAAACAACAACGATTGCCCATGTGTGTTCATCAAGAAATCCAGTGATGGATTTTGCATAATTTTTGTGCATGTTGATGACCTGAACATCATTGGAACTACACGAGAAATGCATGAGGCATGTAATCATTTGAAGACGGAATTCAAGATGAAAGATTTGGGTAAAAGCAAATTTTGTCTGGGTTTGCAACTTGAACATTTTTCTTCAGGTATACTTGTTCATCAGTCTGCTTATATCCAAAAGATATTGGAAAAGTTCAATATGGATAAAGCATACCCGTCAAAAATACCTATGGTCGTTAGGTCTCTTGATAGAGATAAAGACCCATTTAGACCTAAGGGTGATGATGAAGAGGTATTAGGACCTGAGTTTCCTTACCTCGGTGCTATTGGAGCACTAATGTATCTAGCGAATTTCACCAGGCCTGGCATAGCATTTGCAGTTAATTTACTGACTAGATACAATGCATCACCAACGAAAAGGCACTGGGTTGGTGTGAAGAATATTTTCAGATATCTTCAGGGCACCAAAGATCTTGGTTTATTTTATCAGAGAAATCAAGAGAGAATCATGGTGGGGTATTGCGATGCTGGATACTTGTCAGATCCCCATGATGCTAGATCACAGACTAGTTTTGTCTTCTTACATGGAGGTACGGCCTTCTCTTGGAAGTCAACAAAGCAAACCTTAGTGGCAACGTCCACCAATCATTCTGAGATAATTTCTTTGTTCGAAGCAACACGAGTATGTGTATGGCTTCGCAGAATGATGAACTTTGTCCAAAGTTCAGGTGGGATTGGTTCACTGAAATCACCCACCATTATCTATGAAATAATGCTGCTTGTATTGCACAAATGCAAATGGGTTATATTAAGAGCAATGTTACAAAGCATATTTCTACTAAATTATTTATCCTCATGATCTGCAAGAAAAGGGGAGATAAGTATTTTGCAAACAAAGTCATGCGACAATCTCGTTGATCTGTTTACTAATGACGAATAAATTTAAGTTGACAATGTTATTGATGATTGGCACTGCTAGCCTCAATGCCCTTGCTCTTAGAAGATCATAACTAATCTTTTTTTTGGTTGCAGCTAGAAAGAAGATGTTGATTGGTGAAGGTGTTCTTGCAACTAGCAAGGTACTCTGTTTATAACCTGAGGATTTTGAACTTTCTTCAAAGATCATCACTCAAAGTGAAGCATATTTAGTAAGTCTACAAGGAAGTTCTCTTATGTTCCTATCATATTTTATATCTACTAGTAGCATGGTGGTTATAGCTCTAAGGTGTATGGACTACTATTGATGGCTATCCTTGCTTTTCTTCATGGTTCTGTATGAAAATTGATATGCAACTGTTTCATCTTCCATTACAAACATTGCATTTTTGAAATCCAGTCAGCATTCATGTAAAACAGTGGCCACTCACATCACTGGAGTAAATTATCTAAGATAAGATACATTGTCTTTAAGCTGCTTCCATTTCAGATGAAACGTGTCCTTTTTTATATCTCAATTATTGTGTTGAGAACAAAAAAAGTTCCTACCCTTAATCTGAAATATTTCCAAATATCACCCTGAAATGAAAACAAGATATTGCTCTTCGCTCCATTAACTGAATAAACAAGAGCATCATAATACGCAGTTCAATGTACTCCCTCTGGTAATTATTTTTTGGCATAGTGTTTGTCTGCATTTGTCATATATAAGCTCATTATTGACTTTTTAAAATGTTGAGACCTTTTTTTGTGTGGAGTTTGATGCTCTTGCTGTTATCTAGCCTCAAATGATTTGACAATTTGATGGAATTTAGGTTGATCCTTTGCTTTTTGATTTGTTAGCAATTAATTCATATCATTTTTGTTTCTTGTCTTGGAGAGAACAATGAACAAGTGTACTCCAGTTGCTTCTGTTTGTAAAACAACTAGAATGTAATTTAGTGTCGTGTAGTACTAGCATATGATAGTGTTGGGGAACGTTGCAGAAAATAAAAAATTTCTACGCTTCACCAAGATCAATCTATGGAGTTCATCTAGCAACGAGAGAGAGAAGTGCATCTACATACCCTTATAGATCCTGAGCGGAAACATTCAAGAGAACGGGGTTGAGGGAGTCATACTCGTCGTGATCCAAATCACCGATGATCCTAGTGCTGAACGGACATCACCTCCGCGTTCAACACACATATGGTTGGGAAGACGTCTCCTCCTTCTTGATCCAGCAAGGGGGAAGGAGAGGTTGATGAAGATCCAGCAGCACGACGGCGTGGTGGTGGATGCAGCAGCGATCTCGGCAGGGCTTCGCCAAGCTTCAGCAAGAGGGAGAGGTGGTGCGTGGGGAGAGGGAGGTGCCAAGAGCATGGGTGCGGCTGCTCTCCCTCCCCCCTCTTTATATAGGCCCCCTAGGGGGGGGCGCCAGCCCTAGGAGATGCAATCTCCAAGGGGGGCAGCGGCCAAGGGGGGTTGCTTGCCCCCCAAGCCAAGTGGGGCGCCCCCACCCCTAGGGTTTCCAACCCTAGGCGCAGGGGGGCCAAGGGGGGCGCACCAGCCCACCAGGGGCTGGTTTCCCTCCCATGTTAGCCCATGGGGCCCTCCGGGATAGGTGGCCCCACCCGGTGGACCCCCGGGACCCTTCCGGTGGTCCCGATACAATACCGGTGACCCTCGAAACTTTCCCGATGGCCGAAACCTGACTTCCTATATATAATTCTTTACCTCCGGACCATTCCGGAACTCCTCGTGACGTTTGGGATCTAATCCGGGACTCCGAACAACTTTCGGGTTACTGCATACTAATATCTCTACAACCCTAGCGTCACCGAACCTTAAGTGTGTAGACCCTATGGGTTCAGGAGACATGCAGACATGACCGAGACGCCTCTCCGGTCAATAACCAACAGCGGGATCTGGATACCCATGTTGGCTCCCACATGTTCCTCGATGATCTCATCGAATGAACCACGATGTTGAGGATTCAATCAATCCCGTATACAATTCCCTTTGTCAATCGGTACGTTACTTGCCCGAGATTCGATCGTCGGTATCCCAATACCTCGTTTAATCTCATTACCGGCAAGTCACTTTACTCGTACCGTAATGCATGATCCCGTGACCAGACACTTGGTCACATTGAGCTTATTACGATGATGCATTACCGAGTGGGCCTAGAGATACCTCTCCGTCATACGGAGTGACAAATCCCAGTCTCGATTCGAGCCAACCCAACAGACACTTTCGGAGATACCCGTAGTGTACCTTTATAGTCACCCAGTTACGTTGTGACGTTTGGCACACCCAAAGCACTCTTACGGTATCCGGGAGTTGCACAATCTCATGGTCTAAGGAAATGATACTTGACATTTGGAAAAGCTCTAGCAAAATGAACTACACGATCTTTGAGCTATGCTTAGGATTGAGTCTTGTCCATCACATCATTCTCCTAATGATGTGATCCCGTTATCAATGACATCCAATGTCCATAGTCAGGAAACCATGACTATCTGTTGATCAACGAGCTAGTCAACTAGAGGCTCACTAGGGACACGTTGTGGTCTATGTATTCACACGTGTATTACGATTTCCGGATAACACAATTATAGCATGAATAATAGACAATTATGACGAACAAAGAAATATAATAATAACCATTTTATTATTGCCTCTAGGGCATATTTCCAACAGATAGATTACTAATCACAGATCACGGTGAAACGCATTAGGAACACCAATTTACATTTGCGAGTAAACTCTTTTGAATACAATGTCATTCATTGCATGGGTCTATACTCACTATAGTTTGGCACATTTGAATAGTCAATGCCCCTCCCCCTCACAGGCGAAAAAATGACAATGTCCAAAATGCATATACTTTTATCTATCACGGCAATTTGTACCCTCGCCATAGATGTTATTACTACAGAACTACATCTTCTAATTACGAGATCTTTTAGAATGATGGATCTACTTAATGAGTTCAGCTTCTAAGAATTAATGTAGTTATACCCTATTTGACAATTTCCCTTTCAGTCTGAACGTATCACCGGAAATGGAGAGTTTTACTGAGAGTACGGGGAAATCTGCATGCTACTATTTGGAAAAGTGGGAACAATCCACAGTATAGGATATCGAAGAGTGTAAATAGAGTTGTATTTTGTTCTCCAAACATATCTTTCTTAGGATAATACATGTTGTGTACTGAATCATGTTGTATTAAGACGTATCACACTGGAATTAGCTTGTCGAATGACTCAATGTATTTTACAACGGGGATTCAGAGGATCAATTATTAGATTTAATGCTCTAAATTTATAGCAAATAATAGACAGAATGAATGAAAGAATATATAATTGTCTCTATGCAGAGACACAATGACGTCCCACCTTTGAAAATATAACTTGAGCAACATCATAAATATTGTGTATCTATTTACTTCATATATATCGGGGATCATTTTCTATATTGGGGTGCATCTCATTTTGTCAATATTTGAGACGTCCGTTGCACGTGCATGCTTACTAGTATAAAGCAAGCCACTCCGGCCAGTCCAAGTACATGGAAGAAAATAATAAGTTTGATGTCAAATTTTTTTAAAAAAGTTTGATGCACTTTGTGCATATTTGATGATATTTTTTCAAATTTGATAAACTTTTTTCCTAATCCGATGAACATCTTTCAAAGTCGACGAACTTTTTCTAGATTATGTGAACCTTTTTCAGAATTGAATAACTTTTTTCAAATTTGATTATTTTTTCAAAACCACTAATAGTTTTTACAATTTGGCAAAAAATGTTTAAAAATAATTCGATGATTTTTTTCTGCAAAATATATGGACATTTTCAAATTCATTATTTTTCACTTTTTGCTATTTTTTGTTTTTCATTTTCTTTTCCTTTTTCCCAAAAGTCAACGATTGACTGGTCAACTGGTTAATTCGCAAGTCTGCAACCGGTCAACCATGAACGAGCGAACAAGGCGACTGTAGGGACGAGCAAACAGTGCAACCTTCATAATGGGCTCTTGTGTGGTGCGTGAACTCGGTGCTCAAAAATCTGTTGTGAGAAAGTCGTACGTCATTTGGCAAGCTAGCTGTATGAGCTGTGAATTTCTGAAAAAACAGCTGCGAAAAATTTGCTATGAAAAAAAGCAGCTTCGAAAAATCTGCTGTGAAAAGAAAGCACCTACGGAAAATATGGGCATTTCCTATTTAGCGCATCAGGCGTCCGTACATATACCCCATGCTGAGTTGGCCTTTTCCACTTTTTTCCTGGTTTAATAGGCAAAAATATTGCGCGGGGGTGATCTGAAGTCGCAACCTCCATCTTGATTTAACTTGTACAAACCAGACAGACCACATATTATGATAACGGATTTTATTTTTCCATTTATTGTACTTTCTCCAACCAGTTTTTTTTTTCTTGTGGATTTTCTCTAGACTGCGTTTTTGGTTTGGTTTTTCTCTCTTTCATATTTTTGTCTTAATCTCTATTATTTAATTTTTTTATTTTCTTTTCAGAATGTTCAAACTTCTCCAGATTCGATGAACCTTTTAGCAAATTCATAACCTTTTTTCAAAGTTTGAGGCACTTTTGATGATATTTTTTCAAATTTGTTGAACTTTTTTAATTCGCAATTGTTCAAACTGCATGCTACTCTTGTCAATCGAGGCCTCTATCTTCTCCGGTGAAAAGCACGGAATCATCCTCAGCTGCTGCTATATCAGAGAAAGGACTGGAAGAAGATAAGGAGACGCTAGACAATTTGTGAAGTATAGAAAGAGCAATCTTAGCAGTCTGTCTTTTTTGCATGATAATACTTGTCTGATTAAGTTACAAGGCACGTAAGCACCGACCATACATGACTGGAAAGATAAAAAAATCCTATGTAAAATACCAGCGTCTGTTCCTTTCCTTCGACGCCACCGAAGCGGCCACCAAATAGAAAAAAAAAGAAAGATCACCTCTTCCCCTAATCTCGACGTGGCTCCATCGCTGATCGGCAGCTTTACGGACCTCCAAGGTAGTTTGTCATAAGCAAAACCATAGCCGTTGAAAGAATCAGGCCAGGGCAACATGTCCCCGGACACGCTATCGAACATCAGAACTGAAAGCCCAGCACCGTAAATCATGTATTTAAAATGTGTTTGTCTAGGGAAATGTTGAAGCACTGGACTCACTAGGTAGAGACCCTAAAGAAATAAACCAACCTGATTTTGATGCTCGATAAGTAATTTCAATCATTATCACACTATGTCGGCCTCTTTAGTTCATTTCTTGATATCAAGTAGTTTCAATACCATTATCATGCTTGATTATTATCTGATTGAATTCTATTCTCGTAAAGTGCATGAGGCAGGAAAAAGGGAATAATTTATATGCATACTACGTTTGCAAGAACATTAGCTTTGTTACAGAATCGCGCAGAGATGGTAGCCATCTTTGGGTACGTAAACATCCTTCATAACTTTTTTAATCATAATCTATATATACACACGACTAATATATTTATATTGATCTCCTTCTTTAAAGATGGTGGATATGTGGATAGGCTCGTACCAAAGGACCACATATGGGCACTTCAAAAGGAAATTGCGGGATTTTTGCTTGAGTAGATCATATCTCCAGACGGAGAATACTAATTCATCTAGTGCCTGCATGTAATATCTGCAAATTGTAGGAGAAATTGTACATACCAAATTGTATATATATATATATATATATATATATATATGTGTGTGTGTGTGTGTGTGTGTGTGTGTGTGTGTGTGTGTGTGTGCATGGTCATATGAGAAATTATATGATATATGATTGGCCGTACGAGAAATTATATTATATATGCATGACGTGAACAGTATGTAGTAGCGTAAAAAGAATTAAATGGAAAACACAAAATGAAAAGAAAAAATAAATCATAAACCCTAAACCCCTAATCCTCTAAACCTCTAACCCCCGTTGGTGGCACCAACCGGGGCTAAAGGTCCCCAGCCCCCGGCGCACGCTGCCGGCCACATGGAAGGGATTTAGTCCCGAGTCGTGGCCAACCGGGACAAAAGGATGGAGCCTCTAGTCCTGATTTATTAGTCCCGGTTGGTGAATTGGGACTAAAGGCCCTTCCCAACCAAGACTAAAGGCTGTTTCTCCACTAGTGTAATATAAGAACCAAGTTTCTTCGAACTTGGAAAGAAAGGAACCTATAACGGAATCCGACAATTTGATCAAGCAAATCAAATTTATAAGAGAAGAAAAAGATATATAGACATTTGCCCAGAGCACATACAACTTAGGAGGAAAGACAAGGTATATAACTATGCTATAGTAAGTAATTTTATTGAAATCTTGTGCGAAAAACGATATTACGTATACGCACCTTCACTGTAGACCCGAATCGATGAAGTACCAGCAGGTGGCCATATAGTGCACCAGGGTAGTTGGACCAGGGAGTACTCAAGTGCAGGTAAGGAATAACGGATGGGTAGAGGAGTGATGGGTGTGCTCGTCGATGGGGGAGCTCTTGAAGCAGAATGTGAAGGCAGAGAGCAGCAGCTTTTCTGATTGGGTGAGGTGGGCATAGTATGAAGAACAAATTTAAAGGTGGTGGTACGCGTAGTAGGAATAACAGATTAAAGCGCTTCTTGAGAGGTGGTGGTACTTGGTACATATAGTAGGAAAAACAGATTAAAGAGCACCTGAAGCAGAAGGTGAAGGAAGGGAACAGCAGCTTTTCTGATTGGGTGATATGGGCATAGTATGTAGAATACTCCCTCCGTTCCTAAATATAAGTCTTTTTAGAGATTGCACTATAAACTACATATGGATGTATATAGACATATTTTAGAGTGTAGATTCACTCATTTTGCTCCGTATGTAGTCCATAGTAAAATCTCTAAAAAGACTTATATTTAGGAACAGAGGGAGTAGATTTAAAAGGTGGTGGTATGCATAGTAGGAAGAACAAATTAAAGAGCTTCTTGGGAGGTGGTGGTACTTGGTAAGCGTAGTAGGAAAAACAGATTGAAGAACTTCTTGGAAGGTGGTTATACACGTAGTCGGTAGAACAGATTTAAGAATTTTTATGAAGGTGGTGGTACGCATATTAGGAGAATATTTAAAAACTTCTTGTAATGTGGTGATAGGCTGGTAGGGCTTAAGCAAAGTTAAATGAAAAGGGAAAGCAGGGCAAAGGAGAAGGGAGACGAAAAGAGAAAGCAGGGCAAAGGCAAGCAAACTGCAGATGATGACCATCAGTGAGGAACCTTCAACCACGGTTCCCTTTTATCAGATAACTAAATCCCATACCCAACTACTCATGTGTGCAGATTAACCAAGTGATGTTTCCTTTTTGACATGATAACTTATGCCAAATGGGGCACAGGATGGATCCTTCAGGTCGTTTTGTAGAGAAGTCTGGTTCCTCCTCAGCCACTCGGGCGTTATTGTAGTTTGTTCAATTGGTTCCTAGTATATCCTGTTAATGTGTTTTTGCCGCTTAATAACATTCATGCAGAACAATATGAGGGTCTGCAGCTTTTCATTGATGGTATTTTACTGACCAGTAGCTTTTTTGCATATATTTGTTCTTGCAACAGTGACATTGGCATTTGGATGGAGTCCAGAACAATGTCTTTCTCGCAAATGGAGTCCAGAAAAATATTACTCCCTCCTTCCCATAATATAAGGTTTGTCTACACTAGTGTAGTGTACAAAACGCTCTTATATTATGGGACGAAGGGAGTATTTTTTGCCTAACCAGCGCTACCAACAATTCAAAAGGTTTGTCTACATTCATGGAAGCAAGACGTACGTGCAAATCAAATCAGAGGAGCTCGTTAGTTTTCTCGGGAGAAATTCATGTTGGACGGACCTGGTCGTCTCCTGGGGAAAAATTTCGTGTTTTGACCCTTTTATGGTCTAAATTCGGGATCTAACCCCTGTTTGATTTTTTTTTGAAACCCTTTTAACTACCGCTAGGAGGCTCGGCGGTAGGCTTACATAGCCTACCCCCATGGGGCTTGGCGGTAGGAAACTAGTCCATGTCAGCAGTGCAAACGGGCCGCCGTCACCCTCCGTTTTCACCCTACCACCGCTGGACCTGGCGGTAGGGTGTGGACAGTTATTGGGTGCGGCCGCCCG
>NC_041391.1:5540373-5545648 GCF_002162155.2 Triticum dicoccoides | reverse complement strand
CAAGAACAGACAGGGCAGTTCCTCTCCCTCCCCTCTCTCACCTCCTCCACTTCCCCCTCCGATATTTTTCGGTTCTTCATCATTTTTTGGATTGAGATGGCCGCGAAAAGGGAAAAGTAAGCTCCTATGATCCCTACAATTAGTTTTATTCAAATAGCTTCCGATTCGTCGTATTATTTGATTCAAATCACTCCCCCTTTTTGAACTAGATTCACATTTTTCTGTACCTTAGGACTGATTTAGGTTGAATCTAGATGTTTTATTATGTTAGATATGAACTCTAGTCACTAGTTGGATTGGTAGTGTGAAGATTAACCCTAGTTCATATTTATTTTGAAGGATTTTTTTTGATAAGATGCATGTTGGAGGAATTTTTTTGATGTGATGATGCATGTTGATATGATATGATGCATCATGTATAGTGGATGGTGTTGGAGGAAATATGCTTAAGATGAACCCTAGTTCATGTTTTCTGTTTTTGAAAAATATATGATATGATGCATGTTGGATGTTGTTGGAGAAATATGATATGATATGATGCATTTGAACCTTGGTGATTGCATCTTGATATATGTACTTTATTTATTTTTACCTTGGTGATTGCATCTTCAAAAATGCACTATGATCAGGCCCTACCGCCGGGAATTGTGGTGGTAGGGTTAAACAGCCTACCGCCAGGGTCTAAGGTAGTAGGGAGCCTCACCCCACGACCAATGGGTTCTGTGACTAGAAGTGGCAGCTGATGCGCGGTAGGGTTGCACACCCTACCGCTAGGGTTGATGGCGGTAGGATTGCATAACCTATGGCGCAAGGCTCTGGCGGTAGGGTGTCTGCCAGGTTAGCTCCTGCCCGTTTGTGTGACGGCGGCTGCCGTGACCCTACCGCCAAAGGTCCTGGCGGTAGGCTATGCAAGCCTACCGCCATAGATTGCGGTGGTAGCAAAAGGGTCAAGTGTTGGGGGGGAAATCGAACCGGTGCCAGATCCGGCTAAACTCCAAAAAAGGGTCAAAACACGAAAATTGGCCTCTCGCCACGACACGCTTGCTGGAGCTAGAGCTGCAACATTCCCTCGCTCAGGTGTTTCCTGGGTGTGTGTGTTTGTGTGTGCGCGTGCTGCTGCGGGAGAACCAGATCAAACATGCACCTTTTATACTCACCGGTCGATGGATACTACTAGCAATTAGCAGTTGGACACACACGTACATACAAACAGTCTGCACGCACTTGATTGTGTAACCTCACAGTGTACACTACAAGAAGAGAAGAGAAAAAAAAGGCATGCATGCACTAACTGCTGCTGTAACATAGACAAGTTTGTATACCAAACAGTAACAAATGAAATGGGGAACATTTTCCTTCTGTATACCAAACAGTAGGCATTTCCATCTGTTTGGTTGATTGAAAAGCATTATTAACAAGTCAAATTAAATCCCAGCAGCACTAAGGAGTAAGGATCCTATCAAAACAAAATAAGTATTATCCGGAGCTTGTGAGATTTCTCTACAACAAGCTACACAATAATAATTCTGTGGTGTGGAAGGAACTTACAGGAAATCTTTCCCGCAAAATAATGAATACACATTTGTACACAAGGAAATGCATCATGATGACGACTAGCAGAGAGAGAGAGAGAGAGAGAGAGAGAGAGAGAGAGAGAGTACCTGCGTTGACGGTGGTCACATGGGTCTCAATGTCCACCAGCAGCCTTGCGAGGTCGCGCGGCTCCAAGCATCCGTCCAGTGGGATGTTGACAATGCACGGTGGGCAATCATTGTGCAGCTACGGCATCCATCGAGCGTAGGAAACAAAGTCCTGCCAATTTGTGACAATTAGTAGTTGGACACACGCATACATACAAACAGTCTGCACTCACTTGATTATGTAACCTGCACAGTCTACACTACAAGAATAGAAGAGGAAAAAAAAGGCATGCATGCACTAATGCTACTCGTATCAAAGCTTGCTTGCATGGAAAAGTGGTTGCCCGCCACAACCTGTAAAGTGCACTGCTTTGATAGATCGATGGACCACAGAAGATCATCAGCCAGATCAATGCTAATATTAGCAGAATAACTATTCTGCACACCACTTCCACACTGCACACTGAACGAAAGTGCACTGCATCTTCTTGACGACGAGCACTGCAATATAGACTAGTGAACTTCGCGTCGGAAAAAACTGCATGCAGTGTTTTTTTGGTACTGTTTTTGCTCTAGTTTTTTAACCGTTTATCGGAATGAGGCGTGTAATATACCGTTGAAAAGCTATGGATTAGGCGCAACTTTGACATGTTGAACACTTTTCGAGATTCCACACGGTTTAAGAGCAGTTTTGAAAATGGTGCGGCGGATGACGAGTGGCAGCGAGCGTTTTTTCACCTTTTTTTCTAAACCACTTGTCAGAATGAAGCAAATGATATGCCGTTGGATAGATATCGTCGAGACTCATCTTTTTCATATATAAATGTTTCTCTAATTCCTTACGGTTTAAGAGCAGTTTCAAATTTACTAAATCGCGGAATTCTGTTTTTCAGATTTTTTCAAATATTCGGTACTGCTTCCGCTCCAGTTTTTGAACAATTTGTCGAAACGAGGCGTGTGATACGCCATTGGAAAGCTACGAACGAGGCGCAACTTTCATATGTTGAAATATTTTTGAAATTCCTTACGGTTTTAAGTTAATTTTGTAAATCGTGCGGCGGACGACGAGTGGCAGCGGCCATTTTTGATGAAATTTTTGCAAACCGCTGGTCGGAATGATTCAAACGATACGCCGTTGGAAAGATATCGACGATACACAACTCTTTCATGTAGAACACTCTCTCTAATTCTTTACGGTTTAAGAGGAATTTCGAATTTACCGAAATGCGGACACTCTGTTTTTCGCGACACCCAAATCGACGTGGGAACTTCATCCGACTGAAAACCGCACTGCAACAGACGAAAAACCGCACTGCATCACACTGGTAAGACAACTGCATGGTTTCTTTTTTGTGGGACGTAAATTTTTTTAAGACAAGGAAGAAAACCGCATTGCTTTTAGACTGAAAACTGCACTGCATCAGACGGGTAAGAGAACTGCATGGTTTCTTTTTTGTGGGACGTAAATTTTTGAAGACGAGGAAGAAAACTGCACTGCTTTTAGACTGAAAACCGCACTGCATCAGACGGACTAGCGGACTGCATGATTTCTTTTATTTAGACGTAATTTTTCTCAGGCGAGGAAGTGGACAGTGCTTCACGTACGGCGTAAGTGAACCACAACACTTCCGAAAGTGAACCTTATGTGGTTTTTTTACTGTTCCCTAACTTTTTTTTGACTTCACATCGGGCATAAGGAACCGCAACACCATTAAAAGTGAATCGCAGCGGTGTCGAAAGTGCACCACGTTACTTTTTTTTGAACCACACACCCATCAACCTAAAAATCAAAGTGAAGTGCAGAAGACTTTTTCTTTTTTCCGAACAAATAAATCGAACGGCACTGCACTGACATTTTTTCTTCAAAACAAAATAAAGTGAATGACATGCCCACGCTCTCGGGACTGCACGCACACAGCCAGCCATGGTACTCCAAGTGAACGGCATGCCCACGCCATCAGGACGGCCCGCACACACCAGCCATGGTACTCCAAGCCACCGGAGATGCAACAGGAAACTAGCCCATCACAGCAGCACACCGAAGACAACACTAGCGAGCTGCACTTTGTCAAAAAAAAAAATTAGAAGTGAATCGCATACACATACATCAAGTACAATGGTACACTGAAACGCAACTAGAAACTAGTGAGCTCTATGTGAGTGACTACATACCCACAGCCCGCGCGATTACAGCCGCACTGCAAAACTTCCGTCGCTGAGCTGCACGACAAGCGTTACAGAACTGCAGAGGAGGGAATCAAGCAACGGAGCAGCAGAGAGGGGAAAGGAGCAACGGAGCGCCGGATTCGTCCCTCGTCGTGCACTGAAGATTTCAGCCAAAAAACAAAATCAAAATGAACCGCAAAACCATTGTCGCTATGCTCACTTTTTTCCCTGCTCGTCAGTGGGGAGAACCTTGGATCCGCCATTTAATGAGGAAGAGGGAGTACAGAGAGAGGGGAACCACCTGCATCGCCCTGGATCAGCATCAAGGTGGAGAAACCACCAACGAACAGCACGCGCGAGGGAACCGCACTGCAGTACCGGGGCCACCTAACCACGTCGGGAAGCAGCGGCAAACTGCACCTGCGTTGGCCGCCGCGAGCTAGACAGGGGAGAAGCTCGGTGGTTGGGGTCGACGTCGGGGTCTCGCCGATGAGCAGCACGAGAAGCGCCACGAGCTGCAGAGGCGGGGCTCAATCCAACGCCGGGCAATGCACAGCGGCACGGGGACGGATCCGCCAAGATTGATGGGGAGGAAGGGGTAGTGGGGCTGGGTGGTGGCCGGCGATGGGGCGTCGCGCGGGCCAGCAACGGCCTAGATCGGGCGGCTCAGAGCGGGGAAGGCAGCAGGAATGGGAGCGCCTGCGACGGGGATGTGAGCCCGTGTGGGGAAGAAGGTACGAGGAGGTCGGGGCCATCCAGCCGGCGCGGCGCGGGGCGGGGCACTCCGTCCAGAAAGACGGTGTTGGGCAGGGAGGGCGCGCCGGCGAAGGTGGGGCGATTGGGCGAAGCACCGGTGTTGGTAGTTGGCCGGCTGGGGGTGCGGCGGTGGGTTGGTGGATCTGGGCTGGGGCGTGGGAGGAAGGTGGAGGGGATCGGGGGAGGAGATATAGATATATATCACGAAGGCTCCAGCTCCACCGGATCCGGTGCTGATGGTCGCGCCCGGGGGCCCGCGGTAGCCGGATCGAGTGGGATGCATCGGGCGGCGGCCAGAGCGCTGCGGGGAGGTGGTCGCCATTGTGTCGGGCCGGACGCTACAAGGAGGCCGTCGGTGGAAGTTGGTCGGTCGGCGCGACACTGGTGGCTGCCTGCGACGGCGGAAGAAGGTTGAGGGGCGCCATGGCCGCGCGGGGGCTGGAGGTGGAGGTTGAAGAAGGTGGAGGGGAGTGGGGAGGTTGGTGCGGCGTGGGCGTGGTGGGCAGAAGTGGAGAGTAGCTCGGTTGGGTATGTAGCAGTGGTTTGGTTCGTTGCGTGTTTGCATAGGTGTTAGCAGAATAAGAGTTTGGTGTGTAGAATAAGACTCTAGAGGATATATATATATATATATATATATATATATATATATATATATATATATATATATATATATATATATATATATATATATATATATATATATATATATATAT
>NC_041391.1:5539040-5540075 GCF_002162155.2 Triticum dicoccoides | reverse complement strand
TCATGCATTGCTTCACTCTGGTAGGATTGATGGTTCCTTCAAGGTATCGACAACTGATGGATGATGGGGTGAGTCGGGCTAGATCAAGTATACGGGCGATAGATTCTTGATTGCCTCAATTGTGTCTTCTACATCTGGAGTGATGATTCATGCTTCCAACGAAACAACACCTTGACTAGAGTCTGGGTCCTAGCTTCAAGACAAGTATAACATGGCAACTGTGGTCAACAAACTTCATTGATACGGGGGAGCTTCAAGATAAGTGGTCAATTCCTCAAGTTAAGTAGATGATACCACAAAACATTGTTCCGAGAATCCTTTGCAATAGATTTCAATGAGATTTGATTGTGTGAAACAAAAATATTTGTACTAGAAATAAGAGAACAAAAACTTAAAGTACATATGATTTATTGTGTTTGATTGTTATATAGTTGTAGATATTTCTTTAAACATACTGGAAGTTGTCATTCATGTTTGCATGTTCTGTGAGTTTTTCTTTCACGCTGGTCACATGTTAAGCTGGCATGAATGCATGCTGAGAGCCAACCATTCTAGTGGGAGCTAATATTTTTATATAAAAGATTCAGAATAAGAGCATCTCTAGCTAGTAGTCCCTATCCAACCCAAATAGCACAATTTTAAAACATGCTCCAGCAGAACCCTGTTCCCACGACCTAAAATGTTTGGGCACCAAAAATTTCTCCTTAGAGCATATTAGAGGCCCCCAATTCCACTGACCAGTGAAGGAAAGAACTTTGCTCTTCACTACCATGTTGACCCCAACATTACCACTGGCATCATCCTGCATACAACCGGACATCCATGCCATATTGTGCGGCCAGTTGTGCACAAGCCGCTCTTCCCCATGAGATTGTTGCATGGTACTCTAATGTCCAGGACAACCCAACATACACGAGTCGCGGTGCCTGCGCCATATGCCTCCCCTCCTCCTCATCAAGCTCGTGCAACTAGGGCTCCATGCATGGCTTCCATGGACGCATCATGGACATACATCTCTACTCTTTCCCCCACCAA
>NC_041391.1:5525276-5538855 GCF_002162155.2 Triticum dicoccoides | reverse complement strand
CGACAGTACTAGTTACAAATAAGCACAACACTAAATCAAATCAAACCAGCCATTTTGAATGTGCACAATCTCTTTAAGTGTGCCCCTAAATTTACCATCTTCAAAACTATTTGATTTTATTTAGAGGTAAGTGCCACCAAATTGGCTTGGCCGCTAGAGGTTCTTGAAAGCGAGTTGGTGGGAGAACAAAAAAATGACCTAAGGACCCCTATTGCCGAGCATGTTCAATTCTTCTATCTCCATTTCTCTAATGAAAGTTTGAACATATAAACACCAAAAGCAGTCGATTCTCGATTTTCAACCCTCCAACTCCTTGAAATCCTTAAAACCCACATTAAACTTGGAGCAACATGCCGCATGTGCTTCTCTCCTCTAAGGCAATCCTCTAGGGATGCCCTCTCTGCTCTGTGTTCTCGCAGCACTGTGTGGACGCACACTTGGCACATGTTATGCTCACAGCATCACCGAGGACCTCCAGCATGATCATGTCTATTTTGTGGTACTTGCGGCTATCTAGAAAAACAAGTGGTGTTCGTTCGGTCGTCTGACCATTCTCAAAATCCGTTCGATGAAATACTCCAAGCATTCATCTTTGTGGACAATGCCCTTGTGATGCTCACCATTTCCATCCATATCTATGGTGTGAATCCTCCCTAGAACATTTTGGATTATCATCATGGTGTCGCCTGACTTGTAAGGAATGTGCTCCCGGATGTTTTGGAATCATGCCTCGGGGTTCAGTTCCCTGCTTATTTGTCTGGAGTTGTGATGTTCTGGGTCACACCGTGGAAGGCCAAGATAAGGTGGGTAAGCGTATGCCAGTTCATTTGTTTGGTTGTCAATATTACGGAAGTGTGCACTGAGCTTTGTCATTGATCATTTACTCTGATGGCTTTGCATTGGGTTAAACTTTGTATTCTTTCCGGACTTGTTATTGGTGCAAAGAGATGCAAAGACTACAGTCAACATGGTGTGCAACTATGACCTGGGGGGATGCTGATTCTTCCATACATATGCTGGTTAGTCTTGCTCACTTGTGTTGATCTCATCTCATTTTAATAGGGGATATGTTCCACTGAAGATATCATATATTTATTTGGAGCTGAAAAAGTGAGCGAAAAACATGACAAAAGGGGATACTTCATAGGGACACAAAATGCAAGCAATTAATTCAACATAATTGCATGCCGAAGGGCACCCCCGACCCCTACCTTCACATAGCCCCGCCACTACATCCACTGTCTCCACCAAAACCGCCATCGGTGCCGTCTCTGGTTTTGACATGTGAATCAAAATCAAATGACAAATTATTGTTTTCAATTGTCAGTGGAAAGATATTCATGTATGTTGGATGGATTCGATGTATGATGTGAAGGAAGACCTGCTCATCCCTTGTGGAGGAGGCGGCTTGAACACTTGCTAGAGCTACAACAGTGGCTCTGGTCTTTTTTCGGTGCATGATGCTTCGGAAGAACCAACTCACAACTACCTACACTGCAAGCCTGCTAGGTGCTGGTCACCTTTTTATGCTCATGTGTCAATAGATAGGTAACTACTTCACCCACCACTACCAGTAGAACTTTGACACATACACACATACTTTGGACCTGCCAATGTACACACTAGTAGAAAAGGGGGTATTGGTCCAGGCCGGGTCAGCCCATTAGTCCCGGTTCAATCCAGAACCGGGACCAATGGAGGAATTGGACCCGGTTCGTGAGCCCCGGGGGCCGGCCGGGCCACGTGGGCCATTGGTCCCGGTTCGTCTGGACCTTTTGGTCCCGGTTGGTGGGACGAACCGGTACCAATGTGCCTTGCTCCTGGGCCACCATCATTGGTCCCGGTTGGTGCCACGAACGGGGACCAAAGGTTTCCCTTTAGTCCCGATTCATACCACCAACCGGGACTAAAGTGTTGGTCCTCGTTGCGGGCAGAGTTTAGTCCCACCTCGCCAACCGAAGGGGGCTCACACCGGTTTATAAGCCCCTCCCTCTCTGCCTTATTGAGCTCCTCTCGAAATGAAAATAGATGCCCTTATACAGGAAATTTAACCTAAATTCATACTGAATTTCTCTGAAGTTAGTAGAAAATTTATTATGAATTTAGGTTGAATTTTCTCTATAGGCGCATCTATTCTCATTTCTGAGTAGTTTTTTATATTATTTTTTTTCTTTTCTGCTATATTTATTTTTTTCTATTTATTTCTGAGTTGTAATAAGTCATTAAAAATAAAAAAGATTTTAGTAAAGTTAATCACAATTATTTTTTCTTCTAATTATTTCTGAGTAGTTTTTTATATAGTTTCTTTTTCTTTTCTGCTATATTTATTTTTTCTATTTATTTCTGTGTGGTAATAATTCATTAAAAATAAAAAAGAGGTGCAATGCTAGTTAATTCGCTTCAAGCCTTTCGGAATAGTGTAAACTGCACTGCACATAGCTCCGTGCAGTCTACCCTATTCCTCAAGGCTTGAAGCGAACCAACGTGCAGGTGAGCATTGAGCCTCTTCTTCATTGTCTCTGCACTCAGGGCTTATAAACAGCTGCGAGTGTCTCTCGCTTGGCGAGGTGGGACTAAAAAAACCCACTAGTGAAACCACCATAGATAAGTAATTAGACGGGTCCATTGGTACCGGTTGGTGGCTACAAACGGGAAAAATGCCCCTCTTTAGTCTTATGGTTCGGCCCTCGTGATACCATGCCAACTTTCAACTTTCAACTTTTTCAGAGTTCATTTGAAATGCTTTAATGCAGAAAACAAAAGAAAATAAATAATGCAGAAAACAAAACAAAAAAACTGGAAAAAAAATAAAATAAATAAAGCAATGGAGAGGAGCTCGAGAGGGGTGCGGCAGTGGGGCTTATAAACCACCGCGCGCCCCTTTCAGCTAGCGAGGTGGGACTAAACTTTCGTGCCGCACCGTGCCAGCACACGACCATTGGTCCCGGTTCGTGGCTCCAACCGGGACCAATGCCTACCCTTTAGTCCCGGTTGGTGGCACCAACCGGGATCAAAGCCCTCTGCTTCCCGCCCTTTGGGCTGCTGAAAAGTGACCTTTGGTCCCGGTTGGTGGTACCAACCGGGACTAAAGGGGGTCATTGGTCCTGGTTGGTGCCACCAACAGGGACTAAAGGCTTCGCTATATAAGGAAAATTTCAGAACCGCATCCCCACTTCGATCTCTCCGGCCTCCTCCTCTCGATCTCAAGATGATGATGTACTTTTGGTTATAATTGAATGCATGCTAATTTGAATACTACTTTATTTTACTATTTTGTTTTGCTTATTGAATGCTCATATTGGAAAAGTACTCCTACTTTGAATGCTAAAATTGAAGAGCACTCCATGCAGAAATCTAGGAGCCCCCTCCATCATCCACGCCGTCGTGGGGGTAGCTTCTCCTTCATTCCCGTGTGCTAGACAATTTGTTGTAATAATTCACTCGGGAATGAAAGGAGGAGCTACATACCATCACCGATAGTCAACCCGTGATTAATAATAATGATCTAATTTAGGTTTTTTAGTACATATATTTAATATTTGAATTATGAACATAGGCCGGAAATGTCGTACTCATCGGACGACGAAAACCGCCCGGGGGAGTGCGACTGGTGCCACGATGACCGAGGTATCTGCGACAGGTTCATAGAGCTGGACGAAGATCGGCGCTTCAGCATTAAGCTCGAGGAGACCTACGATGTTCATACAGTACACAACCACGATAATAGTTTTTTATGTAATTGAGCACGACTTCAACTATTTTAACGTGTATTTTTCATCTTTTCCAATTCGACTAGCTTATCCCATGATTTGCAAGACGCTATGTCTTGGAGAGGATGGGTTTTGAAGACCATGAAAGTATGGAAACCAAAAAAATTATCCTAAGTACCCATCATGGTGTGGATTTTCAAGTAAAGCTGTACAATGCTCAGAGGGCAACCCATTTTGGTTGCAAAAATTGGGAAGCACTTTGCAAGATGTATGGTTTTGATGAGGGTATGCTTGTCACCATGGATCTTGGTGATCCTACAATCGCGCAAGAGAGACCTACGATTTTCGTCCTTGTGGATACACCTCCAATTCTTCCCCCATGTGAGCTTACCATAGTTATTAAGTAATTTATATTGTTTATTTCAAAATAGTTGACAACTTATTTCCATTGACAGCTTATTTTCATTCTTCAAAGAATGTGCGGAAGATGGTAGACAGAACCTACTACACCGAAGGCTCCGAACTAACTTATCAGGAGAAAAATCATCTGGTCGGATTTTGTACTGATCTTGAGAATTACAATGTCTACAATCAAACTCCTCAACATTATGGTCAATACGTGCCACTAGTGCACGTGTTGAACTATGGTAATTACCATGGAGATACCCTGGTAAGATTTTTTACTATTACGACATCCGTGCATCTTTTTGCACACTTCTAAAACTAGTACATCATTGCTAACTACGAAGTTATTACTATGCTTTTCAACAGATAATCCCAAATGATTGTGTGCCTCATCTGATGTATACACACGGTAGCCTTCATGTTTTGAACATACAACCAGGTCTTCCTACGAATCTGAACTGTCCATACCGGGTTTCTAAAAGAAGTGGAGACATGACAATCAAAGAATGAAAAAAATGTATGGACAGTCGTAAGGAGCTTCTTGGAAGCAACAATATCAGCGAAGGGAAAAAATTGGAGACATGATGATCGCCATTCTTCATAATGGAGAGTCCGGGTCTATATTGTTTTATGCTATTTTACCTTAAGGGTGTGTGTCCTACCTGATACTGATGATCATGTGCTAAGAACAATTATGTAGGGTTGGGTTCGATGACTATGAGGATGATGATCGTATGACTTATTATTAATAATGAGTGTTGTATGATGATGCATGATTAGTAGGACTTGTTATTATATATGATGATGTATGGTGCGAGCATGCATGAGTTATTATATCAGCTGGTGAAATGAACATATATGGCAGCAGCGTTGGTAAACCAAGGACAAAGATATAAGAGAGGACACTTCTCTCTATTAGCTAGCTAATAACAACCTAAAAATAACCCCCAAAACCCCTAAAGCAGCCACTTTTCTAAGAAAAACATGAACTTTTTGTCCCGGTTGGTGCCACCAACCGGGACCAAAGGCCCCCTGACTGGGCTCGGTGCACAGGGCCACGTGGAGGCACATTGGTCCCGGTTCGTGTTTGGACCGGGACTAATGGATGGAGGTATTAGTAACAACCCATTAGTCCCGGTTCATGAACCGGGACTAAAGGCCCTTACGAACCGGAACTGTTAGGTGTTTTTCTACTAGTGACAGTAGCAAACTAGAAAGGCATGCACAAGCGCTACCAACAATTCAAAGGCTTGTCTACATGCAACAAGGACATATGTGTAATGTATCCATCAATCCGATCGGGTGGCATCAGCTAAAGAGGCCACGGAAGGTCTTAACATCAGTACTCCATTTGTTTCTTTTTTACTTCGCATATAAGTTTTGTCCCAAGTCAAACTTCACCAACTTTGATCAAAATTATAGACATTAGCCTGGAGTCTAAAGGAATTTTGTAGAAATTTTATAGGATAGGATTTCTATGGAAATTTTCCTTTAGAATCTTTTGGCTTGTAAGCATAGAATCCTATTCCTATGGAGGAATTCTTCCGATCGTTCACATTTCATAGGAAAATAAACATTAGCCTAGAATTCAACGGAAAAATCCTATCATGTCAAGAAAAAGGCATCTCTTTTTCTATTCCTATTCGTAGGATTTGAGATACATGACATCTTATTTCCTACGAGCTGCAAAAAAATATTTTCCACGGCTCGTTTATATCCCGATGATTTTGTTAATGAAAGCAAGGTAGAAGAATTTAGTTGCCAGCTTGATAACTTTGTTGCAAACATTCGCCATGACTCTAGATTCTAATATTTGAAAGCTGTTCGGGAACTTTGCCAAAAGTTAGGCGAAACAAAGAAGCATACAGGTTTTGCTATGTTTTTTCTATCGCTGAATCACACTTTAAAGGTTAATCCCATAAAGTTTGAATCCTGTAACCCATAACAGAAAGCGCCATCGGGGAGTACCATATACTATGTCATCCAAGCATTTCATCAATGCGATGCTTGTACTCCCTTGATAATAGCAGAAAGAGTTATTCCTCTACTGAAAAAAGAGAACGAGATGTGACAATTAGCGCCTATAGCTAGCATTTTTTTGTCCACAAGATAAAGGAAGGGCCTGGGTAGATGCTGGATTTATATTTTTAAGCCAACAACACATAGAGTATAACTTGGGTCGTTCTAGCTTGAACATAAGTGACCAGCTTCTCTAATTATCTGAAGTATTATTCCCTAAATTTCATATTATATTCAGTGATCTTGTTGACGAGAAACAACTATTCGAAGTCATGAAGTTTCATGGAGAGGCAAGGCAGAACGTTCTCCTCAAACTAGACAAGCTCGAAGGTGATTCTAGTGAGGCCCATCACTCCCTCGATAACGACCACTAGTGCTAGGTTTTAACGTTGTTAAATTTATACTAATCATTTATACTTATTTATATCAAATAACCATTTTAGTTAAAATAATGTGATAAGTTGTAAATACACATTACATTATTCATGCAATATCTTTTCGATATATTGCGCGCTAAGATATATTTGTACAAAATCACTTACTTGTGAGAAACTAATTAAGGAAAGAAAAGATATTGCATGGCTTCTCGGCTTTGTTTGTTAAATTTCATTAATATAATATATGTGTATCCTTAAGAATCTTGGTAGATATATCTAACATGAATGATATATAAAATATCTTGCCATCGTTTCAATGTTATTATTACTCATGCACAAAAAGAGACAACTCCAGAGTATATAGGGTGTTTACGAAGTGGTCGTCACCGTCGCTCTCTTTAAAATAGGCTTTTGCCCCGCTTTATAAATAAAACAACGATCCGTACATCCTGCATCCACATCCTGCATCCACAGCCTTTATGAAACACGTTGTTGCTAAATTCGTTGTAGCAGCGCGTTTCTATGGTAGAGCGCCACTGCTAAGAAAAAGAAAATAAGTAGAAAAATAAGAAAAATAAATGAAATTAAAAGAAATAAAAAAGGTGAAATGAAAAAAAGAAAAAGAAAAGAAAAAGAAAAATAGAGGAGAAATGCATGGCAGTAGCGCTTGTTCTCACAAAGCGCTATAGCTACTTTAGTAGTAGCGCTTTTCTGTTCACGCGCTATAGCTAAGTTCCTTAGATAAAAGGAAAAGAAAAAGGGAAATAAATAGCTACTTCCTGTAGTAGTAGCGCGTTTTCCTTTCCAGCGCTACTTCTATTTTCACTTAACCATGCGCGGGCTCAAAATTTTCCGAAGTCCTTTCCCCCCTCTCCCCTTCTCCCCCACCGTCCGTCGCCCCTAACTTCCCGCAACCGTTCCGCCGAGACGCCGTCGATAGCCTTGCGCCCGAGCCGCACCCCCCCCGGATCCACCCTCATCTGCTCTTTGCCGCCCCTGCTCCCTCATCGACCTGCCCCCGTCACCGTCATCGAAGCCATGTGCCATCGCCGCCATCAGAGCCACGCGGCCCCGGAGCCACCCTCGTCCGCTCCTCGCCGCCCATGCCTCCCTCGACGCCCCTGCCTCCCCGCAACCGTTCCCCCGAGACACCCTCAACGCCCTCCTCTCTAGGTTAATTAATACTTAGGTGAATTAGTTATGAACCCTAGGAATTAGCAGTTGTGGTACTAGTATATGTTAATTAGATTAACTTAGGTTAATGAGGTTAGGGCAGTAGAGCAGCAGCATATAACAGGACCCTAGGAATTAACTTAGGTTAATTAGGTCATGGCAGTAGTGGTACTAGTAGATGTAAATTAGATGCTTTTAGTTAGTGAAGTAGGGTTTACTAGGTTAATTAGATGAAGTTAATTAAACGAATGACCTAAATGAATGAAATTAGTAGTTAACTGAATTCTTAGGACAAATTTGTATATGCTTAAGTACTTAACTAAATATTATTTTTAGGACAAACTTGTATATGCTTAAGTAGTTAACTAAATATGTTATAGGGTTGTATATATAGTTGCTTAAGTACTTATATAGTTGTTCTACACCCAATGTATGCTTAAGTAGTTGTATAATTCCTAGTGTTCATCAATGGTGCTTAAGTAGTTGTAGATGCTTAAGTAGCTAGCTAGGGTTCATCTAATTAGTTAGTACTTGTAGATGCTTAAGTACTAGGGCAGTAGGAAATAATTTGAATTGAGTTCTAGGGTTCATAATTTGAAATTTGTGTAGATTTTCTTGAAGTGTGAAACATTGAAGTGGTCATGATACATGAAAATTCATCGATTGTGCCCAAGTGGCGTTTTTATTATTTCCAGGGAATGAAGCCGAGTGGCCTATGTTTTACCGGAACGTTGATTCATTCCCGTTCCGCAAATTCCAGGTGCTCGATTTGTCCACTTTTTAGCAAAGGTCATGCCGAAAATTTTCGTAAATTTCGGGATGACTTGTGCTACAAACTAGGACATATCGAGTGCCCGGGATTTGCCGCACCGGGAAGGAATCAACGTTCCTGCAAACATAGGCCTTTTTATGTCATTATTCATTTTATTAGGTCTAGAATTAATTGACTAGACTTAATCGTATGAAACATGGCTAGAAACGATGAAGGACATCGTTCTGGTGATTGCAACGATGTGTACCTGACGGCCGACAAATTTTTAAATCTTGCCAACGATCAACAGTTGTTGTTGCTGGGCCCACCTATCACATCTGTGACCGACATCAAGACCGGTGCCAAGACTGGCGCTGAGACCGAGACCAGCATTGAGACTGCCGTCGAGACCGGCACCGAGACTGGCAAAACCATAGAACCAAAACACGAAGAGGAGATGTGGACGCCCAATCCAGCTCCTCACTACTAGATTAGTGGTCACGGAGGTGGACGATGGCAATTTTGAGCCAAAACTCCCTGTGGAAGCGCGCTCCTGTTATGGCAATCAAATAGGCTGCATCGTACGAGCGTGCGCCACCATCAACGATGAGAAACTAAAGAAGATACCAAATATGAAGCACTCCCTCCTAATCCTGTTGCACTAGATATTCTTTTTCCAGGGCCGGGATGAAATCCAATATACTGAGCCAAAGAAAGACCCGGCAATGAAGAAGATAAACAAAGGTGCCATGACCAAGTTTAGTGATGCGTTGACCGCCTGGAAAGTAAGGGTGAAACACGCCATTGACAAAAAGGAACCCTACTCCAAGATTGCAAAGGATAATCCGACAATCACAGAAGAGAAGTTTCAAATATTCAAGGTGTCTTGCGATGCCGAAGATGCCAAAGAAAAGTCGAAGTACATGAAGGGCGTTCAATAGAGGAACATGGGGTGCCACCACCTCGAAAGCCATGGTTACGCGGGGAAGAGGTCCATATGGGCCAAGGAGGACGCGGAACACGAAAGTCCGGGCATCCCAGGCCCCTTGGCGGAGTTCACCGTCCCACGGGAGCATGACGTCCTTAGGGCCCGGTACCGTTGGGACCCAGTCAAGAAGGTTTTCGAGACAGACCCGGTCATGACGGAGTTTATGAGACTGCTGGTAATTTTAGTTTCTAATCAATTTGACTGCATGTTTAGTCATATTTGTAAATGATCCTTGTTCCTTTTATAGAGAGAGCAGCACAGGATTGCGACCGAAAGCGACTCGCCGTCTGAGGCGTTGGTGAGGCCCAAGTGGGACACCCCATTCAACCGGGTGTTGAACATATTGAAATGACTCCCGCTGGACACTCGGCCGTCGTATGGATGCGTGCATGGTGTCGGAGACAGCGCCACATGGAAGAAGTACTACGATGAGACCATGGGAGGAGAGAAAGGAAAGACGGAGGTTAACTAAAGAAAACATCGACAAGAAGGTTGAGATTTCGGTTGAGAAGAAATCAGCTGAGACAGTCGCAACTGCAATATATGCTGCAAAATGGGAGCTGGCAGCTACATGTGGTGTCTTGGTTCCGGCTATCGTCAGTTGGAGCAGGCAAAATCGAAATAAAGATGCAGCGGACTTTCCCCTTGTAGACTTCTTCGGGAGAAGCTCGACTAGCGTTGCACTAGTACCTGCACCAGCACCAGCACCTGCACCAGCACCAGCTCCTCCACCGGCTCCTGCACCTGCTCATAGCAACCCGTCCTCTGTCTCAGACGTGCTCGGCGGTGCTTCATCTTTGGCTGAGCTCAACGCCCTCACGGTATCTGTCACATTGGCCCTCTTCAATAAATGTATAATCTCCCATTTCCATTGTCTTTTGGATGTCTCACGTCGCAGACATGTCTTTGCAGGTCGACGCCCCGTGCACCATATTTTACGACATCAATGGCCAGAAGGTGGACGTGGGGAAGGCGACGATAATGAAGCAGAAGGAACAATTTTTCCACAGCTGGCCGATCCCCCCTCAGTCCTCAATGTTTCTGTGGCCAGTGTCAAACCGGGCCACGAGAATTTGGCTCCTGCGGTACTAGGGGAAGATGACGATGAGACCCCGCGATGGCTTGGCGATTGCAAGACGTGGGTCCTGTTGTGGCCAAAGAATTTGTTTCGTCTGGAGGAGGACGGGAGCACACCCACGACCACGCAGCCTCCGGAAGGTATGCATATCAGCACCACACCTATCCAATTAGCGTCGCCTGTCGTGGTGGGTGATAGCAGGCTGTGTGAGGAAGAGGCTCCATTAGTCGCTAATGACGTCGCCATAGATGAGGATGAGGATGAGGATGGCACTCAACAGTATCTCAATACTGGCGACATTGATGATGGAGGATTGATGGCTCAGCAGTATGACTACTCAGAGTTTGAGCGTCATGAGTCGGTGCCTGAATTGCCGCCTTTGGAGCCTGAACGTATTATAGACGACCATTCACCAAAGAAGCATCAGAAGAGAGCGAGGAAAGGCAACAATAAAGCTGCTACTATGATCCAGCCGCCTCCGCTACCTCGGGTTCAAGACCGCATACCTATCCGCGGTGTGGTGAAATACCATATCCCCGGTGAACCAATCCTACCTATGGCATCGGTAGAGGCCATACACGGCAATCTAAGGAGACTTCATGACGATGTGCTGCAGAGAGAGAAAAGCCTAATCGCCTCGGAAAATCCAGGATACCCACTCTACGTGGTTAACGTGTCGCGGCAAAGGTTGTACGTTGACTCATTCCCCACGGAGAAGTTCTTCCTTCGACTTGATTACATCTTCGACATGTTTCACTTGAAGAAGCTTGATTTTACGTTTGTCCGCTTTTATGCCTTCTACATGAACTACATCATCGGGATTGAGCAGATACCTTATATTAGTGTCGCTGACCCGTACTTCATGCACGAGGGCTTCTTGGCAGTCTGCGCAAAGCACCGTGAATACGCGATGGACTACATCGTTGATTTCATGGTCGCCAATAAGGACAAGGAGACGATTCTCGTGCCTTATCATCCCCTGTAAGTCATCCGCGGATAGCCTTCCTTCGATTTCAATCATTCATTTGCACGGTGGAGGCTAATTAATTTGAGGTGTACTTATTTTGCATAGCCACGGGCGCGCTGTCCTCATCATCCTTTACCATCGATGCTCCCACGCTCTTTACTTGGACTCGTCAAAGAACATGAACAAAAAGGATTACACCCACATCAAGTATGTTCTCGACAGTGCTATCGTTTGCTACGGCGTACGGGATGGAGGGATCAAGACCAAGAAAAAGAGGAACGGCAGGCCCGCCTTCAGCCATAAGACCGAATTCTGCTGCATCGAGCAACCGAGTGATACTCTTAGTGATGGATTCTATGTCCTACATCACATGCCGGATTACAGACGGGATCAGCAGAACCTTCGCATGTCACCTACATCTGGGGATGCCCATATTCTGAAATGGGCAAAGAACGTAGGAGATATCAAGGATCATCGGCTTCGAGCTGAGTTCTATCACATCCAGCGTGAAATTGCCCAAATCATCATGAAGGAGGTCCTCGAAAAAACAGGGATGTTCTATGAGGAAGGGCAAATGTTGCGGGAAGACGTCCGAACAGGCGTAGCCGCTCAGCGTCTCGACCTGAAGCCTTTCACTAAGCTCGGGGACTATCTCCCTGACTTGGATGGATGGCACGACATGTTCGAGTGATTGTCGATATATGACAATGTGTCTGTTTAGTCCATACTTTCTGTATGACGAAACTTTGAGTCATGCATGATGAAACTTTATTTGTGGTGTAGTTAAACCGTCCTCCTCGACTAGCGAAGATCACTATAGTTATGGTATTTTGGGGACGATGAACGTTGTTATTTATGCTTTTGATATGTTGCTTCTATTTTTGCCAAGTTTGTCTCTTTCTGTTGCTCAACTATACATGTTGCATATCATCGACTCATGTGATGATGCAGGTGCATAGATCATCGATGGCGAAGAAGTGCTACGCCAAGAGTATACAACGAGTGGCCGGAGTGTCAGACCCAGGTGTACCGGTTTCCGGTTTCTGAGCGATAGCTAGTAGTTAGTTTAGGTTCATGCTCGTGCGAGATAGGGATACAAACTCATGTACTTTATAGTTCCGCTCTCACACATAGTGATATCTCTTCTCGCGTATGTCATTGTTTAGATGGATGACGATGTAGTTGCAAGTAATCGAAACTTGTATCGCTATTTTTGAGATGATGACGAGAGACCACTTTGTGTTGGATGATGATTATGATGATGACATGATTTGATGCTATGATTACATTTGTATGTGTATGATATGCTAAAGATTATTGTATAAAGCCTGTTCACATACAAAATAAATATGCAGGAAAAAAAACAGAAACTAATAAAACTAACAGCAGCGAGGGGAGTAGAGTTAGCAGTAGCGCGCTCTTACGAGTAGCGCGCCCTAAATAAAAGCACTGCAGATATTAGAAGTAGCGCGTTGGGGTAAATCTCGCTGCTGCTAGCCATGTATAGCAGTAGCGTGGGCCAACACGCGCTATTGATAAATGTTAGCTGTAGCGTCGTATCAGTAGTGCGGTGCCCCATGCTACTGATATACCTAAGACGCGCGCTACTGCTAGGCTTTTCCCCTAGTAGTGGTTGCTCGACCAAGCACGGAGAAAGAGAGGTCACTACTCTCTATATGTTCATGACGATCTTGTAGTTAATGGTTCCTTCATTTGCTTACTAGCTAGCATCGAGTTCTCTCTATATGTATAGTAGCTAGCGTCGACCAAGCACGGAGAAAGAGAAGTCACTTCTCTCTTGTATATGTTCATGACGATCTTGTGTACTTAATGGTTCCTTCATTTGCTTACTAGCTAGCGTGTCGAGTTCACTCTATACGTATAGTAGCTAGAGTCGACCAAGCACGGAGATAAAGAGAGGTCACCTCTCTCTATTAGCTAGCTAACACAATATGAAACCCCCAAATTAACCCTCCAAAACCCCTAACACCCCCCCCTCCCCACCCCCAAAAAACCCGAGCTCCTGCCAGCTGTTGACGCATGGAGGCCTTTTGATCCGTGTTGGTATTACCAACCGGGACTAAAGGTCCTCCTGCCTGGACGCCCGGCAA
>NC_041391.1:5512410-5524466 GCF_002162155.2 Triticum dicoccoides | reverse complement strand
GTTCATGACGATCTTGTGTACTTAATGGTTCCTTCATTTGCTTACTAGCTAGCGTGTCGAGTTCACTCTATACGTATAGTAGCTAGAGTCGACCAAGCACGGAGATAAAGAGAGGTCACCTCTCTCTATTAGCTAGCTAACACAATATGAAACCCCCAAATTAACCCTCCAAAACCCCTAACACCCCCCCCCCCCCACCCCCAAAAAACCCGAGCTCCTGCCAGCTGTTGACGCATGGAGGCCTTTTGATCCGTGTTGGTATTACCAACCGGGACTAAAGGTCCTCCTGCCTGGACGCCCGGCAACGGCCATGTGGAGCCCCTTCTATGCCGGTTCGTGTGTGAACCTGGATTAAAGGGTTTGGGCTTTAGTCCCAACCGTTTAGTCCCGGTTCTAGAACCGGGGCTAAAGGGCCTCTGAAACCGGGACAAATGGGTCGTTTTCTATTAGTGTAGAAACATACGTGGCGGGTAGCCCTAGATATGACCAGGCAAGAGGCTTGAGGGAGAGGGTGTAATAAACAGGACTTATCATTATCACATCACATGGTCAACAATTACAATAGAGTATGGAGAAAATATCTCTGTTGTGGGTAGCGGACAACATACGGTACGCAATCAGGACTACTCGAAGAGGATATTTACCACAATAGTCACAAGTAGGGTGCAATGTACAGGTATTCATATAACATGAATGTTTAATCAATGATTTTATGGCTAAGTGTGCTAGTAGTGTACTATAATTCTTATCTATGTTCCATACTTTTCTTTAAGCAGAACTGTATTGTTAGTTTAGTTGGCTCTGTTCTTTGGTCATTTGGCCGGCGGATTCTCTTAGCAAAAAAGCTGTCGTTGTGATCGGTCGAGGGTCGCTTATTCCATGTCTGTTGGCGGCTCTTCAAAGCATCCGCCAAGGCGTGCTCGAAGTCTTCCTGTCCTCTATCATGGCGCAGCGGGGACGCCGGCGGCGGCACGGCGGAGCCGAATGCAGCTCGGGGTGAGAGCAAGCTAGGACGGTAGCCGCTATAGACGTTCCACCGCTTCTGGTAAAATTCAGTTTCTTTCCAAGCTACGTTTGGTTGCAAGGGAGTCGCCGGCAGTTCGATCAGATGGCTCCATTCCAGGGGGCAGCCCGCTGCGCCGTGCTCCGCATTCGCCGTGGTGTTGTACTTGTAGAGTATATCGCGCAACCTATAACACAGCATGCCGTCGCCAGCGTCGAACCAGGCGCAGCTCGGCGGATCGTAGCCATCGTCGTTCACGTGGAAGGTGTAGCGCAGCTCCCAGCCATGCAGCCGCCCGCCGTCGTCATCCCTGTCCTTAGGCGGCACGGCCCAGAAAGTGATCTTATGCTGGCCTTTGACTCGCACGGCCATGCACAGCTCGCCGCACAGCTCGAAGGGTTGCACGTGCACCGTCGGCAGCAGCATGCCGGGTTCCTTAGTGGTGGAGTCCACCGGGAGGCGCAACATGCGGTGTGCCTCGGAGGCCACGTCGATGACTAGCATCCGGTCGGGAGTCTCGTAGTGCCCCCGCCGCTCCATCACCACATATAGCTTGCCGTCGATGAGCACTGTCAACGGCAAGAAGAAGTCCGACATGGCGCGGTTCCGGAACGCGCGCGGGTGTCGTCGCCACCTATTACCACCCGAAACGCCCAAGGTGAGCACGTCCAAGTGGCTCTGTAGCGACTCCACGTCCCACCGGTAAGAGAGGCAGAAGAGCTTGTATTGATGGGAGGATGGGCTGAACCCCATGGCGTAATTGACGGGGTAGTTGATGTTGGGCGGAGGCGGGATCTTCAGGGTCCCGCCGGTGACGGGGTTGCAGACGAAGACCGGCCAATCCATGTACTTGCCCCGGCCGGGCGCGGCGAGGAGGAGGTAGCCATTGCAGGCATTGACGGGACTGTACGCGGGGGCTAGATCGGTCATGCGGCCCATGGCCTTGGCCGTGGTGGGGTTGAGGACCACCATGTCGAGGCCGATGCCATGCCCGCGTACCTCCATGACAGCCAACGCCTCTGCTGGGGTGCCGCCCGACACGATGTGGGCGGCATGGCTGTGGAGGTAGACGAAGGACGGGCTGGTGAGGACGCGGCACCATTGCCATGAGACGCAGCGGCCTCGGGCCACTTCTCTCGTCTGGAGCCTAAAGAGGATGTCACGCAAAATCTCCAACGGTATCGACTCCATGGTGATGATCGACTCATACCCTGCCCTGGAATATCTATATATATATATATATATATATATATATATATATATATATATATAGCTAACCTCGCTTCTTGAAACGAGGTCAAAACCGAGTCGGACAGTGAACCAATCCGATTTGGACACTGAACAGTTAAGCAATCCGAGTTTGTACACCGTGTCGTCATCATCGTGTCTCTTTTCCTTCGGGGGAAAAAAGGAATGAATTTAACTTTACAATTTGCCGGCACTTTTTGAAAATTTTTAGCGTAGTGAATTTGAGTAACTGTGATACTGCACGGGCTAGCAATTTTGAATATTGCATGGGCTATTGCATGGAAAATTATTATATTACTTATTGAGTTTTTTAAGTATCGTTTTGTCTAAAGTCTTGTAGAAAATAAAAATACAAAATTTTTAAATTATTATTTTACTATTTTACTACCTATTTTCATAGCATATAAAATATTATATGCTTTGTGCCACAACCAAAATTTATGACACCGCATATATCTTTTAGCGGTTCTTATTTTAGCAATTATTAAATACATATGAGCATGTGTTTTGGTTAACATTATTGTACATATATTATCTAGGATTTTTCTATGTTCGGCATATTTACTCTGTGGTTCGACATGCATACATGTGGTTAACATATTCCATGAAAACACGTTGTAACAACCGTTCTGCAAGGTTAGTTTATGCCGATCTCCCAATCCCATCAACACGTTGATATCTAACTCATCGATGCCCCTGCCAACATATGGGTGAGCTCTGAGCCTCGATAAGGGTCGCAACTCAGCTCAAACCTTTTTTTGCGAAGAAACTCAGCTCAAACTTATCTGTGTACTTTTTCAAAAAAAAAATTGTAAGATAGTTGAACTTGTTGAAAAAATTTTAACTGGTGGAAGCCTTCTCGTCTTTTCAATAATTCCCTATATTTCTAGTTTTCTAGCCGAAACCTTTTTTTTTTACTTGGACTGTAACATTCAGTGGTCATCCTGAAATATCTTTAAATTCAACAATGAAACTTAAATGTTTGCTCGAATATTCAAAAAGGTCCCATAAATTATTGGATGCATGCCTGTAAGATTTTTAAAATTAGTTTGTACATTTTTTAAAATTCATTGATCCTTCTGACATCCCATACGAGCCACTCGGAAAAGTGGTGATACTATCATTCTTTTGGCGATGCATGCTAGCTGACCGGTGTCCCAATCTATGATATATTGCTTTATTCGGCCGACTCCGATGCACACTCTCCATTTTAACTACTAAAAGAATTAATTAAATGCTCTTGCATCATTGTGGTCTTCTTCCTTAAATACAGAACTTAAACGACCTGCCTAAAGTTCTGAAAAATAATGGGATTTCTTATGCGCTTGTGCAGTTTAGCAAATTTCAATCTTTAATATACACTACGCCACAACACTTGATTGGGGCAGTTAACTGCCGGGAGAAAAACCTATTTAAGGGCAAATTAACTGCCGGGACATGTGTTACTGCCGCTAGAAGCATGTTAAGGCGGTACAACTGCCGGCAGAACTTTAACACCAAGGGCATCTGTACTGCCGGTACACTTTACTGCACATAATCTGCCGGGAGAACGAAATCTCGGCCCATGCCGGAGACCGTCTTTGGCGTGAAATGGGAAAACGGCCCTAATAAGCGCGCGCCAGAGAGGAAAAAAAGTGCGCGACTTGAGAATATTTTGGCCCATTGAGAAATAATAGTGCGGCCCTCCCACGACCAGATCCACAATACGACACCCCCAAATCCCCTGCCTCCAGCAGATCCCCCGCCGCCGCCGCCGCCGCGAAACCTAGCTAGTTCGCGCACCGCGCGGCCGCCTCCGTGCTCGACCACCGCGCGCCTGCGGAGCTCCCCCGCCCCCACCGCCGGGAGTAGCCCCTCACTACCGCAGCTCCTCTATCGCCGCGCACCCCAATCTGCCCTCCACTGGACCACAAGCCGCCGCCGCCCCCAACTATCCACCGCCGGCGGAGGCCCTCCAACCAGTAAACCACTGCCTCTGTCGCCCCCCATCACCACTACAAGAAATCTGTCAACTTGTGACCTTGACTATTGGTCACTGAAAGGTCATTGTTTTTCATTTGCGACCTTTTTGTGACAAAAACAGAAGGTCAAAAGCTGGTGGTCGTAAACCAAAATTGACGACCTTCTCTGTGAGAAGGTCGTAGACGTTTACGACCAAAACAGAAGGTCGTTGAACCCATGACCTTTTGTTTTGGTCACTGGCTGTCTGCCCAGGGCACGTCGGATCCGACGTGGCAAAATTACGACCAATTGAAAAGGTCGATACCTAGAATCAGCCCGGTCCATTTCGATGCTTTAGATGGGCCGAGCCCATTAATTCATCCTTTCTTTTTTTTCTGTCAATTTTTGGTCGACTTCATGGGCCAAGCCCAACATTGCAGTCTTTTTATATTTTATTTCTGCCAAATTATGTTTAACCAAATGAGTCCAGCCCAATGTTTTTCAGCCTTTTTCTTTTCTGGGCCTTGGCCTTTCCACATTCATTTATTTTCGTTTCATTATTTTATCCAAAATATTTGTCCAATATAATTTAATCCTTGGCCTCTTTAAGGTCCAACTCCATCCCATTTAATGAACATTTTCAAACCAGTTTGAATGACAATATGAATCACCACCAATTAGTTGAGTATTACAGAAATATCTCAGAACTCACATTCTACAAATTTCCATCACATTCGTATTTTATATGGATCCAAGCAACCTACAACATTACGTATTCAAGCATTCAGTTGCTGAAAACTCTAGAACAGGAAAGAATAAATATAACTATCTAGTGCTTCACAACAGGAAAACATGTCTGCTTCTTCAAGTCCTGCTTCTTCCTTAGCAATGACAGGCTGATGCAAAACATTTGGGCACTCAAAAGAGAACAAAAAGTATGTCACTGATATAAGAAATATTACACGAATACTTTTAAAATAAAAACTAAAGACACATGAGTATTTTATCATTCTACTTATTATTATTTTAATAAGATCATTCTACTTATCTGGAATATGCCTGTTCATCAAAATTGGGAATTGAATTGGCACATATGACAAACTTAGCAGCAAACAGGCATGGAATGCTTTCATCTTGCCATCTACTCAGGTTTACTAATGTGTGTGTCACATGATACATGCATCAAGCATAAGGACATCAAGCATAAGGCCCATATCTGTTTAGCAAGACGAGTACATACCTTACTTTGTATCAATGCGATGGATGGGGCTGCACTTGAGCATATGGTCAGCATCATCGTTGACGCTGTACGTCGCATGTACTTTTCCAATTAGAAGTATGCCATGCAAAATGTTACACATGCAGGTATTAGCATAAAGTACAGCTTCTATAGTACATGCAAGCTTTAGATATGAAGGACCAAGCAAAGTGTTCTGAAATATCTAAAGTTGTAGAAAAGCATGTATTGGCCAATTAGCACGAACATGAGTAAATCACATAAATAAGTACATTTCAAAATCCTAGCTGCCAAAAAACTTCTTTAGCCAACATAATTTATATAAAAGATCTTTTTGCAATATAATTATCTTATGTACATATGAATGGCACCCAAGTAATTTGAGATGGAAACAAGTACATCTAGCAATCTAACATGTATAGTGGCACCAGCAAAAGAGCAAGACACAGAAGAATTTTAGCTTTACATAATGTTTACAAGAACAGGACCCTGATACATGATTTAGCTTGTCCTCAACACTGTTAACAAGGTACTGAAAGTAGCTATGTGCATCAGCCTCACCAAGTCTTATCATGAATTGGTTGCTTTTACAAATTGTACTATATTTCTGGACAACAAACTAAATAGACGGCAGCTCACAAACCGTACATCCAAACGAAGCAAATAAGTATTCTGCGGAAACCTTAGAACATGGTTTACAACTCATATGTTGAGGCCAACTTGAAATTATGAGCATAACGAACTCGTTTCTCAGTCAGAAGCTCGCTACCCAAAACTGTAAGGTAGTGCAATTTTTTAACTGAAGCAAATTCAGTTTACACAGAGGTAAGTAAGGAACTACTTCAAAAATAGAGTATGGCGTCTATTTGGCAAATTTGTAGCAGCTAAGAATTCATTGCCCACAGAGAAAATGACCTGACTAAGACTATGATATGATTGTCGGCGGCCTACGTTTACAGTATCCTATTAACATAGCATAAAGAAAAGAGAGCATGTCCCGTCGTCATTAGATTAAATTTCTACTAGTACACAGTGCTAGAATCATAAGACCTAAATCCACACAACCTAAAGAAATCCCAATCGAACAAAATCCCGCAACAGAACCAATTATGGCGGGGCTCACAACATCAAAACAGAAAACACTAGAATCCCAGCCACCGGGGCGCCGCAGCTGCAGAATTAACCTGTATGTGCCCCTGTCCATCTCTACGGCGCGTTTGCTGACGGCCGTCTCGAAGCATTCAAGCTCGTCCACAAGAAACACGTGCTTGAAGCATACTGCCAAGCAATGCTTGTGTCGCCTCGAGCTCGGAGGAAACCCTTCTCAGATACTTCCTTGTTAACTTCACTGACTGGATTTTGATCTGCAGAATCAAGACACTGTACTTGTAAAGCAATGTTGTTTTTGTTCAGAGAAAATAGTGGTGACTGCCACTTGCAGATTATTAACAGGCACAGGCCTCGAGCGTCCAGTCCATGCCTCCACAGCCATGTCCTGCTCCACCTTGACCTTCTCCTAGTTGTTATTCTTGTTGTACAGCCGGCACAACACCCTTTCATCCAGCTGCAATAGCCACACATCACAAAAAGAGAGGGTCAGCATCTATCTATCGATCGATCAGTATTGTTGGTGAGCAAAGTGCAAACTGGAAGATGCTGGGGTTACCTTGAGGGATCCCTTCTTGCCGGGCAAGTTTGCTTCAGCAAGTTTGCTTCCTCCTCTGTTAATCCACAAAAAAGAACACATAAGTATGTCAGCCAACAGTACATACATATAGAACAAATAAATGTTCGATCAGTGGCACTCAAGTTTGCTGCAGCCACGACACCGATCAACCTTCATTTAGTCGGGAACAACCTTATAAACTACTCAAATTAAAACATTCTGGAGGAAAAGCTTACTTGAAGGGCAAAGAACTCGGTGTTGAGGTTCTGGGAGTTCTTCAGGATGTGCGCCACTTGCAGCCACATGTCAGGGTTATTTTGCAGATCCCGCAGTATTAGATCAGTGGCACTCCTCTGAAACAAAGCAGCCCATTTTCAGTCAACATAAACCACAATAGTAGTAACACAACGGCAGCGCTGCACACCCAGACCCATGTACGATAGCATGCAATCAGTCTCCAGGATGGATAAGTAGAAACATTTGTTCAGAGAGGAAGCACATTTGACTAAAGTACCAATTTTCAAAGTTTGTATAGCATCATGAATAGGCAGTTGTAAATCATATGTTACCGCACTAGAATGCTATCTAGAAAGAAAGATACAACGTAGGCAGTGTCCATTACCTTGGTACATTGGTACACACACTAGTGAATCAGAAAACAAAATGATGACTGCACCAATGGTAATCAACATCAAGCAATCTTTTGTCCCAAAACAGTCGATGGATCAACAAGCATGTAACGAGGTAAACAACAATGCAGCAAGCGCAAGAAGATGAAGCTCCTCCCTCCAACAGGAGGGAAGCCACAACAACAATTAGATCTACAGAAATCATCTACAAATCTATACTAGGGGAGGGCGTTCTCAACAAACAGCGGGGGGCGAATCAATCCGTCCGTCCATCAAAAAATACTAAGCGATAGTGGCAAGGTACAATATGCATCCATAGGGCAAGCAAAGCAGAGCGGATCAGATGGGCGAGGGAAGGGGGCGTTTAATACTTACTCTGGTTATAGTGGGTGGTGAAGAGGACGGTGCCGGTGGGGTATGGCCGTGCGGCTGCGGCTGCAGCCTGTCGATGGTGGTGAAGACGGGCTTGCGCAGCTGCATGGCGAGCTTCACGGCCGCGGCGGCCAGTGCGTCGGAGGCGGCCGCTGGCTGCGCGGGGGGGGGGGGGCGGGGGCTCCGCGATTGGCCGCGGGGGAGGGGATTCGCCATCGACATCTTGCCGAAACCCTAAACCCTCAACTTCTCCGCCATGGCCATGGGTGGTGGGAGAGCACCAGTATGTTGCGGGTCAGGTGGGGGTGGAGCGGGAAGCGCCGGGGCGATCGCAGCGACGAGAGGGGCGGAGGGACGGAACCCTAGCGCGTCGGCCGGCCTGCTCGACTCAATCTAGGGCATAGGGTATGGAGAGATGGTGAGGGGAGGGAGGGACGAGGTGGGCGGTGGGTGAGAAGCACGGCGAGGTCGGTGGTGGGTGGGAGGAAGGGTTGCCGTGCGGGAAGAGGACTGGATTTCCGTCATCCTTGGTTGAGGGGAGAGGAGGGGGTGAGGCGGCGACAAGGAGATTGGGGGATCTGAGCTAGGGTTTGGGTTGCGGGTGGGGTATCTCTTTTTCAAAAAAAATTCCTTTTTTTGTAGATAGATGGATGGATGGATGTGGGATGGAGAGATGGATGGACAGATGGATGGGCATCATGTCATCGATCCGTGGGAATGGTTCTGATTGGTTCGGAAAACCAATGATTTAAAAGAGTTTTCAAATACTAAAACTAGAGGAATTTTATGAAGTAGCTATCAAAAATATTTTGCAAAAGGGTACAACACAAATTTTCACTAGAGTTACACCATATTTTATGGATAAGGACCAATTTTTACGCATTTCTGATCTTTCTAGCTATTTTTAATCATTTTTCGAGTGCCAAAATGGTTTTTTTGTGAAGAACCTACCAAATATTTATTGTAAAATTGGACTCCATCAATTTTCTCAAATACTAGTCCATATTTAATATACAATTGACCAAATGGTTGGGTGTGAAAAGTTTTGATCCACCTCTCGTGAAAAAGACAAATTTCCGTCGATTCAATAGGAAGCGGGTCAAATTTGAACTGCAGTTGCCTCATAGTTTGCTCTTTATTTTTTACAGAAAACATTTCTAGTTACATAAGTATCTATTTAATCATAAATACATGGTTTGGTGGCGATACATCAAGATTTGGACAGTGGCCGAGGGCCCTAACTCCAGAGCGCGTAAACTCGCATGCCCGTCGCGTGGTCACCGCATGACCGCGGCGTTTCCATGCGTTTTGGGCGGCCTAGGCATGTTTAGTGGGTTCGGCACTCCCCACTTAGGTGCTTGGAAGAAAATTACAACATAAGATTCTCACGAGGAGACCGAACTATGCTCAAACATGAATTAGCAGCCAAGTGTTTGATTAGCGGTACGGGAAATGCACATGGCTAATGGGCGTGAGTTTTGGCTGAGGATGATGGGTTACTAAGAAGACTATTTTCACAAATTTTCAGCTCAAAAGGAGGAGCCCAGGTGGTACTTGCTTTGCAAAGTACCACACTGGACATAAATACGATTGTTGAAGCTGGGCTCAAAATAATGAATGGATTGAGCTGAAATTTGGTGGAGGATGGTTATTTGGGCATAGGAAAGAACTATGAAATGGATACCATTTAGACATGCCAAAGTGGTACTTCCTTCATAATGCTCTTCTTTGGACAGAAACTTCGGAAAATTAGTGAGAGAAATTGGCTAAATGAAATGAGCTCAAATTTGGTTAGGTAAGTTACATAGGCATATAGAACATGTGGCAAAAATTCAACTCATTAGAATATGCATAGCTGGTCCTTCTTTCACAAAGGTTCTAGGTGGACAAAAACTTTAGAAATTTACTGAGGAAGATTTACTAGGCAAATGGAGCTGAATTTTGTCATGAGGCAATGATTTGGATAGGAAATAGTGCCCAAACTTTTTGAGGGCAATCAAGAATATATCAATAGCACTTCCTTCACAAAGTGTTGTTCTTAACAGAATAGAAAAATGAATATTGTCGAATTATTTTTGAACTAAGCAAGGAAGGTTTTTTACATATTTGATGAAGATATAACCCAAAGAATTTATGAGATTTTTTTGGGAATTTTGGGAATGGCAGAAATATAGGTTGCTTCACAATCTGGGGCATAAATTGACACATGGACATGACACATAGGCAAAACTGATGAGGTGGTGCCTAGTCATAGCAACCCACCACAATTTACAAGGTTATGACCATCTATATTGGTCATGATCGGCTAGAAATAAGGCATCGGACCAGTGCTATCTGCTTTATGACTATTTCGTGTAAGGAAATTACGACCTTTCTGACCAAAATGGTCGTTATTGTTCAGCTTTTGGAGCCCCCCGAACAGCTTTTGTGCAATTGGTCTCAAATGGTCATAGATCTATGACCAATTCTTTTAGGGTCACTGACAGAAGGTCACTAGTTGACATATTTCTTGTAGACGCGCGACAGACACTCCGCCCCTCCGCCGCCCCAACAGCCACTGCATCCTACTGCCGTCGTCACCCCACTCCAGAGCAGCACCTCCGAGCACCCCGTCGGCCACCATCGTCATCGCCATGCCACACCACCGGCGGACACCATCCTCCGTGGAGGGGCTTCGTCGCAGCAACTACGTACTACGCTCGTGCACTTCCTCCCCGAGCAGGCTTCATCGAGCATCAAGTGACGGGTCCGCCTCCTCCACAAGCCCCGAAGCAGCAGACCACGTGTTAGCCCTCCTCTCCAGCGAGCAGCTTTGCCTGCTGAACATCCTTTCCCTGGACAAGTAATCCCCGGCAGCCGTTCTCGTGGCAGTTCTATCTGCCAGAAGAAATACTGTCCCGGCAGATGGTGTGTCGCTTAAAGTGCTTTCTCACGGAAGTTTACATGTCGTTGCATCAGTGTTGTGGTGTAGTGATAATCTAGGATTTGTTCATTATTATATTTGTGACATAGATTTTTAAAAGATTGACACTATTCTTTTTTCCATTCTCAGCAAACATGTGATGTCCCAAACGAATTTGGGAGTATATATGTGTTTGTGATTTGTCGACAGGGTTTAATTTTTCAATGAGTATATCCCATATGGTTGTCTTCATGGTGATTTCTGGGTGATAAAAAGTAGTTCACGTACCTAGATATTGCATCACACATTTAAATAATGTACGCAGACTTTTAGCCAAGAGGACAACGTTCATCCGTGACACTGAGCCATGATATATTTTTTTTCTATCGGCTCCATGCATGCATCTGGTTTGTTTCTGGAAATAAAAAACTTTCCTTAAGAATCGGAATAACTTTGGTGTGCTACAATATTTAGTTTGGAAATTTCCTTCCTCTACTTTTATGGACCCCGATAACGAATTGACGTTCGATATGGCGAGTTGTCATCCTGAACGATTTGTTCGGGCCCCAACCAACTGCGACCGAACTGCTCGTGGTCGTTCGTGGGGAGCAACTAATTAACGAGCGCTCCTTCGGGAGCCTCGCAACGATCAGCGCCACTTGGCGCGCTCACAGCCATTCGCCACGTGTCGCGCTCTGGACGCTCCCTCCGGATTTTTTTTTATTTTATTTTGACGCACGCGTTTTCAGCTTTTAAAAGGTTTTTTTGGGGTTTTTTTACGTTTTGGTTTTTTACCGGTCTTCCCTAGCTTTTCGACCAAATTTTTCTTTTTAAAAAAATTCTTTTTGCTCAAAAAAATGTATTTTTTTCGCGAGAGTCACGATTTCTTTCTCGCGAGAGGCACGGTTGTGCTTTCACGAGAGGCACGGTCGTGCCTCTTGGAAACGGAGAAAAAAAACGTGTTTTTTGTTTTTCTTTCTTTCGCGGGAGGCACGGTTTTGCTTCCGTGAGAGGCACGGTTGTGCTTTCGCGAGAGGCACGGGCGTGCCTCTTTTGAA
>NC_041391.1:5504816-5512105 GCF_002162155.2 Triticum dicoccoides | reverse complement strand
CGAGAGGCACGGTTTTGCTTCCGCCAGAGGCACGGTTGTGCTTTCGCGAGAGGCACGGGCGTGCCTCTTTCGGAAAGGAAAAAAAGCGAGTTTTCTATTTTTTTTTCTTTCGCGAGAGGCACGATTTTGCTTCCGCCAGAGGCACGGGCATGCCTCTTTCAGAAAAGGAAAAGAAACACGTTTTCTGTTTTTTTTCGTGAGAGGCACGGTTTTGTTTCGGCGAGAGGCACGGTTGTGATTTCGTCAGAAGCACGGGCATGCCTCTTTCGAAAAGGGAAAAAACCCCGTGTTTCCGGTTCGGTTTTTTCGTCGGTTTTTTTCATCCGGTTTTTTCGTGAAAAAAAAGTACGTCAAAACCTATCAACAAGGGATCTAGTTTTGAAGATCTCGACGCGAGGAATCCAATGGCGAAAGCGGTTTGAGATTTGGACGCACGGTCTAAGAGATAAAACGTTTTGAATAAACAGATATACGAAAAAAGGAAAAACTCCCAGGTTGCGATAAGTGGCGCACATGCAGCGCGCCACTTGTCACAATCTGGGAAAGTTGGAGTGATCTCCGGAAGGAGTACTCCTTAATTAGTGATTTCGTCGTTCGTGCGGTATGACATTCCGTCCGAACGGCCAGCCAGTTGGGCTAAGTAGGCCCGTGTCTTCCTAGATGGGCCTTCCTGATAAAGCTGCAAAAAAAAGTAAACAGCAAGTACCAACAATAAAAAATGTCATGATAATCTACAAAATAAGTAAAATACCTACAGGACATGGCCATGCTGGAGCAAAAAAAAAGAAACATTAACAGAAAAAGAAAGTATGCCACGCTCCATTAACTATAATTTGGCATGATATATATACTAAATTTACCGTGGTCCCATAGGAAAAGAAGTTTTGCCATGGTCCAATATTGGTCCAAAAATATGTGTACACTACCGCGGTAAAAATTAAAATTGTCATCTTTTCAATAATTTGCCAAAGATCCAGAAACTATATTTGCCATGTTCCATTAACTAAATTTACCATGATATGTGGAATAAATTTGCCATGCACTACTAGGAAAAGGCCTGCTAGTGGCGCACCTGTTTTGGCCATTAATGGCGCACTACAGGTGCGCCACTAGCATCACGCCATTAGAATTTTTTACTAATGGCGCACCACTGATGCGCCATTAGTATACAAGATACTAATGGCGCACCTATAGTGCGCCATTAGTATGCCTAGAGGTGCACCATTACTATGTGACTTAGTAATGGCGCACCACATAGAAGTGCGCTATTACTAACAATTTATTTTCAAATTTTTTAGTTTATTTCAGAATTTTTTTTTGTTTTTTTCTTAATCTCGGGTCACTATGGCTTAATCTCGGGTCAATATGCTTAATCTCAAGTCAAATCGCACTCCGTGGTCAAACTTCCCGAAAGGTCACATGGTCATCCTCACACTACTCCAGCCCAAGCACGCTTAACTTCAGAGTTCTATCCAACCCCAGCACCAACTCACTTAACAGGCACTTGTTTATATATCTAACATATCAATCCTATTAAACCTTGTTGATGTTTAGGACTTTGTTCATGTTCATTAGTGCGATGAAATTTTGAAAAAAAATTCAAACTTCCGTTCATATTATGTATCATATTTTGAAAAACTTCCCAAAAAAATTCAAAACTAATTTTTTTTCTGTTACTAGTGGCGCACTTAGCAAACGGTACGCCACTAGTAAGTTTGAAATATTATCCATTTTTTCCCCTCTAGATCTTAAACGCACCGTAACTTTTTTCTGTTTGGTTTTTGAGAATTTTGAAAATGTTTAACAACATTCCCCTGATTAAATTCGGATGTAACTTTTCGAGTAGATGATTTTTCATATAAAAAACTTTTTAATCCGAGTTCATATGCAAAAGTTATGCCCATTTTACAAATTCCAGAGAGATTTTGCAAATAAAATCGAAACATATTTGTAAATTTTCCCAACAACTAGACACATATCAAATGGGAAAACTTATTTTCTTTTATTTTTTTGACATTTCCATCATTTTATTTGATTTTATTTTAAAACTGAAAAGGCGGTACACTGGGGGAAGTGCATTCGGGGGAATTTTTGGTCAAAGTTAGTAATGGCGCACCATGTGTGTGGTTCGCCATTACTAGTTAAAACTAGTAATGGCGCACCACACGCACGGTGCGCCATTACTAACTTTGAAAAATAATAAAAAACAATTGTTAGTAGTGGAGAACATAGGGTGCGGTGCGCCATTACTAGTTAAACTAATTGGCGCACTATTCCTTCATGCGCCATTACTAGTTTTGAAAAAAAAATAAAAAAAATTGTTAATAATGGTGCACCATGTATGTGGTGCGCCATTAGTATTTGAAATTTAATGGCGCACCTATATGCGTTGCGCCACTGCTATATAGCAGTGGCGCACCATATATGTGGTGCGCCATTAATATCCATTTCATCTATAACCGTTTTCCTAGTAGTGATGGTCCCATATTTAAAGAAATGTTGCCATATTGCAAAGAAAAAGAAATTTGCCATGGTCCATATATTAAATTTTCCATGCCCATTAACTATAATTGTCGTGCTCCAATATTTAGAGACAATGTTGCCATGTTGAAAAAAAGAAATTTGCCATGGTCGATAGACTAAATTTGCCATGGCCCATATAATAAATTTCCTGTGCTCAATTAACTAAATTTGCGATGGTCCCTTATTTAAAGAAATGTTGCCATGTTGCAAAAAAAAATTGCCACAAAATTTGACATTCTTCAGTAACTAAATTTGGCATGATATTTCGACACTAGTAGAAAACAGGGCTTTGGTTCAGTCCGAGCCAGCCCATTAGTCCCGGTTCAGTCACGAACTGGGACCCATGGGGGCATAGGTCCCGGTTCGTGAGTCCAGGGGGCGGCCGGGCCTCGTGGGGCATTGGTCCCAATTTGCCTGGCCCCTTTGGTCCCGGTTCTAGACACGAACCGGGACCAATGGGCCTCGCTTCTGGTCCACAACAATTGGTCCCGGTTCATGGCTGGAACCGGGACAAAAGCTGTCCTTTAGTCCCGGTTCTAGCCACGAACCGGGACCAATGAGATGCCTATATATATCCCCTCACCCGCGAGCAGAGCACTCCACTGCTCTGTTTTTCTGGCCGGCCGTTGGAGAGCTTTGTGGTGCTCTAGCTCACCTCCTATGCACATGAAGTGTTTGATGAAACGCCCGAGCCACACTTAAGCTTTCTCCTCTTGAATCTCCTTGTCCAAACTCCATTTTCCTCGAGATTTGTGTAGATTTGTGTAGGTTTGTGTAGATACGCGTAGGACTTGTAAACTGAGACGGAGGGAGTAGCATAAACGAAGAGATTATGATGGAGTACCTAATTAATAATATAATGAGAATAATTCAATATGCTAAAATATTTAATGGTGGTCATATAAGAGATTAAGTAGGTATTAAATGTTGAATGGTTCACAACTAAAACTATTATTTTTATGTAGAACTGTATTTAGAAATATAAATAAATTTTTAAGATGTTGCTCTAGCGGGTTACTGTTCTAATTCAACTTAGTGTAGTGATCTAGATACTGCTCTATAAGTCAAGTTTTGAAGCATTAATGCATGTTGCAAGTTGCACATACAAGTAGTAGGTGGTACTCCTACTCCTCGACGACTTGAAATGTGCATGTGCATGCGCATGTGGTAAACTTGGTGTGGGTTGTGGGGGCATTCTTGATTATAAGTAAGCACGGCTTGCACTATCATATGGGCAGCAGTGCGTACACTAGCTCAGATCTTCCTTACATCTTGTCTTCTTCTCTTCTAATGGCTTCATCAGGAGCAGCCGTTCTCATCGTGCTGGTCATCGTGCTGCTGGGAATGGGATGGCCGGCGCCGGCATCGGCCGAGGGGAAAGGAACAGCATGCAAGGACTGCGACTTGATGTGCGCTGACACCATCAACTCATCCCGGTCGGAATGCGGAGGCATCTGTGGAGCCCCGACGCAGGAGTGCGTGGAGAAATGCATCTGGCAGTGCAGTCATGGCTGCACCCCCGAGCCGGGGAGGCCGGACTCCTGCTACCGCGCCTGCAGCGGGCTCGGTACCGTGCTTCGATGCAGGAGTCAGTGCTGCCCTTCGTCTCAGCAGAGCGGTCAGCTGGCGAAGCCTGCGCAGGCTCCCGGGACGGCGGTGGCGGGGCGCTTCCGGTAGGGTTGTTGCGGCGCGGCGGCTGCAGCTGCAGGTGGTGCAGGGCGGCGTCCTTGCTTGGGCTGGTGGAGGTGGCCTGCGACATGCGTGGTGTCTAATGGGGCGCGTGGTCATCGGCGTCTGCGTGGGCTCGATCTGGATCCTCACGGGCTTGATTGGCATGTCGTTTCCCGGATCTCGAGCAGGGCGGCGCTGGGCTCTGCAGATGGCTTTGGCGGCATGCCCGACCATGGTTGTGCGGTCTCCATTCCATGGCCCGTGTAGGCCGTGATTGTGGTGCACGGGATTGGCATGGTTGGCCTCCTGGAGTCCAAACTGTTGCATTTCGCGGCCTGGAGAGCCGGCCAAATCAAGAACGGACCCGGTCTAGCCCATACTCCTCCTCGTCTTCCCCTCTGCGACTGGATTTCGCTGCCCATGCGTGGCTCGCGCCGCGGCCAACACCAGCTCTATGTGGGCACAAACTGGAGCGACACTTGCGGCTAGGGCTTTCGACGCCGCCGGCGGTCTCCATGGTTGTGTTGCGGTGGCCGTGTCTGCGCTGATGGTGGCTTGGACTAGTTGATTTGTAGGATCTGACTTCGCCATCTCCGGCTGCTATGGTGGCAACGGGTGACCACTTTGGACTACAGGCACCCTGTTGCGGATTGTGGTGGCCATCGAAAGATCTTCGTGAAGGTTTCTCTCTTCAGATTCGGTGGTTTTCTTGAGCGCTGAGATGCAATCTACGGACGACTGCTTGACGCAGAGGTATGATTGTGCAACGTTCTCTAGCCCCTCGCATGTGAAAAGGAGGCTGGAAGCGCATGCCAGGGGCAGGGGCGCATTGCGTGTATATATGGCCAGGGGTGCGGCAAGATTACAAGGAGGTTAGGTTAGGTTAGGTGTGGATTGATCTCCAAGTTATCTACAAGATCTTATCTCAACCACCTAACCTAAACCAACTACAACACGCACACAATATCTAGCTAGCTACGGTTTATAACGTACCCGTAGCGTACAATGATGTTTAACACTCCCCCTCAATCACAACTATCTAAGTTGAGATTGCGTCGAAAGACCTCCAGCTGTCGCAGCGATAGTGGTTTAGTAAAGCCATCTGCTACTTGATCACCAGTAGGAACAAACCAAATATTTAGAAGCTTGTTAGCAACTCTTTCACGAACAAAGTGATAATCAATCTCAATATGCTTTGTTCTTGCGTGAAAGATAGGATTGGCAGAGAGATACGTAGCTCCAAGATTGTCACACCAAAGTGAGGCTGCAGGTGAATGACGAATGCCCAACTCTGTCAACATATTTTGCACCCAAATAATTTCAGCAGTGGCATTTGCTAAGGCCTTGTACTCAGCTTCTGTGCTTGACCTGGACACAGTGGCTTGCTTACATGCACTCCAAGAAACCAGGTTACCACCAAAGAACACTGCAAAGCCTCCAGTGGACCGCCGATCATCAGGACATCCTGCCCAGTCTGCATCTGAAAAATCACTGACAAGTATAGAATCTGACTTGCCAAGTGTGAGACTGTAACTCTTGGTTGCCTGGAGATACCGAAGGATTTGTTTCACTGCTGTCCAATGATTACTAGTGGGTGCATGAAGAAACTGGCAAACTTTGTTGACTGAGAAGCATATATCAGGCCTGGTTAAAGTCAAATACTGCAAAGCTCCAACCACACTTTTCTACCTGGTGGAGTCTTCAGCTCCAAGGGCCTCTCCATCATGAAGAGACAACTTCTCTGAGGTAGACAAAGGAGTTGGAGAAGGTTTGCAACCTTTCATGCCCACCCGCTCAAGGATATCTTGTACATACTTTTCTTGGGATAGAACAATGCCACAAGCCACATGCTTCACCTCGATCCCAAGAAAAAATGAAGGCTACCCAAATCCTTGAGAGAAAAATCCATGCGCAAATCCTGAAGGAGGGCATCAACTGCTCTAGGAGAGGAGGTGGTGACAATAATATCATCAACGTAAATGAGCATAAAAATGGTTACTCCATGTCGATGATAAAAGAACAACGAGGTATCTCCCTTAGAAGCAGAAAAACCAAGAGACTGTAATTTGGAGTACAAACGATAATACCAAGCTCTGGGTGCTTGTTTTAAACCATAAATTGCCTTATCAAGCTTGCAGACATGTCGTGGTAAAGCTGAATTCTCATACCCAGGAGGCTGCCTCATAAACACCTCTTCTTCCAGAACACCATGCAAGGACGCATTCTTCACATCTAGTTGTCGCATGCACCAGTTTCTAGATATTGCAACTGAAAGAATCAACCTAACAGTAGCAGCTTTAATCACAGGGCTAAAGGTATCCTCATAATCAATTCCATACCTTTGCTTAAATCCTTTTGCCACAAGACATGCCTTGTACCTGTCAATCGTGCCATCAGACTTGCGTTTTACCTTGTACACCCATTTGCAGTCAATCACATTTCTCCCTCTGAGCGGTGGAACTAAGTGCCATGTCTTGTTTGCGATGAGAGCTGAAAATTCTTCATCCATGGCCTGCTTCCATTTGGGGTTATCAAGAGCATCCTGCAGACTCTTGGGTTCACCTGTGGCACAAAAAGAGCCCCAACGAACACAACCATCTTTATATACCTTGGGCTTGACAATCCCACTTTGCGACCGAGTATGTGATTGGCCAGGAGGAGGCGGAGGTGGTTGAGCGTGCTGAAGCTGTAGGCGATTTTGTGTAGACGAGACCACGGAGTCAGACGCAGAAGATCCCGAATCGCCCTCCTGCAGCGACCCACGCGGATCTGGTGCGGCAGCTAGTGACGAACTGCCAAGTGGCAGTTCCGGAGCGGCTGCGAGCCTCGAGGAAGATCGCGGTGCGCCAGAGTCCATGTGCCCCGCCTCGTGGGGGCCAGGCGGGCCGTGCCCTGTCGGGTCGGCCGACCCACCAGGGGACCGCACGCCCACCGAGGCCGGGGACAGCGCGGGAGTGCACCTGGCTGGCCCACCAGGAGATAGCGGGACAGGCCGCCTGCCTGGCCGCCTGTCAGCTGGTGCGGATCCCGACGAGGATTCGCCTGATGTTGCTGCGGGCGCGGATCCCGCGGCCGATTCGCCTGGCGCAGTAGCA
>NC_041391.1:5502899-5503454 GCF_002162155.2 Triticum dicoccoides | reverse complement strand
TTGGCCATTCGGAGAATCAACAAAAGGGTCACTTGGCAACTTGACTTTCTGACGATTATGTGGTAAATGGATATGTAGGGGATTGCAGCAGAAAACAAAAATTTTCCGACCTACGCAACAGCCCAGGACCACTATGGAGACTGCATACATGATTAAATCTTTTCGTTACCGACTCGTAGCGCAGCGGGAAGTAGAGTCGATGACGAACGGTGGTGGAGATCCCCGCAGCTAGGATTTACAACCTCCCAACCGCGAGGATGTATACCCTCATCCGCCCCACGGACAGCCCTCCGGGAGGCAGTCGGACAGTCACTCGGACGGTGTCGCGGACAGCCCTTCGGGAGGACCCTCAAAACTCGGACGGTCACTCGGACAGCCCTTCAAGAGGACCTTCGAAACTCAGATGGTCACACGGATAGCCCTTTGGGAGGCACTCACGAACTAAGACTGAAACTACGATCTCTTTACAGAGTAGCACACATACGGTGTCATCTATCCGGCAGGGCTTCGCCGTCCAGAACTAGTTCCTACCGGAACCCAGACAGCCTTGCGGCT
>NC_041391.1:5499783-5502506 GCF_002162155.2 Triticum dicoccoides | reverse complement strand
GCACAAAGCAAACAAGAATGCGTTTTTACTATTCATGAAGACAATTTTTCGCGTCCACTAAATCCGAAAATATTTCTATGGGTCTTAGAATAATTCCAGTACCCACTAAAATGATTTTGGATTTGTTCTGAAACAATTTCAGATTAGTGAATTTCATCGGCGAAAAACATCTGAAGTGGTTCCGGCAGCCCCGGAGCATATCCGGTTATTATCCCGGAAAATTCCAGAAAGCTTCCAGAATGATCCTGGGACCCTCCAAGAATTATCAGGCATGTGTCGAAACCAATTTGACTTAATGGTATCCCCTGAAACAACTTTTCAGTTTCAGCGAAACTCATCCGATGACCTCTCTCTGCGGAACCTTTTCCGGTGTCCGAAACTTTTCCGGTGTCCGAAACTTTTTCGGTGATTTTCTCTCAGTCTCTCTGTCTAGTATTCAACAGATAGATGACCCTTAAGCGTGTGACCCTATAGGTTTGGTGAAGTATAGACATGACCCTGAACCCCTTCCGATCAATGATCGACATCGGAGCCGTGGGCACCCATATTGACCCCTATACCCACATGAATGAATATTCGAGTGAACCTCCAGTTGCCATGTGCTATTCCTGTTGCTTCGCGATATGTTACAAAGACTCGAGGTGAGATTTACTTGCATCCCCGTGGATCAACAACTTGTCCACTATGCTAGTTACCTCGTCGTTACTGGTTTTGTTCTCTTTTATCGTTTCCGTGTTCCGGCATCCCTGTGATCAAATCACAAAGTGTCTGGCCAGACGATGATGGATATCGTAACATCAAGAGGGCCCAGAGATATCTCTCCATCGTTGGAGGAGCAAATCCCAATCTTGAGCTATTAAGTTACTTGACATACTTTTCCATGAACCCGTAAGCCGCCGTAATAGCCACCCAATTACGGATGACGTTTAACAAACCCCAAAGTTCATGAAGCAAGCATGAAGAAACTCGATACTCTCATGGTCTAAGGAATCATGCAAACATTAACCATCTCTGTGTTATTTACCATTAACTTGTGACGAATGAATCTCATAGCATAACATCAAACCGGGTCGATTCAACACAAATGTTCTCTTAACATTGTGCCCTCAAAGTTGCTGGCATATACATGCCCATGATCAGGAAAACAGAACCATCATGCAACACTTGAGCTAGTCTTAGAGGCTAGAGTAGGAATACTTCTTACCGTTTATTTATTCCACACATGCATATGAGTCTTCCTCCGAGCCTCGTGGATATTGCAGACTCGAGAATCATTGCAGTTATAGCATGGAACATAAACATAATTATGAACTCAGAGATAAATAATAGCATTTATTATTACCTCTAGGGCATATATCCTACAGACTCCCACTTGCACTAGAGACAATAATCTAGTTTAATGCTAATGCACTTCACACCTTTGGCATACTGGTGTAAAAAATGCTTCGCATGTGGTATAGCCTGATGTCCATCGGATCTGACAACTTCAGCTCCGTGTGTATCTCTGCGTATCCTCGCGTGTTCATGCTTTCACAAAATTCATATTTTGTGCGGACTTGGCTTTTATGTATGTAAATCAGAGGTCAAACCTGGATTCCTCAGACTGAGTTATGGAGAAACTACCTGCAGTAGTGTCCCATTGACAAAAGCCATCTTGGAACCATACTAAGTTCATGAATGAACAATATGATTCAACATCTTGTTTGTCGCTTCTAAAGCGTCAACATACCTAGTCATTTGTTATAGAATTCGCCACAGTATCCTGTTGGGAACAATTTCCAACTACCGTGCCACCATATTGTGTATTACACAAAACCCTTAACTTAAATCAAAAATCGCATGGATAAAAGATGAAGATTGTATCAATGTAACATTTTACAACGAACTCTTCATGATCTCCGCTTGCGAGAAACCATATCATGAGTACTTACTCTAGTACTGAATGACATCTTTCACTGTTGTCCCACGATCAGTACTTTGATCACTTTAGTATCCATAATCGCAACACCTTGGGAGTATCGGTTATATCTGGTTGTTTTACATACCATGGAATACATGATTAATCCAAACACAAAAGTGTGTGGAATCTGCATCATGTATTTTGCTCATCAGTGTTTTGGGACACTGATTCTTGCAAACACTCTTTCCATGTGACTTCGGCAGGAATCACACCTTGTCGTTCTTAGTGCTAAATGGTTTTAGCATTTTGTCAATATGTATTTATTGCTTAGCCCTATTATGTAAATCTATCTCCATAGATCATTATGCCTAATATTGAGGCTATTTAGCCTAAGCACTTCATCAAAAAACTATTTTCAAATGAAGTCCTAATCCGTGTCAAGAAATTTATTTCCAATTAACAATGTGTCAAGCACACAAGGTTTTTAGAAATATTATTACACTCCCACTTACTTTCTTGAATTACAAGCATCTTCGTTACCCATTGATGAACTCAAACCCCTTTAACCATTTCATCAAAGCACGAAGATTCCAACTCCATTTTGCTCTCTTCTGTCCATCGCTGGAACTCTGAAGTTTGCACCCTTACTAGCATCCTCTGGATAGACAAAATGCCTTGGACTGTAACACATGCAAGTCCTTCGTTTCATTTCCATCAGATGGAAATCCTATTGTCATCCATGTTTCATATCTCATGATTGAAATATGTATTAATTGCTAGTTCAACCCGAACCGTCTTTAAGCATCGCTACGATGAAAACAAC
>NC_041391.1:5497394-5499773 GCF_002162155.2 Triticum dicoccoides | reverse complement strand
TCATCGTAGTCAACTCTTGAACTTGTTATTTCAACAAGTCGAGCTTTATGGATAAAACATTTTTATCCGTATTAGTTTTAAGTTCCATAAATATTCGTTAGACTCTAAGTCTTCCGAAAGGTGTATCAAGGTTTTAATCTTGAATCACTTATATGGAAACTAACTCGGGTTGTATTGGCATTTAGCCAATTCCGGAGTCAGGGCCCATCAACGCTTCCTTGTTTATCGTAGGTATAATGTTGTCTAACAACAATATCTCATTTGCGCACCTGAGAGGTTTGCACGAGCCTTGCCTACGTGGTTCAGCTGCAAGTTCGACCGAAGTTCATACATTTTATTGTAGAGACTTCCGTATCAGTCGCGGTAGGAAACTCTGTAATTACTTCCAAGGTCTCTTTCCTTTGATCTGATGACGAAGATACTATTTATCTTGTCGAGTTGCACTATTCTCCCACTCACCTTTTTGAAAGAACCATTCTCTTTAAAAGCACACGGTTTTGCGGCAAAACTATTTGCCTTGGTATAGTGAGGGAGGAATACCAAACATTTTGGAATAACCTACAAAGTAGCACTTGTCTGATTTGGAATAGGTTTGTAACCTTTTACACAAGCCCCATATTCCAAATGTTAAGAAAAGACATAACATGGTTGGGCGTACCATACCATGCCATCATTTCAACAGACCCGATGGAGCTCTTTTCAGTGTAAAAGCCGCAGTCTCTAAAGCATTACTCTTTAAAAGTGATAATGGCAAATTTATTTATGTCATCTTTGATCTTACCATGTCATAAATGGTTTGATTACATCTTCACAGACATTCCACTCATAGTGGTGTTCTGGGAGGTGTAAGTTATGAAACTCTTTTCACAACTCATCAGATATTCGCTAAACATGTAACTCAAATATTCCTTTGTGCAATCGAATTGCAGAAACATAATTTTCTTGTTACAATAACTTCTACTTCATTTTTGAAAACCTTTCGAATGATTTCGAAAGATCCAGACTTACGTCTCATCAAGTAAATATCCATATATCTACTTGAGTCATTTCAGAAGATAAATAAATCCACCACTTGCAACAATATTTATTGAACTACACACATCAAAATGTGTGATCACCAATAAGTTTGTTGCTCGTTCCTTATGGCCTGTGAACGGTATTTCAGTCACTTCACTTTTCGGAGGAAAGTTTCAAGTGTCAGATGATTCAAAATCAAACGACTTCAAAATCCATCATAATGGAATTTTTCCATGCGGGTTTCTCCAATGTGACCAAATGTAGTGCCACACATGTGTGGTATTCTCATAGTCTCGCGACATTTAGCGTCAGCGTTATGGATGTATCATATTACCATCAATATTCATAACATACACCCCATCTTGGGTGGAAGCATGGCCCTTCTTCTTATTCATAATACTTAACAACAATTGTTGGTTTTATGAACAACTCTTTTGCAACAAACATTGTGCAATGGGCTAGAGTGTATGAAACTCTAAAATGAATTATGAAAGTAAACCCAGAGGTATTTTATTATTATCAATATTCATAACATACATCTCATTCATAATGAAAGTATGGCCCTTGTGTTATTCATAACATCGAACATAAAAAGTTCTCTTATGAACAACCTTCTTGCAAGATACCTGATGCAATGGGCTAGAGTTTGTAAAACTCTAAATGAATTATGAAAATAAATATAGACGGCGGTACATCGATGTAAGGTATAGTAACATTTACTATGTTCCCTGTGTATACCTTAACCTCATTTCTGGCTAGCCTTTTTAGGCCATAGTAGATCTTACATTGATTCGCAACAGAATGCAATCAAGCGGGTATCTTGTGATTAACTCACAATACCCAAGAATTAGTGATTAACATGTTTAACCATAATTCCCAAGAACTATATCTTTGACCAGCCTACTTATACATCAAAAACTTGCATGACATTCATACATGAGCTGGATATTCCAGTCATCTTTCTTTCTGCCTTTATACTTCTAACAGTTTAACTTTTAGTATTTCTCCTACTCGCAAAAGAAGCACCCAACTTAAGAGTGGCGTTAGCCCCGGACTTCCTAGGCGTGTAAGTCACACTAACACCCTTTGGACACTTCCTTTCTCTTTAAGTTGTTGTTTTATTCACCTTTCATCATATGACAGTCGTTCTTCTGGATCCCTTTCCCAACAGTCAAATGCATAGTAAACACTTTTACTAATACTTGCAAACAAACATTACTTTGGATATTTCATATCTTTCAGCCTTTGTTTGTATCTGAAAATTAATTTTCAGTTCCATGAATATCATATAACTATCCCAACTTTCGAAGTTTGGGTTTCATGGAAGCAAACATATTCCACTTGACCATAACAGAATTCTAG
>NC_041391.1:5373894-5386085 GCF_002162155.2 Triticum dicoccoides | reverse complement strand
GATGAGTATGACCTATGATCAAATGTTCTCATTTGACTCCTAAGTCAATGTACTCATATATAGATGACCTAGTCATTGCCAATTTTTTGATAGATGCTAGAGTGTTTGTGCATGCTTTGCCACATATTTTATTTGCTATCTTATTGTGTGAGCATGTTGGTTGCATAATTTTCTTCATTTGAGGACATCCATTTGTTGCTTTGATTGTTTGGTCTTTTCTTTTGCCCAATGGATGGAAAAGAATGCCTAAGTACTCCCTCTATCTATCTATGTTTTTCTTGTATCAAACTCTATTCATGCTACATCACAAAGTTTGATCAAGTCAGATTTGAAACCTCTGGACGAGGAGCACTTGGAGCCACCGATTCGTCATAGACTTAAACTTCCAAAACCTCTTGATGTATTCCGGTCTGATCGATTCATCCCTCTCGGTCATACCGAGTTCATTGAGTTGATCTAGGTTTCAATCTTGGTGCAACCAATTTGAACATTTCGGTCTCATCGAGTTGTAGTAACCGCTTGCGATTCTGCTTCTCGGTGCCACCGAGTTGCTCAACTCGGTTAGACCGACAGGGTCTGGATATATATACCCACGGGTCGAATTTTGGCAATTTCTCTGAAACCCTTCGCTCGAGCTTGTCCAGCTCTGCCAGCTTGAGGTCCCCGGATCGTCTCCTTCGTCGCCAGCAACCTCGTGTCGCTGGTCTCCGCTGCCGTCAACGGAATCATCGCTGCCGTTGTCACCGTAGCGAGACCGCTGAGTTAGGGTATGAACTCGACCCCTTTGTGCAATATTTACCTCTGATTCCTGCACTTAGGTCAATGCCATGAATCTTACCACGTTTAAGATACTTCTATCCAATCAAAAACTCCTCTAGATTAGTTTTGATTCAAAAAATTAGGGTTAGGTTTCTGCCGAACTCATCTCGGACTAACCTGGTTGTAGAATTGGTCTCACCAATTTGGCCCATGCCATTGCACTTTTGATTTTTGGTCTGACCAAAACTTACAAATCAGTGTGACCGAGTTCAATCCTCAGTGAAACTCGAGAAATCTCGGAGTCACCGAGTTTAGACTCTAACATTGCTTTGGTGTCACCGAGTTCAACAAATCGGTAGCTCCGAAATGACTTCTGTGGAAAACTAAAACTAAGATTTTGGCTCATTGGATTTGCAAAATTTCTGCACTTTGTGATGCTCATCCACTCTATCTCAACTATATCTATTCACAGGGTCAGCCTACAGCTTTCAGCCATGTCTGACAATAGTGACAGCCAAAACAGGTCTGAGGAACAGGTTCACTTGAGTGAGGGCACTAGTCCCTCTTACAACTATGATGATGGGAGCAGACATATTCCTAGCAACCTGCCAAAGGCTGCAAGCAGGAAGAGGAAGAGGAGAACATCTGACTTAGAGAATAAAGATTTTATGGTTGATGAGGAAGTCACTTCCAATAAAAAGGTGTCAAGAAAGAATTTGACACAACAACTACCACCAAGCCAGGTATGAAGAAGAAGGCACTAGCCAGAGGATCCCAATGTCCAAAGCCAGAGCCTCAACACAGGAAACCATTGAGTTCACTCTTGAACCAAAGGAGGCTGGTCAGGGCAAGAAGAGGAAGGAAAGGGTCAAGAAGACCATGGCAGAGTAATTGGCAGACCATCTATGGTTAGAGATTCAGATGAGGAGGAGGAAGAGCAAGATGCACCTCCTGCCAAGTCTCAGAAGTTAATGGGGGATGCCATCAAGTCAGGGGCTCCTCCATCAAAGCCCTAGACCGCCCCCAAGGCTACTGCTGCTGCTCAACCTTGTAAGCCTGCAGCACCCAAGAGATCAACCAGGAACATACCAGCTACTCAGAAGAACAAGGCCCTTGTGCCTGAAATTGAAGCCCAAGATCCCTGATCATCATGATACACATCTTGTGGCTGAAAACATGAAGCTAAGGAAGGATGCATGCCTTAGGCCATGGAGGCAGACAGACCCATATGCCACCAGGAGGAGGATTGTTGTGGACTACAAGTTCCATACGAAGGAGTAGCAAGATTTCTATGAGACTGTGCTCCTGGACAAGAAGCACATAGTCAGTGATATGAGATGGGTTGACTGGACTTACATTGATAACAATGCATATCACTTCCCAGGAGTTCATGACAGCTTCAGATTGACTAGAGTTGACACATTTGTTGGCCAGAAGCTCACTAAGAGGAATGATGAGATGGTGATGTGTTTCTACTCCATTGCACACTTTTACTCATATGGTAAAATTGTTTGGATGAGCGAGGGCACAAGGTACCAGTCTACAGTTATTGAGTGGGCCAAGCTTATCAATTCCCTTGAAGATCATGAGGATGACATATATGTGTATGCCAAGCCAAGAAAAGGACACAACTCCATGTCACACATGTATAAGGAGATTCCTAATGCTGCCTTGGATACTCACAAGTTTTGCATAGTATACTATCTGCTGTCAGGGCTGCCAACCATCAACACTATCCTAAGGCACACATTGCTACTTGTATGGAGATGACAAGATTAGAGGGCATTCCATCAATTTTCTGCACACGTTCACATTCCAGAGAAGTTCAAAGTGATGACATTGATTGTCGAGACAATCAAGGGGACTGCTGCTGATCAAAAGAGATCATGTAGATATGCTCCACACATTCAGATGCTCATCAACTCCAAGATGGGCAAAGGCACATATCTCTTGGACAAGGAGCACCTTCCCCTGTTGCCTGAATTTGAAGACAATGTGGTTGTCATGGATGCATTGATACGTCTCCAACGTATCTATAATTTTTGATTGTTCCATTCTATTATATTACCCGTTTTGGATGTTTATGGGCTTTACTATACACTTTTATATCATTTTTGGGACTAACCTACTAACCGGAGGCCCAGCCCAAATTGCTGTTTTTTTTGCCTATTTCAGTGTTTCGCAGAAAAGGAATATCAAATGGAGTCCAAACGGAATGAAACCTTAGGGAGCGATCTTTTTGGAACAAACGCAATCTAGGAGACTTGGAGTGGACGTCAAAAAGCAGCCGAGGCGGCCACGAGGGTGTAGGGCGCGCCCTAGGGGGGGCGCCCCCTTCCTCGTGGGCCCATCGTGGCTCCTCTGACCGACTTCCTTTGCCTATATATATCTACGTACCCCGAAAACATCCAGGAGCACCACGAAAAACTATTTCCACCGCCGCAACCTTCTGTACCCGCGAGGGGGAGTCGATCTTGGAGCCTTTTCCGGTGCTCCGCCGGAGGGGGAGTCGATCACTGAGGGCTTCTACATCAACGCCAAAGCCTCTCCAATGAGTTGTGAGTAGTTTACCACAGACCTTTGGGTCCATAGTTATTAGCTAGATGACTTCTTCTCTCTCTTTGAATCTCAATACAAAGTTCTCCTCGATCTTCTTGGAGATATATTCGATGTAACTCTTTTTGCGTGTGTTTGTCCAGATCTGATGAATTGTGGGTTTATGATCAAGTTTATCTATGAGAAATATTTGAATCTCCTCTGAATTCCTTATGTATGATTGGTTATATTTGCAAGTCTCTTTGAATTATCAGTTTGGTTTAGCCTACTAGATTTATCTTTCTTGCAATGGGATAAGTGCTTAGCTTTGGGTTCAATCTTGTGGTGTCCTTTCCCAGTGACAGCAGGGGCAGCAAGGCACGTATTGTATTGTTGCCATCGAGGATAAAAAGATGGGGTTTATATCATATTGCTTGAGTTTATCCTTGTACATCATGTCATCTTGCTTAATGCGTTACTCTGTTCTTATGAACTTAATACTCTAGATGCATGTTGGATAGCGGTCGATGTGTGGAGTAATAGTAGTAGATGCAGGCAGAAGTCGGTCTAATTGTCGCGAACGTGCTGCCTATATACATGATCATGCCTAGATATTCTCATAACTATGCACTTTTCTATCAATTGCTCGACAGTAATTTGTTCACCCACCGTAATACTCAAGCTATCTTGAGAGAAACCACTAGTGAAACCTATGGCCCCCGGGTCTATTCTCTATCATATAAGTTTCCAATCTACTTTATTTTGCAATCTTTACTTTTCAATCTATATCATAAAAATACCAAAAATATTTATCTTATCATATTATCTCTATCAGATCTCACTTTCGCAAGTGGCCGTGAAGGGATTTGCATGGAGGTTCTTGTTTGTTTGTGTAGGTACAAGGGACTTGCATGGAGTCTCCTACTGCTTTGATACCTTTGTTCTCAAAAACCGAGGGAAATAATTACGCTACTTTGTTGAATCACCCTTTCCTCTTCAAGGGAAAAACCAACACATGCTCAAGAGGTAGCATGCATCACATTCTACATCATAGAGGCTCAAGAGAAGAAAGAAAAAGCACAAGTAGAGAAGGCAGCCAAGACAGCAAGTGCTAAAGAGGCATCCCAGATATTTCTCAAGTCCAAAATAAATCAACTTGGTTATCTCATTCAGGCTACTTTGAGGATTGAGAAAGGATTGGCCACCCTCACGCAAAATCAAGAGAGTTTTGAGAGAATAATTGAAACAAAGATTCATGATCTAGATGTGAAGGTCATAGAAATTTAATCAACTATGGAGAAGATTGAAGAAGAGCTTGAAGACAGAGATGAGGGACCTACAATAGATGCTTTTCAGCAAGTCCCAAGGGGACCAAGGTCCACAGCTGTGCCAGTTGCTACTGATCCCAAACCTACAGTGTCAGCACCTGCAGCTACAACCTTAGTTGCTCCTCCAGTTGCAACTCCACTAGCTCCACAGACCTCTTTGGATGCATTCGTTGCAGGACTGCTCTCCGCTCCACCTTCGCACTCCGGAGCTCCCGGAGATCGTACTTAGAGAGCTGCATAGCACTATGCATTTTTAAGTTTTTTGGTAACTTGTTGTCAAAGCGGGAGAAAGTGTATAGATCATAGGCTTCGAGAGATTGTGTTTTCTTCTTTTGCCTCTCTTGCTACTTTATTTGCTTGCTTGTTTGGGTGTTACAATACTTATGCTTGTGTGTGAGATACTTCTATGATCATATGTTTGATCATATCATACTTTAATGTTTGTGCTTGAATGATGGTATTCTATCTCTCATGTATGATCATTCATATCTTATCTTGGTAATGAGCGCATATTTCATATTCTACCATTGTGAGCGCTCCACCAAGATGTATGTGACATGAAAGAGTAACCCATGATCCTAATCGATTGTGCATTTGCATTCAAAAGCAAATTTTAAATAATGCACAAATTTAGGGGGAGCACTTGCTTATCACATACTTCTCAAAGCGACGATGTACTTCATTTATATTATCATTTGTCGAAGCTTTGTTCTATATGTTGTCATCAATTACCAAAAAGGGGGAGATTGAAAGTGCAATTGATCCCTGGGTGGTTTTAGTAATTCATAACAATATATAGCTCATTGCACTAATATTCTTTCAAGATCAATGTTTCAGAAAGTTCAATGATTGGTATGGCAGGTACTAGAGATGTGGACCCCTCAAAATGCGAAGGACACATATTGCCAAAAGCTCAAGACTCTACATTTTCATTTTAGTGAGCCAAGATCACATTGAGTCCATAGGAAAAGCCAATACAATTAAAAGGGGATGATGTGTTGCTTAATGGCTTGCCTGCTCAAAATGCTTAGTGATATGCTCCAAAAGCCCTCAACGACATTCTCATTTCCATATATGTCCTAAACCTAAAGTCAAACTCGGCCCCACCGATTAGATCTATCCGGTGCCACCGAGTCCACTTGACATAGCCATAGCCAGAAACCCTAATCAGTTCGGTCTCACTGATAGGGATCTTGGTCTCACCGAGATGGGATTGCAGACCCTCTATTTACTTTCGTAACGTTTAGGTCTAACCGAGATGAGCGATCGGTCCCGCCGAGTTCGTAGTGAAAAACTATAGAGTATGCACATGATTTTCTAAGCAGGAACTTTTCCCAACTTGAGTATTGAAACTTGAAATAGGATTTTGTTCATAAATTGGAAATAAGCAGGAATTAACCAATCATGTTTGTGATTACCACTATGCAAATAATGTAAAAATCTACATGCAGTCTAACACAAGTGCCTGTAAGCAATGGAGCCAAATAAATTCATTTTCCCAGCACCAAGATGCTCGTGCACTAGTAGAAAATAGGACTGTCATCATAGTCCAATATACACATTAGTCCCGGTTGCATCACGAACCGGGACTAAAGGCATTAGTCCCGGCTCAAATGGGACCTTTAGTCCCGGTATGAGACACGAACTGGGAGACCTTTAGTCCTAGTTTGAGACACGAATCGGGACTAAAGGGTGTGATGCCCTTTATTCCCGATTCGTATCTCAAACTGGGACTAAAGGTTCAAACTCTACCCCCACCCCCCGGTGGATCGCCTTTTGTAAAAAACAAAAGAAAATGATAAAAACTTCAAAAATTAAAATCGTCCGAGATGTACTTATGTTACTACATCTACTAGTTAGGAAAAATTAAAAAACTAAAATTTGGACATGTTTTTCAAAAAAGAGTTATGAAAAAGTCAAACGGTCATATCTTTTGCATACGATGTCAAAAAAATGCGTAATATATCAAAAAATCAGCACGAAAATCCGCATTTGATTTTGACAGCCTATGGTCTGTTTGCAAATTTTTAGAATCCTCAAATTTTGAAAGGAAAAAAAAGATATGCTCAATTTTCATTTTTTTTGTTTTTTTGTTAAATCTGGTCAAACTATTGTGAAACTATGGTCAAACTACTTATTCAAGAAATATTAGTGTTAATAAATAATTATTTTTAGTTTTTTGACTATTGGTGAAACTCTAGTCAAACTATGGTCAAATCTGATCAAACTATGGTCAAATCTGGTCAAACTATGGACAAACTTTTATTCAAGAAATATTAGTGTTAATAAATAATTGTTGTTAGTTTTTTTTTGACTTTTGGTCAAACTATGGTTAAATCTGGTCAAACTGTGGTCAAACTATTTTCAAATCTGGTCAAACTATGGTCAAACTATTTATTCAAGAAATATTAGTGTTAATAAATAATTATTGTTTTTTAGAATAATAGTTTCAAACTCCAATGGTGCTTAATGCTCAAGTTTAACTCCTAAGGATTAATAAGATTGACAGCTTAGTATTGTCAGAAAAACAACAAGTGTAGACTTGGAAACTAGGGGGAATAGAACTCGAAATTTAAGCATCTCAGGTTGGAGTAGTGAGAGGATGGGTGACCGGCCGGGAAGTTAGATGATTTGGAATGAGTGGTTCACAATTGAGTAGTGATGAGGGGTGATTAGAGATTGAATTGTCAAATAATTAAGAAATTTGAAAATATGAAAAAAAATCAAAAAAATTCAGAAAAACAAAATTTCAAAAAAATTCCTTTAGTCCTGGTTGGTGTTATCAACTGGGACTAAATGTTGAGCTCCAGAGAGCGGCCACGTGGAGAGCCTTTAGTCCCGTTTTGTAGCACAACCGGGACTAAAGGGGGGCCTTTAGTACCGACCCTTTAGTCCCGGTTTGGGAATCGGGACAAATGGGCCTTATGAACCGGGACAAATGGGTCTTTTTCTACTAGTGATGTCAGCTTCTCTGCCTGACATATTTTATGCATGTGCACTACGTGTAACGAGATTTTTTTGTTGTATCATCTGTGCTGCCTGTCTTCTCATACATACACGTTAACAGACAACCATATTAGTGGGCACAATCCCGTCTCAAGAGGAGCCACCACCAGGTGGTGCGCCAACAACTAGTACATAATAAATTCATGCATGTTACATAAAACTCCACATGCACGCACCACGTGCTTGCACGTTACAAATATTGACTTGCGTTGGTGTACAAGCTAGAAACCTACCAACTTATCTTGGCCGGGATCCATTCTTCACATACATATGTTTAGCTAAAATATTTTTAATATTATATGTTAGCCACTCGCGAATCAACCTATCGTTGGATGATGAGGAGGACAGTTGTATCCACAACCCATTAGGTTAAGTCCTAAATTTGACGCTGGTACTTATATTTTCCTTGATTTATTACAGACCTTCCAGTGACATGCGTTCAGTGTGAGCAGATGTTCCTGTCGATTTCGAAGGCATTTGTGGCGTGCGCTCAGAGAGATGAGTTTATACGCGTGCCATGTTCCAAAAAAGGGTTTAACCACTCTACATGGATGGAGAGAGGCAGTGGTAACATGCTATGGTAATGTCATTGTACATTCGTGAATATGGAGGAAAGGGGTGGAGGAATTTTGGCTAGTCTTTTCTGGACGGTGTGTACTACTCCCTCCGTCCGTAAATACTTGTCGGAGAAATGGATGAATCTAGACGTATTTTAGTTATAAATACATCTAATTTTATCAATTTTTCTGACAAGTATTTCAGGATGGAGGGAGTATATTACTAACTCTCGGCCCGGATGGCGCACGAGACAAACTGAAGTAGTATGTCAATGCCTTGAGCTTAACGATGTTTTGACTAGTTAATTTGTGGGCCAGTGGAGATTATTTTTTGATTTTAACCAGTCAAGGTCGGAATTGAAGATTGAGATCTCAGCAAGATCATTGTGGTGCTTACGGTTAGGATAGGCTCGACCTCTCACCCTGTATGAAAGGTAATTCTTCGTCAAATTTTAGAGATTTCATGAAAAATGTTGCACGGAAACCAAAGATTGTTTTCCGGTGACTAGAACCGTGAACCCAATGCCATGCTTTTGTTTTTCGAAACTCTCTTCAAGGCCATGTCAAGTACTGGGGATTAGTGCCGGTAATTGCCTTTGGCTCCTAGGTGCATATGCACCCATTGTCGAAATACATATTTTGAAAAGTTAAAAAATTCAAAACAAAAATCCCACGTGTATATCCGGACATTTTATGTGTGTTCACAAGGTTTCGGTGAAAAATGACATTTTTTGTGACTTGTGTAAAAAAGATAATTTCTGATGCTTCATTCTAACTATTCACGAGGCATTTCTTTATCTTTTTTACACAAGCCACAAAAAACATCGTTTTTCACCGAAACCTTGTGAACGCACATAAATGTCCGGATATACACGTGGGATTTTTGTTCCGAATTTTTCAACTTTTCGAAATGTATATTTCGACAATGGGTGCATATGCACCTAGGAGCCAAAACGCCGCTCTCGATTATTGCACATATTTGTCTCTTTCAGCAGTAGGAAGTTATAATATTACCAGTCATGTTGGACAATTGTGATGCTATTTCTTTCACTTTTCATAAACACTCTTCGATCATCTTTGGGGCTCATTTTCACATATACTCCCCCTGTCCCAAAATAAGTGTCTTAAATTTGTACTAACTTGGGACCGAGGGAGTATATGTCAATGCACGCATTTGCTTTTCCGTACGCCTCCCAAACTTGGGAGCTGGGTTCCATTAATATATGGAATAGAGCTTGACAAAGAATAAAAAAACAGTTTATGGCTTAAATCCAAAAGGAAAAGCATCAATAAGGCTATGAGAGCCAAAAATGAAGCATCATCCGTGTGCGGACATGCACGACGGGTTACTCTGCAACTACTCCCTCTCTCTCAGTTTACAGGGCGTGCGCATACCCCTAGGTCGTCAATTTGACCAAGCTAATACAAGTCATATATTACAAAAAATGTATCAATATAAACTTCAGATGTTCTATTTTTAAAAGGTATAATTTTTGTGTTATATAGTTTATATTAGGATGATTAAATTGACAATCTAGGTATACCCGTAGGACTTGTAAACTGAGACGGAGGGAGTAGCATAAACGAAGAGATTATGATGGAGTACCTAATTAATAATATAATGAGAATAATTCAATATGCTAAAATATTTAATGGTGGTCATATAAGAGATTAAGTAGGTATTAAATGTTGAATGGTTCACAACTAAAACTATTATTTTTATGTAGAACTGTATTTAGAAATATAAATAAATTTTTAAGATGTTGCTCTAGCGGGTTACTGTTCTAATTCAACTTAGTGTAGTGATCTAGATACTGCTCTATAAGTCAAGTTTTGAAGCATTAATGCATGTTGCAAGTTGCACATACAAGTAGTAGGTGGTACTCCTACTCCTCGACGACTTGAAATGTGCATGTGCATGCGCATGTGGTAAACTTGGTGTGGGTTGTGGGGGCATTCTTGATTATAAGTAAGCACGGCTTGCACTATCATATGGGCAGCAGTGCGTACACTAGCTCAGATCTTCCTTACATCTTGTCTTCTTCTCTTCTAATGGCTTCATCAGGAGCAGCCGTTCTCATCGTGCTGGTCATCGTGCTGCTGGGAATGGGATGGCCGGCGCCGGCATCGGCCGAGGGGAAAGGAACAGCATGCAAGGACTGCGACTTGATGTGCGCTGACACCATCAACTCATCCCGGTCGGAATGCGGAGGCATCTGTGGAGCCCCGACGCAGGAGTGCGTGGAGAAATGCATCTGGCAGTGCAGTCATGGCTGCACCCCCGAGCCGGGGAGGCCGGACTCCTGCTACCGCGCCTGCAGCGGGCTCGGTACCGTGCTTCGATGCAGGAGTCAGTGCTGCCCTTCGTCTCAGCAGTGCCAAGAAATCACTCAAAGCGCCATGCAACAGTGCATCGCCGAGTGCGGCGCCACCTGCAAAAAAGGTTGTGGCCACCCCTAATGATCGATCCACCGGTTAAGTGGTTTTCTTTTCCTCAAATAAATCAAGGAGTGCATACGTGAGGTATGCATGTCCTTGCCTTTGTTGTTCTGCCATCGTTGTCCACCATGTACTTTGTTTTCTTGTATTTTCATTGTACTGCTACACTGTGTTGGAAATTGGAATATAGTATGGCCTACGTTTCTCTGTTAGTATGCAGTTTGAAATGAACTTTCTGGTCCGTGCATTTCATTATGGTATTGAATCTATGAGGTTTCGACTTCATGACCCAGCCAATGCTGTATAAAACAAAAATATATGCGGCTCACGCCGATGCCAAATCTGAGGCATGGAGCGAGCAACCTAGATGTGGGATGGACTGTTCAAATATATTGCCCAGTGTTGCTTTATTTGGACTTTTTGATCAATTGACTGGTGCATAAATTCAATTGATTCATTCATTCATCTTTTTTTCTTTGATTGAATGCCAAGTGGTTTAAACATACTAGTGTGTGATTACAAATTTCAGAGATGTACACTTGTTGTTTTGTTTATACAACATGAGCTTACTCGCCTGGCTTAACTTTGACCAGATCAACAAACGCCAAAACAACGGCATCATATAGAGAAATGTAAAGTGATGTTTCTTTAAGTAAGCTATATTGGGTTGTCACGGAAAGACATGATAGACATAGGGATGAACTGCAAGCTAGTGTGGATGGGCTGATATTCTGTCGTGCCGCCAGGGAATAGGCCGATGTACAAGTGCGCCATCCGGGTTCGGGCGGATAGGGGAAAGGCAGGAAAATGGATGGAAACTGAATGTGACATGCCTAATAAGCCATAGAAAGATAAGGAAGAGGCTGCACCCCATAGGTACTTGCCAGCACCGGTGGTTTCTTGTTTCCACTCGCCTACACATGTTTACAATTGGAGTCGGTATCAAAATTCCAGCCGCTTCAAATGTTCGTGTGGGCTGTTTCATATTTCTAACCGACTTCTGATCTGCATATTTGAAAAATAACCGACTCCTTTGAGCTTATTACAGGTGGCGTTGTTTTTCTTGGTGACAACCGCTTCTCGGGGCCACTGCTAATGCTCGATTTTCTTCTAGTGTCTACCTTCACTTTCGAGAACCACCAATGTTCATCGACCGATCACAAGATTCACATTTCCATCGGACCACTAGGCCATGCTCCGAACCACGTGCTTCCCACTTGTCCCACTGAAATAGGCTTCAACTCTACCAAATTACGTTGTAGGCCGTCCATCAACCTACATGAAGTCTTTCATCAAACTCCAACTCCACCTTTAAATAATTCCACAGTAGTTGTACGCTGTCACGCCACACCTGTCGACACCAACCTCCCATGTGTATACCGTCTTCAAATCTACACTTAGCCATTGCCACGTTAAATTGCACAACACCCAACAGATGGTCACCATCACCATCATGCCCATATGTTTTTGCCATTGATCTCACCACCTTCTGCTATTTGGAATGACCACACGTCGATCCACTAGTATTTCTAGGCCTTATGTTTCTGACACTGATCACCCCCCCCCC
>NC_041391.1:5372055-5373884 GCF_002162155.2 Triticum dicoccoides | reverse complement strand
ATGTACTTTGTTTTCTTGTATTTTCATTGTACTGCTACACTGTGTTGGAAATTGGAATATAGTATGGCCTACGTTTCTCTGTTAGTATGCAGTTTGAAATGAACTTTCTGGTCCGTGCATTTCATTATGGTATTGAATCTATGAGGTTTCGACTTCATGACCCAGCCAATGCTGTATAAAACAAAAATATATGCGGCTCACGCCGATGCCAAATCTGAGGCATGGAGCGAGCAACCTAGATGTGGGATGGACTGTTCAAATATATTGCCCAGTGTTGCTTTATTTGGACTTTTTGATCAATTGACTGGTGCATAAATTCAATTGATTCATTCATTCATCTTTTTTTCTTTGATTGAATGCCAAGTGGTTTAAACATACTAGTGTGTGATTACAAATTTCAGAGATGTACACTTGTTGTTTTGTTTATACAACATGAGCTTACTCGCCTGGCTTAACTTTGACCAGATCAACAAACGCCAAAACAACGGCATCATATAGAGAAATGTAAAGTGATGTTTCTTTAAGTAAGCTATATTGGGTTGTCACGGAAAGACATGATAGACATAGGGATGAACTGCAAGCTAGTGTGGATGGGCTGATATTCTGTCGTGCCGCCAGGGAATAGGCCGATGTACAAGTGCGCCATCCGGGTTCGGGCGGATAGGGGAAAGGCAGGAAAATGGATGGAAACTGAATGTGACATGCCTAATAAGCCATAGAAAGATAAGGAAGAGGCTGCACCCCATAGGTACTTGCCAGCACCGGTGGTTTCTTGTTTCCACTCGCCTACACATGTTTACAATTGGAGTCGGTATCAAAATTCCAGCCGCTTCAAATGTTCGTGTGGGCTGTTTCATATTTCTAACCGACTTCTGATCTGCATATTTGAAAAATAACCGACTCCTTTGAGCTTATTACAGGTGGCGTTGTTTTTCTTGGTGACAACCGCTTCTCGGGGCCACTGCTAATGCTCGATTTTCTTCTAGTGTCTACCTTCACTTTCGAGAACCACCATTGTTCATCGACCGATCACAAGATTCACATTTCCATCGGACCACTAGGCCAAGCTCCGAACCACGTGCTTCCCACTTGTCCCACTGAAATAGGCTTCAACTCTACCAAATTACGTTGTAGGCCGTCCATCAACCTACATGAAGTCTTTCATCAAACTCCAACTCCACCTTTAAATAATTCCACAGTAGTTGTACGCTGTCACGCCACACCTGTCGACACCAACCTCCCATGTGTATACCGTCTTCAAATCTACACTTAGCCATTGCCACGTTAAATTGCACAACACCCAACAGATGGTCACCATCACCATCATGCCCATATGTTTTTGCCATTGATCTCACCACCTTCTGCTATTTGGAATGACCACACGTCGATCCACTAGTATTTCTAGGCCTTATGTTTCTGACACTGATCACCCCCCCCCTCCCCGCATCACGTCGTATCAGCCCAGCCAAAGACCATGCATTGCTCGACGCCCAATACATGCATGATCTTGGAAGATGCGTTGTAAGCTCCCCAACCATATTTCAAGAACTATCATTCAATTTAAAATGATATTTCATAATATTCACAAAACCACTAACACTAGTAGAAAAAGGCCCATTCGTACCGGTTCGTAAGGACCTTTAGTCCTGGTTCTGGAACCAGGACTAAAGGGTTGTCACTATGGGGGCTCATTCGTGCCGGTTCGCCCAGGAACCGGGACATATGGGGGCTCCACGTGGCCGCTGCAGCTTGCCCAGGCAGGGGGGGCTTTTGTCACGGTTGGTGCCACCAACCGGGACCAAAAGTCTTGCTGGGTTTTTTGTTTTTTA
>NC_041391.1:5368818-5370676 GCF_002162155.2 Triticum dicoccoides | reverse complement strand
TGGTGGTCACTGTAGGGCATCCAAAGTGTGCTTCGCTTTCACTGGATCAATCTTCCCCTCCGGAGGTGGATGTCTCTTGGCTCTTTGCGTTTCGAAGTAGTCCTTCACTTGGGCTTGACAGATCTCCTCGTTTTCCTCTGCGGTCATCTTGTATGGTAACTTCTCTGGAGTCTTGAGAGATGGACCGTATCTGTAGTGCCTCCCGCCTCTTGATGTACTGCTAAACGCCGGAGCAGGCCGAGTGGCTGCGGCTGTCTTCTTTTGTTGCTTACAAGGCGGAGGAGAAGGACTACGACGCGTCGGAGCAGCCGGAGCGGCGGAGGGTCTCTTCCGCCTTTGCTGACGAGGCGAGGAAGGAGGTGGTTGGATGGTCGGGCGCGCCGGCGCAGGCGAAGAAGGAGGCGGAGTGCCGCCACGCGCCGGAGAAGGAGGCGGAGTGCCTCAACGCGCCGGAGAAGGAGGCAGAGTGCCCTGATCACTCGCCGGAGGAGCAGGCGGAGGAGGAGGCGAGTGCCCTGAATCGACAGAGGAGGAGGAGGAGGTGGAGGCGTCCAGTTCGGAAGGTTGATGAGCTCCTTCCGCCATAGGCATGGAGTCTTCAGAGCAGACCCCAGGCTAGTCTCCCCTTCACCGGTAGGGTGGTCAAGCTCGAGCTCCTCAAATCCCTCCGTTATTTCCTCCACCATCACCCTAGCATATCCTTCTGGAATTGGACGACAGTGAAAAGTTGCGCCGGGTTCAGTAGGTCCAACAGAGCCGACAGCCACCTTGACTTTGTAGTTCTGCCATTCCATCATAAGGTGGCACTGTTGAGACTCCGTGATAGCATCCACGGGGTACCTAGCAGGAGCCGTGAAGACAGGCTCCAACTGAAGCGGCTCGGTGGAAGCCACGCTGCTTCTCCACTAAGATGGCGGGGTAGCTTCGGGGTAGCTTCGGCAGGTCGCTTACTTCGAACTGCTTCTCGTTCCTCTAGCTTCCGAACCCTTGCGTGCAGCTCCTGCAGTTCGCTATGCTCCTGCTTCCTCCTCCTCTCATGTGTTTTGTAACCGCCTGCATCCCGAAACCTAACCTTCCACGGAATGGAGCCTCGCGTGTCTTGTATCCGTCCAGGGTGCTCAGGGTTCCCGAGGGCCATTGTGAGCTCGTCCTTCTCTCTATCTGGAACGAACCTCCCTTCCTGTGCTGCGGCGATATACTCCCGAAGCTTCGTGATGGGTATTCACAGTTGCTCGCTCGTCCAAACGCACTTCCCTGTTACAGGGTCCAAGGTTCTGCCAACCCCAAAGAACCTAGTCCTTGGATGGTCTCGCCAGTTCAATGTCGCTGGTTCGACCCCTTTAGCAAGCAGGTCATTCTCAGCCTTGGCCCACAACGGCCGAGCTTTGAGGTAGCCACCTGACCCCGTGCGATGGTGATGCACCTTCTTCGCAGCATTTATCTTGTTTGTCGCTGACATCTTCTTACTCCTCTCCGATTTCTTGTTGGCCACAAATGCGTCCCATTGATCTCTGATCTTCTCATACCGGGCGGTGAATTCCGGTGTCTTCTTTTTGTCGACAAGCTTTGCTTTCAGATCATTCTTCCACCAACTGAATAGTGTTGGGGAACGTTGCAGAAAATAAAATTTTCCTATGGTTTCACCAAGATCAATCTATGAGTTCATCTAGCAACGAGAGAGAGGAGTGCATCTACATACCCTTGTAGATCGAGCGGAAGCGTTCAAGAGAATGTGGTTGAGGGAGTCGTACTCGTCCTGATCGAAATCACCGGAGATCCTAGCGCCGAACGGACGGCACCTCCGCTTTCAACACACGTACGGTCAGCGTGACGTCTCCTCCTTCTTGATCCAGCAAGG
>NC_041391.1:5365161-5368808 GCF_002162155.2 Triticum dicoccoides | reverse complement strand
TGGTGGTCACTGTAGGGCATCCAAAGTGTGCTTCGCTTTCACTGGATCAATCTTCCCCTCCGGAGGTGGATGTCTCTTGGCTCTTTGCGTTTCGAAGTAGTCCTTCACTTGGGCTTGACAGATCTCCTCGTTTTCCTCTGCGGTCATCTTGTATGGTAACTTCTCTGGAGTCTTGAGAGATGGACCGTATCTGTAGTGCCTCCCGCCTCTTGATGTACTGCTAAACGCCGGAGCAGGCCGAGTGGCTGCGGCTGTCTTCTTTTGTTGCTTACAAGGCGGAGGAGAAGGACTACGACGCGTCGGAGCAGCCGGAGCGGCGGAGGGTCTCTTCCGCCTTTGCTGACGAGGCGAGGAAGGAGGTGGTTGGATGGTCGGGCGCGCCGGCGCAGGCGAAGAAGGAGGCGGAGTGCCGCCACGCGCCGGAGAAGGAGGCGGAGTGCCTCAACGCGCCGGAGAAGGAGGCAGAGTGCCCTGATCACTCGCCGGAGGAGCAGGCGGAGGAGGAGGCGAGTGCCCTGAATCGACAGAGGAGGAGGAGGAGGTGGAGGCGTCCAGTTCGGAAGGTTGATGAGCTCCTTCCGCCATAGGCATGGAGTCTTCAGAGCAGACCCCAGGCTAGTCTCCCCTTCACCGGTAGGGTGGTCAAGCTCGAGCTCCTCAAATCCCTCCGTTATTTCCTCCACCATCACCCTAGCATATCCTTCTGGAATTGGACGACAGTGAAAAGTTGCGCCGGGTTCAGTAGGTCCAACAGAGCCGACAGCCACCTTGACTTTGTAGTTCTGCCATTCCATCATAAGGTGGCACTGTTGAGACTCCGTGATAGCATCCACGGGGTAGCTAGCAGGAGCCGTGAAGACAGGCTCCAACTGAAGCGGCTCGGTGGAAGCCACGCTGCTTCTCCACTAAGATGGCGGGGTAGCTTCGGGGTAGCTTCGGCAGGTCGCTTACTTCGAACTGCTTCTCGTTCCTCTAGCTTCCGAACCCTTGCGTGCAGCTCCTGCAGTTCGCTATGCTCCTGCTTCCTCCTCCTCTCCTGTGTTTTGTAACCGCCTGCATCCCAAAACCTAACCTTCCATGGAATGGAGCCTCGCGTGTCTTGTGTCCGTCCAGGGTGCTCAGGATTCCCGAGGGCCATTGTGAGCTCGTCCTTCTCTCTATCTGGAACGAACCTCCCTTCCTGTGCTGCGGCGATATACTCCCGAAGCTTCGTGATGGGTATTCACAGTTGCTCGCTCGTCCAAACGCACTTCCCTGTTACAGGGTCCAAGGTTCTGCCAACCCAAAAGAACCTAGTCCTTGGATGGTCTCGCCAGTTCAATGTCGCTGGTTCGACCCCTTTAGCAAGCAGGTCATTCTCAGCCTTGGCCCACAACGGCCGAGCTTTGAGGTAGCCACCTGACCCCGTGCGATGGTGATGCACCTTCTTCGCAGCATTTATCTTGTTTGTCACTGACATCTTCTTACTCCTCTCCGATTTCTTGTTGGCCACAAATGCGTCCCATTGATCTCTGATCTTCTCATACCGGGCGGTGAATTCCGGTGTCTTCTTTTTGTCGACAAGCTTTGCTTTCAGATCATTCTTCCACCAACTGAATAGTGTTGGGGAACGTTGCAGAAAATAAAATTTTCCTATGGTTTCACCAAGATCAATCTATGAGTTCATCTAGCAACGAGAGAGAGGAGTGCATCTACATACCCTTGTAGATCGAGCGGAAGCGTTCAAGAGAATGTGGTTGAGGGAGTCGTACTCGTCCTGATCGAAATCACCGGAGATCCTAGCGCCGAACGGACGGCACCTCCGCTTTCAACACACGTACGGTCAGCGTGACGTCTCCTCCTTCTTGATCCAGCAAGGGGGAAGGAGAGGTTGATGAAGCTCCAGCAGCACAACGGCGTGGTGGTGGATGCAGCAGGGATCCCGGCAGGGCTTCGCCAAACGTCTGCGTGAGAGAGAGGTGTAGCAATGGGAAGGGAGGCGTCAAGTGCAAGGGTGCGGCTGCCCTCCCTCCCCCCTCTTTATATAGGGTCCCCAGGGGGGCGCCGGCCCTAGGAGATTGAATCTCCAAGGGGGGCGGCGGCCAAGGGGGTGCCTTGCCCCCCAAGGCAAGTGGAGGCGCCAACTCCCCTAGGGTTCCCAACCCTTGGCACAGGGGGGCGCACCAGCCCACCAGGGGCTGGTTCCCCTCCCACTTCAGCCCATGGGGCCCTCCGGGATAGGTGGCCCCACCCGTTGGACTCCCAGGACCCTTCCGGTGGTCCCGGTACAATACCGGTGACCCTCGAAACTTTCCTGATGGCCGAAACTCGACTTCCCATATATAATTCTTTACCTCCCAACCATTCTGGAACTCCTCGTGACGTCCGGGATCTCATTCGGGACTCCGAACAACTTTCGGTTTGCTGCATACTAATATCTCTACAACCCTAGCATCACCGAACCTTAAGTGTGTAGACCCTGCGGGTTCGGGAGACACGTAGACATGACCGAGACGGCTCTCCGGTCAATAACCAACAGCGGGATCTGGATACCCATGTTGGCTCCCACATGCTCCTCGATGATCTCATCGGATGAACCACGATGTCGAGGATTCAAGCAACCCCGTATACAATTCCCTTTGTTAATCGGTATGTTACTTGCCCGAGATTTGATCGTCGGTATCCCAATACCTCATTCAATCTCGTTACCGGCAAGTCACTTTACTCGTACCACAATGCATGATCCCGTGACCAGACACTTGGTCACTTTGAGCTCGTTATGATGATGCATTACCGAGTGGGCCCAGAGATACCTCTCCGTCGTACGGAGTGACAAATCCCAATCTCGATCCGTGTCAACCCAACAGACACTTTCGGAGATACCCGTAGTATACCTTTATAGTCACCCAGTTACGTTGTGATGTTTGGTACACCCAAACCACTCCTACGGTATCCGGGAGTTACATGATCTCATGGTCTAAGGAAAAGATACTTGACATTGGAAAAGCTCTAGCAAACGAACTACACGATCTTGTGTTATGCTTAGGATTGGGTCTTGTCCATCACATCATTCTCCTAATGATGTGATCCCGTTATCAATGACATCCAATGTCCATAGTCAGGAAACCATGACTATCTGTTGATTAACGAGCTAGTCAACCAGAGGCTCACTAGGGACATGTTGAGGTCTATGTATTCACACATGTATTACGATTTCTGGATAATACAATTATAGCATGAATAAAAGACAATTATCATGAACAATGAAATATAATAATAATCCTTTTATTATTGCCTCTAGGGCAAATTTCCAACAGTCTCCCAATTGCACTAGAGTCAATAATCTAGTTACATTGTGATGAATCGAACACCCATAGAGTTCTGGTGTTGATCATGTTTTGCTCGCGGAAGAGGTTTAGTCAATGGATCTGCAACATTCAGATCCGTATGTACTTTGCAAATATCTATGTCTCCATCTTGAATATTTTCACGGATGGAGTTAAAACGACGCTTGATGTGCCTGGGCTTCTTGTGAGACCTGGGCTCCTTGGCAAGGGCAATAGCTCCAGTGTTGTCACAGAAAAGAGTGATCGGCCCCGACGCATTGGGTATGACTCCTAGGTCGGTGATGAACTCCTTCATCCATATTGCTTCATGCGCTGCCTCCG
>NC_041391.1:5364630-5365151 GCF_002162155.2 Triticum dicoccoides | reverse complement strand
GCCACGACGCTCTGCTTGCAACTGCACCAGCTTACTGCTCCACGATTAAACATATACACGTATCTGGTTTGTGACTTAGAGTCATCCAGATCTGTGTCAAAGCTACCATCGACGTAACCCTTTACGACGAGCTCTTCGTCACCTCCATAAACGAGAAACATGTCCTTTGTCCTTTTCAGGTACTTCAGGATATTCTTGACCGCTGTCCAGTGTTCCTTGCCGGGATTACTTTGGTACCTTCCTACCAAACTTACGGCAAGGTTTACATCAGGTCTGGTACACAACATGGCATACATAATAGATCCTATGGCTGAGGCATAGGGGATGACACTCATCTCTTCTTTATCTTCTGCCATGGTAGGGCATTGAGCCGAGCTCAATCTCACGCCTTGCAATACAGGCAAGAACCCTTTCTTGGACTGATCCATATTGAACTTCTTCAATATCTTATCAAGGTATGTGCTTTGTGAAAGACCTATGAGGCGTCTCAATCTATCCCTATAGATCTTGATGCCTAATAT
>NC_041391.1:5291144-5364467 GCF_002162155.2 Triticum dicoccoides | reverse complement strand
AGCTTCTCCAAGGTCCTTCATTGAAAAACACTTATTCAAGTAGGCCTTAATGCTGTCCAATAGTTCTATATCATTTCCCATCAAAAGTATGTCATCTACATATAATATGAGAAATGCTACAGAGCTCCCACTCACTTTCTTGTAAACGCAGGCTTCTCCATAAGTCTGCATAAACCCAAACGCTTTGATCATCTCATCAAAGCGAATGTTCCAACTCCGAGATGCTTGCACCAGCCCATAAATGGATCGCTGGAGCTTGCACACCTTGTTAGCATTCTTAGGATCGACAAAACCTTCTGGCTGCATCATATACAGTTCTTCCTTAAGATAGCCGTTAAGGAATGCCATTTTGGCGTCCATCTGCCAAATCTCATAATCATAGTATGCGGCAATTGCTAACATGATTCAGACGGACTTCAGCTTCGCTACGGGAGAGAAAGTCTCATCTTAGTCAACCCCTTGAACTTGCCGATAACCCTTAGCGACAAGTCGAGATTCATAGATGGTAACATTACCATCCGCGTCTGTCTTCTTCTTAAAGATCCATTTATTTTCTATCGCTCGCCGACATCGGGCAAGTCTGTCAAAGTCCATACTTTGTTTTCATACATGGATTCTATCTCGGATTGCATTGCTTCAAGCCATTTGTTTGAATATGGGCCCGCCATCGCTTCTTCATAGTTCGAAGGTTCACCGTTGTCTAACAACATGATTTCCAGGACAGGGTTGCCATACCACTCTGGTGTGGAACGTGTCCTTGTGGACCTACGAAGTTCAGTAGCAACGTAATCCGAAGTACCTTGATCATCATCATTAATTTCCTCTCCAGTCGGTGTAGGCACCATAGGAACATTTTCCTGAGCTGCACTACTTTCCGGTTCAAGACGTAGTACTTCATGGAGTTCTACTTTCCTCCCATTTACTCCTTTCGGGAGAAACTCTTTTTCCAGAAAGAATCCATTTTGGCAACAAAGATCTTGCCTCGGATCTAAGGTAGAAGGTATACCCAATGGTTTCCTTAGGGTATCCTATGAAGACGCATTTTTCCGACTTGGGTTCGAGCTTTTCAGGTTGAAGTTTCTTGACATAAGCATCGCATCCCCAAACTTTTCGAAACGACAACTTAGGTTTCTTCCCAAACCATAATTCATACGGTGTCATCTCGACGGATTTAGACGGAGCCCTATTTAAAGTGAATGTAGCTGTCTCTAGAGCGTATCCCCAAAATGATAGCGGTAAATCGGTAAGAGACATCATAGATCGCACCATATCCAATAGAGTGTGATTACGATGTTCGGACACACCGTTACGCTGAGGTGTTACAGGCGGCGTGAGTTGTGAAACGATTCCACATTTCCTTAAGTGCGTACCAAATTTGTGACTTAAATATTCTCCTCCACGATCTGATCGTAAGAACTTTATCTTTCGGTCATGTTGATTCTTTACCTCATTCTGAAATTCCTTGACCTTTTCAAAGGTCTCAGACTTGTGTTTCATCAAGTAGACATACCCATATCTACTCAAGTCATCAGTGAGAGTGAGAACATAACGATATCCTTCGCGAGCCTCAACGCTCATTGGACCGCACACATCGGTATGTATGATTTCCAATAAGTTGGTTGCTCGCTCCATTGTTCCGGAGAACGGAGTCTTGGTCATTTTGCCCATGAGGCATGGTTCGCATGTGTCAAATGATTCATAATCGAGAGACTCTAAAAGTCCATCAGCATGGAGCTTCTTCATGCGCTTGACACCAATGTGACCAAGGCGGCAGTGCCACAAGTATGTGGGACTATCGTTATCAACTTTACATCTTTTGGTATTCACACTATGAATATGTGTAACATTACGTTCGGGATTCATTAAGACTAAACCATTGACCATCGGGGCATGACCATAAAACATATCTCTCATATAAATAGAACAACCATTATTCTCGGTTTTAAATGAGTAGCCATCTCATATTAAACGAGATCCAGATACAATGTTCATGCTCAAACTTGGCACTAAATAACAATTATTGAGGTTTAAAACTAATCTCGTAGGTGAATGCAGAGGTAGCGTGCCGACGGCGATCACATCGACCTTGGAACCATTCCCGACGCGCATCGTCACCTCATCCTTTGCCAGTCTCCGCTTATTCCGTAGCTCCTGCTTTGAGTTACAAATATGAGCAACGGCACCGGTATCAAATACCCAGGAGCTACTACGAGCACTGGTAAGGTATACCTTTAGTGTTGCCGGCCTTCTTGTCCGCTAAGTATTTGGGGCAGTTCCACTTCCAGTGACCCTTCCCTTTGCAATAAAAGCACTCAGTTTCAGGATTGGGTCCATTCTTTGACTTCTTCCTGGCAACTGGCTTACCGGGCACGGCAAAATCCTTGCCGTCCTTCTTGAAGTTCTTCTTACCCTTGCCTTTCCTGAACTTGGTGGTTTTATTGACCATCAACACTTGATGTTCCTTTTTGATTTCTACCTCTGCTGACTTCAGCATTGAAAATACTTCAGGAATAGTTTTCACCATCCCCTGCATATTGTAGTTCATCACAGAGCTCTTGTAGCTCGGTGGGAATGACTAAAGGATTCTGTCAATGACCGCCTTGTTCGGGAGGTTAATGTCCAGCTGGGACAGGCGGTTGTGCAACCCAGACATTTTGAGTATGTGCTCACTGACAAAACTATTTTCCTCCATCTTACAACTATAGAACTTGTCGGAGACTTCATATCTCTCGACCCGGGCGTGACCTTGGAAAACCATTTTCAGCTCCTCGAACATCTCATATGCTCCGTGTTGCTCAAAACGCTTTTGGAGCCCCGGTTCTAAGCTGTAAAGCATGCCGCACTGAACGAGGGAGTAATCATCAGCACGTGTCTGCCAAACGTTCAAATCGTCTTGCAGTGCTGGGAGAGCAGGTGGGTCACCTAACGGTGCTTCAAGGACATATGATTTCTTGGCAGCTATGAGGATGATCCTCAGGTTCCGGACCCAGTCCGTATAGTTGCTGCCATCATCTTTCAGCTTGGTTTTCTCTAGGAACGCGTTGAAGTTCATGTTGACATGAGCGTTGGCCATTTGATCTACAAGACATTTTTGCAAAGATTTTAGACTAAGTTCATGATAATTAAGTTCATCTAATCAAATTATTTAATGAACTCCCACTCAGATTAGACATCCCTCTAGTCATCTAAGTGTTACATGATCCGAATCGACTAGGCCGTGTCCGATCATCACGTGAGACGGACCAGTCATCATCGGTGAACATCTCCATGTTGATCGTATCTTCCATACGACTCATGTTCAACCTTTCGGTCTCTTGTGTTCCGAGGCCATGTCTGTACATGCTAGGCTCGTCAAGTTAACCTAAGTGTTTTGCATGTGTAAATCTGTCTTACACCCGTTGTATGTGAACGTTAGAATCTATCACACCCGATCATCACGTGGTGCTTCAAAACAACGAACTGTCACAACGGCGCACAGTTAGGGGGAACACTTTCTTGAAATTATTATGAGGGATCATCTTATTTACTACCGTCGTTCTAAGTAAACAAGATGCAAAAACATGATAGACATCACATACAATCAAATAGTAGTGACATGATATGGCCAATATCATATAGCTCATTTGATCTCCATCTTCGGGGCTCCATGATCATCTTCGTCACCGGCATGACACCATGATCTCCATCATCATAATCTCCATCATCGTGTCTCCATGAAGTTGCTCACCAACTATTACTTCTACTACTATAGCTAACGGTTTAGCAATAAAGTAAAGTAATTACATGGCGTTAAATCATTGACACGCAGGTCATACAATAATTAAGACAACTCCTATGGCTCCTGCCGGTTGTCATACTCATTGACATGCAAGTCATGATTCCTATTACAAGAATATGATCTCATACATCACAATATATCATTCATCATTCATCACAACTTTTGGACATATCACATCACAAAGCAATTGCTGCAAAAACAAGTTAGACGTCCTCTAATTGTTGTTGCATCTTTTACGTGGCTGCAATAGGGTTCTAGCAAGAATGTTTTCTTACCTACGAAAAAGCCACAACGTGATTTGTCAACTTCTATTTACCCTTCATAAGGACCCTTTTCATCGAATCCGCTCCAACTAAAGTGGGAGAGACCGACACCCGCTAGCCACCTTATGCAACTAGTGCATGTCAGTCGGTGGAACTTGTCTCACGTAAGCGTACGTGTAAGGTTGGTCCGGGCCGCTTCATCCCAAAATACCGCTGAAGCAAAATAAAACTAGTAGTGGCAAGAAAGTTGACAACATCTACGCCCACAACAGATTTGTGTTCTACTCGTGCAAAGAGAACTACGCATAGACCTAGCTCATGATGCCACTGTTGGGGAACGTTGCAGAAAATAAATATTTTCCTACGGAACAAGTGAGAGGAATGCATCTACATACCCCTGTAGATCGAGCGGAAGTGTTCAAGAGAACGGGGTTGAGGGAGTCGTACTCGTCGTGATCCAAATCACCGAAGATCATAGCGCCGAACGAACGGCACCTCCGCGTTCAAAACACCTACGGTCAGTGTGGCGTCACCTCCTTCTTGATCCAGCAAGGGGGAAGGAGAGTTTGATGAAGATCCAGCAGCACGACGGCGTGGTGGTGGATGCAGCAGGGATCCCGGCAGGGCTTCGCCAAGCGTCTGCGGGACAGAGAGGTGAAGCAAGGGGGAAGGGAGGCGCCAAGTGCAAGGGTGCGGCTGCCCTCCCTCCCACCCTCTTTATATAGGGTCCCCAGGGGGGCGCCGGCCCTAGGAGATTGAATCTCCAAGGGGGGCGGTGGCCAAGGGGGTGCCTTGCCCCCCCCCCCCCAAGGCAAGTGGAGGCGCCCCCTCCCCTAGGGTTCCCAACCCTAGGCGCAGGGGGGGCCAAGGGGGGGGGCACACCATCCCACCAGGGGCTGGTTCCCCTCCCACTTCAGCCCATGGGGACCTCCGGGATAGGTGGCCCCACCCGGTGAACCCCCGGTACCCTTCCGGTTGTCCCGGTACAATACTGGTGACCCCCGAAACTTTCCCGATGGCTGAAACTCGACTTCCCATATATAATTCTTTACCTCCGGACCATTCCGGAACTCCTGGTGACGTCCGGCATCTCATCCGGGACTCCAAACAACTTTCGGTTTGCTGCATACTAATATCTCTACAACCCTAGCGTCACTGAACCTTAAGTGTGTAGACCCTACGAGTTCGGGAGACACGTAGACATGACCGAGACGGCACTCCGGCCAATAACCAACAGTGGGATCTAGATACCCATGTTGGCTCCCACATGCTCCATGATGATCTCATCGGATGAACCACGATGTCGAGGATTCAAGCAACCCGTATACAATTCCCTTTGTCAATCGGTATGTTACTTGCCCGAGATTCGATCGTAAATATCCCAATACCTCATTCAATCTCGTTACCGGCAAGTCACTTTACTCGTACCACAATGCATGATCCCGTGTCCAGACACTTGGTCACTTTGAGCTCGTTATAATGATGCATTACCGAGTGGGCCTAGAGATACCTCTCCGTCATACGGAGTGACAAATCCCAGTCTCGATCCGTGTCAACCCAACAGACACTTTCGGAGATACCCGTAGTGTTGGGGATATAACTACTGAGTGTAAACCGCCCAGGAGGGACCGGTTCACGTTCAACCATATTGAAGCCCACGAAGACTCAGAAGATGGCGCTTTACTATGAAGTTTAGAGGCCCGGAGCCCAATGGCGGATTAGGGCCCATAGTGGTAAACCGCCATAGACATATAGCTTGTATTGTAAGATAAGAAAAGGAGAGACCGAGCCGAACACTTGTATGAGTCGGCCTCGGGACTCTGTAAACCGGCTGGGCGTCAACCCGTGTATATAAGGGGACGACCCGGTGGCGGTTCAGGGACAGGGAACAACAACTCGAGACTCAAGAAAGCGTATTCCGCTCCCTGATCATCGAAACCCAATCAATCCCATCACAACTAGACGTAGGCTTTTACCTTCATCGAAGGAGCCGAACTAGTATAAAACTCTCGTGTCCCTTGTCCGGTTTAACCCCTTCAAGCTAACCCGTTGCGATGGCTCCACGACTAAGTCCTTTCACAAGGACATCTGACGTGATAATTCCACGACAGTTGGCGCCCACCGTGGGGCTATCGCACAATGGTGTCGAGTTCTTGAAGGGCTGCTCTGAAGGACTCAAGGGGTACGTGATCGGCCAGATGACCAAAAGTCGTCGCGGCAAGCTCTACATCGACGACAAAGGATGGGGCCCCGAGGCCGGTTCAATTGAGTACGGATACCGGGTCCCCTTCGGCGGAATTCATGTCTTCATTGGCAAGATCGGCGAACCGGGCCCTGAGCCGGACATCTGCACCGACCTCGTCGAGACGGCTCAGCGTACGAGTCTAGCCCGGGGTATGCCCGCCGTGAAGCATGCGTTCGTAGGATGTGTCCACGGGATCGGATCTGAACCGGTGTCTGAAGACGAGAAAATGGTGTATTCCGACGGTGAATCATCCACTGGTGAGATTGAATCCTTGTACCAGATCCATGACGGCATGCCTAAGGGGTATTCCGATGGCAACAGTATTCCGGATTTCCTTGAAGCACCGAGCCGGGTTGCTATTTACATGGCCGGCACACAGTCCGTATTACAGTCTTCTTCTACCGCGGCAATGGATATCAGATCTACGGCCGTGCCGGGTACCTCGGTGCGCCAGCCGGCGCAGGTTCTCGCCGGTTTAATGGATGCTTGGGCGACCTTATTAACCGCGACAGTTACCCCGGACACGCAGAATCAGCACGATGCAGAGGTTGCAAGATTGAAGGAGCAAATTGCGCAGGCTAAGGAGGACCTGGTGGCTGAGGACATCAGGATGGCTGAGGAACAGGCTGCTTTGAATGCTCAATCGCAGCAGATACAAGCGCAGAATTACCGGCTCATGTTAGATCGGACTGCGACAGAGGATGTGATGCGAAGGAAGTATCGGTCACGATTGCCGCCGGTTTACGAAGGGGTAAATCTCTTTCAGACGCCAGGCGCTGGGCCGAGCAATCCGTCAGCTGCAAACCGAGCTGAAGCGCCTAGGGTCGCCCCGGATCAGCCGCAAGTAATGGAGCTACCCCGACGGACGGTAAACCCGCCACAGTATGTGCCCGCACCGCCGGGTCACTTTTCGAGCCCCCTGGATAACATGATTGCTGCGGCCTCACGCCTGGCCGCCATCCCGATGGAAGGAAATTCGATAGAGGCAGTCGAGACACGGCGAGCAAGAGATCTCCTTCAAACCGCCGTGATGCAGTAGCAGGCTTATTCATACAGCCGGGATAGAATTCATTCAACTCCTCGTCCGAGCCCAAGTTATAGCAGGCGGATGGACGAACCGGAAGTATCTAGCAGCGCACGGCGTCGCAACGCTCAGGAAGTAGTGGATCATGGCAGGGCACGAAGGGATGGTGCTTTGGGTCGTCATCAACCCGCCCCGGTTCAGCCAACAGTATCAGTTGATAGAGGCACCGGGCTTGCTTTCAGTTCCTGGGGAGTGCCGTGCCTTATTCCAGCTCTCCGAAACGTGCGTCTACCCAAAGATTTCAAGGGTCCACGCAAGGTGCCTAACTACACGGCGGATCAGCCGCCGGAGGCGTGGGTCGAGACTTATGAGATGGCAATGGGGATGCTAGATGTAGATGAGGCGGCTTGCGCAAAGTACTTCACGATGATGTTAGAAGGAACAGCCCGGACCTAGCTAAAAAATCTGCCGGCTAATTCCATCGAGTCATGGGATCAGTTGAAGGCCCGGTTTATAGCCAACTTTAAGGATACGTGCAAACAACCCATGTCCATTGTAGATCTGGATGCTTGTGTTCAGGGCGAGAATGAGTCCACAACTCATTGGGTGCGCCGAGTCTCAGAAGTTTTGCACTCGGCCGACCGGATTAATGCCGGCCAAGCAATTATCACGCTGGAACGTAATTGCCGGTTTAAGTCGCTGAAGGAAAAATTGGGACGAATCAAACGCCACTGTAATGACCTGGGAACCCTCATGGCAGCCTTGGTAAAATATGCCGATTCTGATAATACCAAGGATCCCGATTCTGATAATGAGAAGCCGGAGAAGGGAAAGAGGAATGGTGGTGCAAAGGAACAGCAGCACAACCAGGGAGGCCATGGGAATAATGGTAAGCGTAAGGCGGGTTCAGATTTTGTGGCTAATGCTAACGTGCAGCATCGTAAGGGTAAACCGCCTCAGCGCGGTGGAGCGATGAATCTGGAGCGCTTGATGAATCAGCCCTGTCCAAAGCATGGAACCAAGGAGGTCCCCGCAACTCATCTCTGGAAGGATTGCAACATTATGAGGAAGTTCAAAAACTCTGATCTCTTCCGATATGATCAGGGCCCATCGGGCGGTTCAGGTCCAGGTTTTCATAGTGGCGGCGGTTTAGGTTCTGGATTTCAGAACAATCAGAATAACCAGAACAGCCATAGCGGTAATAACCAGCAGGGTAATCAGGGGAATCAACAGCAGTCAGGTTACCAGAGTAATCCGAAACAGCTGAATGGTGGACAATATCATGTGTTCACCACTAGTCTATGCAAACGAGATCTGAAGCTGCAGAAGAGGGCAGTTAATGCGGTTGAACCGGCAGTTCCACGCTATCTGCGCTGGTCGGAGCAGCCCATCGTGTGGAGTAGGGAGGATCATCCGCCCCGGGTTGACAATCCGGGTCAGCTAGCTCTGGTGGTGGCACCTTAGGTGGGAGGTTACAAATTCACCAAAGTACTTATGGATGGAGGAAGCAGTATTAATATTCTTTATTATGAGACATTCCGCCGCATGGGGCTGACAGATAAGAATCTTAAACCGTCCAATACTGTTTTTCATGGTGTAGTACCAGGAAAATCGGTGTATCCAGTGGGTAGGATCGCTTTGGAAGTTGTGTTCGGGGATGAGCATGATTCCCGGTCTGAGACATTGACTTTCGAGGTGGTGAGAATCCAGAGCCCGTATCACGCGCTGTTTGGGCGACCGGCTTATGCAAAATTCATGGTGAGGCCTTGTTATATTTACCTGCAGCTCAAGATGCCGGGTCATAAAGGAACCATCACGGTTCATGGAAGCCAGAAAATTGCTTTGGATTGCGAAGAGAGTGATGCGGCTTATGCTGAGTCGGTTTGTGCTACAGAGGAGTTAAAGTTTTACAAGGAGAATGTTGATCCGGCAGATATGACCCCTCTGAAGAAGCCTACCACTGAGCATGACCCAACCCTGCACTTCAAACCGGCGGATGAGACCAAACTTGTTGACTTTGTACCTGGAGATTCGTCCAAGCAGTTCAGCATCAGCACCAATCTGGATCCAAAATAGGAAAGCGCGCTCATCGGGTTCATCCGTTAGAACCGGGACATCTTTGCATGGAAGCCTTCTGACATGCCAGGTGTACCGAGGGAACTCGCTGAGCACACCCTTAATATCGATCCGAGGTTTAAACCGGTCAGGCAATTCCTTCCTCGCTTTAATGAAGAGAGACGCAAGGCGATTGGGGAGGAGGTAGCCCGGCTGTTGGCTGCTGGTTTTATCATTGAAGTGTTTCATCCTGAATGGTTGGCTAATCCGGTGTTGGTTCTTAAGAAAAATGGGACTTGGCGCATGTGTGTGGATTACACCGACTTAAATAACGCTTGCCCAGCTGATCCTTTTGCTCTCCTGCGTATTGATCAGATCATTGATGCGACGGCGGGTTGTGAGCGCCTGAGTTTTTTGGATGCTTACTCAGGGTACCATCAGATCAAAATGGCGGTTAAGGACCAGGAGAAAACAGCCTTCATCACTCCCTTTGGAGCCTTCTGCTACGTTTCTATGCCCTTTGGGCTCAAGAGTGCTCAGGCAACTTATCAGCGTTGTGTGCAAAATTGTCTTCACACACAGATTGGGCGTAATGTTCATGCCTACGTGGATGACATTGTGGTGAAATCCAGGGAAAAGGAGACATTGATAGCTGATCTCAAGGAGACGTTTGACAACCTCCGGGTTTACAAAATGATGCTCAACCCGGATAAGTGTGTCTTTGGTGTACCGGCGGGCAAGCTGCTAGGTTTTCTTGTATCTAACAGGGGCATTGAGGCTAATCCGGAAAAGATCAAGGCAATCGTATCCTTGGCTAAACCGACATGCATCAATGACGTTTAGCGTCTCGCAGGCCGGATTGCAGCTCTCAGCCGGTTTATCAGTCGTTTGGGTGAGAAGGCTATTCCCTTGTATCAGATGTTGAAGAAGGCGGATTTCTTCTGGAGTGATGCAGCCAATGCGGCTTTTGAGGAGTTAAAACGGCAATTGGTCGAACCGCCCGTTCTGGCAGCCCCAGTTGATCACGAGCCCTTACTGTTATATGTGGCTGCTAATGCCCGAGCGGTCAGTGTGGCTATTGTTGTAGAGCGTAAAGAGGCCGGGAAGGAATTTCCGGTTCAACGACCAGTATACTACATCAGTGAAGTTCTGATTGAGTCAAAGCAACGCTATCCACATTGGCAAAAATTGGTGTATGGAGTTTTTATGGCCAGTCGAAAACTCAAGCAATATTTTCAAGGTCACCCCATCACAGTGGTTAGTTCGGCTCCCTTGGGCGATATCATCCAGAACAGAGAAGCAACTGGCCGGGTTGCAAAGTGGGCAATTAAGCTTGGTCCACATGGTTTGAAGTATGTGCCTCGTACAGCCATCAAGTCTCAGGCTCTTGTGGATTTTATCAATGATTGGACCGAGTTACAGGCACCGGAAGAAAAGCCGGATAATACGTACTGGACTATTAATTTTGATGGGTCAAGGCAGTTGGAAGGCTCGGGGGCTGGAGTCGTTATTACTTCCCCCCGAGGTGATAAAATTCGCTACGTCCTCCGCTTGATGTTTCCTTGTACTAACAATGCAGCTGAATATGAAGCTCTGCTTCATGGTCTCCGTGTGGCTAAAGAGATGAACTTAACTCGAGTTCGTTGCTTCGGTGATTCTGATCTGGTGGCTTAGCAAGTTTCTGGTACTTGGGGTTCTAAGGATCCACTCATGGCGGCTTACAGGCGTGAGGTAGATATTGTGGTGGGTCACTTCAAAGGTTACCAGGTTGAGCATATTGATCAGCGCAAGAACGAAGCAGCCGACGCTTTGAGTCGACTTGGATCTCAGCGTAAACCGGTACCTCCTAACACCTTTCTGGATATCTTACATAACCCGTCTGTTAAATTACCTACAGAAGAGGATCTGGCTGTTCCTGATCCGGAGGCGCAGCTGGTGGCCGCTTTACACGTCATGCCGGATTGGACGGTTCTGTATCTGGCGTATATGAGCCGGGGTGAGCTACCAGATGATCAAGTCTTAGCCCGACAGATAGTTCGGCGTTCTAAGTCCATGGTTATTCACAATGGCGAGTTGCACCGTTGTAGTGTTTCCGGTGTATTTCAACCTTGTGTTTCTCCGGAAGAAGGCAAAGCGATCCTCCAGGAAATTCATGAAGGGGATTGTGGTCATCATGCCGGTTCAAAGTCCTTGGTTGCAAAGGCCTTTCGTCACGGGTTTTACTGGTTGACAGCTCATGCTGATGCAGAGGATCTGGTAAAGCGATGTGATACTTGTCAAAAAATTTCCCGCAGAGCTCATGTTCCGGCTCAGGAGCTACGGATGATTCCCATCACTTGGCCTTTTGCTACTTGGGGGCTTGATATGGTGGGGCCTTTTAAGCGTTCCCGAGACAAAAAACCCACCTATTGGTGGCGGTTGATAAATTCACTAAGTGGGTTGAAGCGGAGCCTGTTAGCAATTGTGATGCTGCAACGGCGGTTCAATTCCTCAAAAAGATTATTTTCCGTTTTGGTTATCCACACAGCATCATCACGGATAATGGTACTAACCTCTCCAAAGGCGAGATGGAGGATTTCTGTCAAAGAGAGCATATCCGGCTTGACCTAGCATCTGTGGCGCACCCTCAGTCCAACGGTCAAGCAGACCGAGCTAATCAAGAAATTTTAAAGGGTCTTAAACCCCGGCTCATGATTCCCTTGAAACGAACGCCGGGTTGTTGGGTGGAAGAATTACCTTCTGTGTTGTGGAGCATCAACACCACCCCCAATCGATCAACAGGATATACGCCTTTTTTCATGGTCTACGGGGCAGAGGCGGTTCTCCCAAGTGATATACGTCATGATTCCCCCCGGATTGCTAATTATGTTGAAGCGAACAACAAGCAAGCCCGCCAAGAGGTACTGGATTTGCTAGATGAGAAGCGGGATATGGCTTTGGCACGCTCGGCAGTTTATCAACAAGACCTGCGGCGTTATCACAGCCGTCGGGTTAGGACAAGAGCCTTTCAAGAAGGTGACTTGGTGCTCCGGCTTATCCAGGATCAGACCGGTATACACAAGTTATCCCCGCCTTGGGAAGGACCCTTTGTGGTCAGTAAGAATCTTCACAATGGATCATACTACCTCATTGGCGTTCGAGATGACTCACGCAAATCTGAGGAAGAGACCCGGCGGCCCTGGAACATAGCTCTCCTTCGGCCTTATTGCACTTGAGCCATGGGCTCTCTTTTATGTACATATTTTGACAATGTATATATTATCATCAATAAATAAATCAGCATCCTTGCTTCAAAGCGGGGCCTTTGCTGTTTTTTCTCAAACATTCTTTGAGTTACATGGGGGCTTCAGATAACAAAGCGGAGTACTATCCCTTAAACTGGCTATCATGCCACAAAGCTTGGGAGCTTCACACCCAAAGGGCCAAAGAGAGTTTCGATGCTATGCACAACTCAAACATAGGCACCTAATGAGCACCGCTCATCACGTTACTTGGGGGCTCCTTGGTCCAATACCAAGAAGTCTGAATGGACCCTTGTAGCTGGGTATCGACCCACGGCTTGGAAGCCTGGTATATTTACCTAAAACCCCGGGTTAACCTGCCTTCATCAAGTAACACACTCCTATCCAGGTCATCCTGGCACGGCCCTCCGAACGTTTGACAGTTACTCTCCTTGAGACCCTGCACTTGTCAAAGTTCAAACGGTGATTGGCTAGTTGGAGGTCTATCTTAAAAGGCTTTGTTAAATGGTTCAACTCAGTGGCCTGGCAGCCCACAAAAAGCCTCGCATTTGGGCCTGGCAGCCCCCAAAAAGGCTCGACTACATGGTTTTCATTTTGAACTTTGGCTAATTTTAATCATTTTCTTTTGGCTTGTTCAAACATCTTCTCAGCCCGACATTTCTTAGCCCGGCTTGGTTTGCAATTTTACGTTGACAGACCTTTATCTTAAACCGGAGTTTTCATAACCCGGCTTGGCGTTGATTTCCTATCAACAGCCCGGATCACCTGGTGTGAATAATCACCCGGCGTGACTTAATCTACGATATCAGAAAATGATGGAGATACAAATAATTCAGATTTGGGTTTTTTACCCTTATCATACATCACGTTGGCCCACCAACTAGCCGGGGATATTATACTACCGGTATGTATGAATTCATATTATTATGATTTGATTATCAACCTGGTCTATTTTGGGTGTTATGACCCGTCCGGCGGTAAACCGCACGGACCCTTTGTCTTTTTATGCATACAGGAATTGCATATTATGATACTTGGAATAAAAATTGACATTGATATGGCGAGTTCATGCAAAATATCTCTTGCGCGATGGTAGCAGATCAGCATAAGTTTTTTGCTATCCTATTACACGGCGCTCCAAGGCCCAAAATATGGAAATATTCATGGATTGTTCCTGATATATCAATTGCCTTGACGGATTAAGCTTCATCACCGGGTTGACGCGAGGTAGACGGATCATCTTGCGTCGGTTCAACCTCCTCATCCAAGGGCTGGAAGTCGTTGGTGGTCCAGTCAATCCGGGTTAAAGCCTGAAAGACAGCCTCTTCACTTATAAGCTCAGCTGATTCAACGTCAGGAGCGTAAGTATGCTTACGAATTGGTGGAATGAGGCTCTGCACTTCAGGAATCGCAGCTTCAACCCGTTCGTTGTCTGTGTCATAGAACGATCGGTGAACCGTCAGGTTCGCTTCTTCTGCTAGTTGACTCGCCAAAGGACGCATCTCCCTTGTTTCCCGTTTCAGGGCATCATTGTCAAACTCTTCGCCATTTTCTTGGGCACTAGGGAAGCCTTTGGATATATCCGCCGGGTCAAGATCAGCTATCCATGCCTTGGCTCGAGTCAGCGTCAGCAAAGCGCCTGCCCGAGCAGCGGATCGCTTTAGCTCTTCTATTTGCGCTGGTGTCATTGAAAGACGATCCAGCGTATCTTTGATAAGTGTTGGTGCCGCGTTATCATATGAAGCCGCGCATATAACCCGTTGAGCGCCGGTATACAGCTGTTCAATCAGTGTATATGCCGCTTTAAGCTTCTTCCGCATGTCAGAACCTAGGTGAGCGATGCGACTTCCTATATCGGTTCAAGAAATACATGTTAAACCGATGAATTTTCAAAGGGATACAATTTTTGGCAATCACTACTTACCAAATATGGCGGAGATCATGGCGTTGATTTGGTGCTTTAGCCCGGATAATTCTTCTGCCGCCGGTTTAAGAGCCGCTTCAGCAGTTTCTGCTCGCTTCATCAGACCGGCTTTCTCGGTGTCCCAGTTGGCCTGCTCAGATTTGAACCATGCCTTAAGCTGCTCCATGGTGGTCAAGGCGGTTTTCAGCTCATCCTTGGTTTTGATGGTTTCTGCTTGTTGAGTCTCAAGATTTGCTCGAAGATCAGCAATTTGGGAGGTTTGGTGATTTATTTCACTCTGCAATAGTAAGAAAGCATGTTAATATTTTTATTCAAAGTCCCAAGCATATAACCAGTTATACACTCGGCACTTGGGGGCTAATGCGGATCATTTTTTATACGGACATTTCAAAGTCCCAAAGATTAATACAAGTTTTAATCATGGCACTTGGGGGCTAATGTATATTTGATCAGCCAAAGAACAGTTCACAAGTTATGGCATGAAGTATACAAAGTACCTGTTTGACTTTCTCAGGACAAACCGGCCCTTGGGGGCTACAATGCAATAAAGGGGCAGAGTTCTTAAAAGTGCAATGTTTACCTCATAGCGCTCTTTCATCAGATTCACTAAACCGGCTTCAAAATCACGGCTTGTGTACAGCCGGTTCAGAAAGCCGGAATGAAGATCTTGAGCGGAGAAATCGGTATAAGCAGACAGATCAGTTGTACCCTTTCCTTTGTTCATGGCAGTGGATTCATCCTTAGCAGTATGCTTTGATAGAGCAACCGGATTTCCAGGGGCGTTGTATGCAGTGCCTGTAACAATAACGTCATCATTCTTGGCCGGGCTAGAAGTATCAATATGTTGAACAGGACTTGGCGGTTTGTCAGCTGAATGTGGCGGATCGGCAATTGAGTCCTGCTGTTCCATTATCGGGCTTGGAGGAGCAGGAGGATTTGAAGTATCAGCTTCTGCGGTTGGTTCAGCTTCTGGCGGTTTAGCATTGCCATCTTGATTAGGCCAAGCAGAACTGTCCATAGCAACCTCTTGATGTTCGGGTGTCTTTTCCAGATCAACTCCAATAGTAGGGTCGCTGGTCTTGGCTTTCTTTCTTAATCGAGCTTTGGCACTATAACATAAAAGGTTAGAGTATGGTAAACCGACAAAGTAAAGTTACAAAACAGGTAACACTTACCCGGCGACAACTTTGAGAGGAGGCAATTGGGTGGTCGACGAACCGCTAGACGAACTGGAAGAGGCCTGGTAATTCGGGTCAGACGGATTGAGAGGGCATCGGAAGAAACCTTTAAAGGGGTATTGTTTTTCAGGAGAGCAAGTCACCTCTGGACGGCGTTTCCGGGGGGGCGTATCAGCTAAACCGGATGAGGTAATTTGTTGACCACTATGCCGGGTTGTGCGACATTCTTCTGCTTGCCGTTTCTTCAAAGAAAATTTTGGATCCAAATGAGCAAGGGGGTGAGATTGTTTTACTTTCCGGACTGCACGGCGAATTCTTTGAGCCGGCACAGGCTCTGAGTTGGAAGAAAGAAGAATTACCTCAATATGATCTGCATGGCTGGCCTCAGTTTCATCCTGAAGAGGATCATTGTCAATAAGATGTACGAAAAGGGTGCCAAGTGAATCAAGTTCTACCTCTGCGTCTGATTCTTCCTCCTCCGGCGGATCAGAAGATTCGGCGGTTTTCTTCTTGCCGGCCTTCTTGGTGACCTTGGTTTTTATACGAGGGGCACGGGCCGGCTTGTTACGTTTCCAGAAAGAGCTGTCAGCCTGATATAAAGGTAAAGAAAGGTTAGTAAACAGTCAATACGGAAGCCAGTAAAATATGTACATGAACTTACTGCTGGCGGTTTGTTGGAGACACAAAACGGAGCCAAACCGGTTTGGCTGCATGCAGAGACCGATTCATCAAGCATCTTCTTGACACATTCAGTGATTTCAAGTTCGGTCATTATTACTTTATGATGACGTTGAGGATCATTTGCACTTCCGGTATACTCATGCATCAATCCGGGGCGGCAACTCAAGGGCAGAATGCCCCATGAAACCCATCAGCAGACCAGATCAATGCCGGTTAAACCATTGGCCATTAGAGCCTAGAGCTTGGCGAGTTGAGGAGCAAAATTCTTCCGTTCCGCGGCAGTTAGACGCTGAGGCATTGGGTGGCCATTGCTAAGCCGGTGAGGGCGGTAGCCCGGCAAGGGATTTTCTCCGTCAGGGGCAGTATTCCGGCAGTAAAACCAGGTCTGGTTCCAATCTTTGGGATGGCTATGGTGTTTGGCATGAGGAAAATCAACTTCTTTCCTTTTTTGAATTGATACGCCGCCAAGCTCTGTGTTGGGGCCGTCTGAGAATTCTGTGCGGTGGTTTAGATGAAAGAAATCCCGGAACAATTCCACGGTTGGCTCTTCTTGAAGATAAACTTCACAAAAAACTTGAAAGTTGCATATGTTTGATACAGAATTCGGACCAATATCTTGCGGATGAAGCTGGAAGCTAGCAAGGACATCCCGGAAAATTTTTGATCCGGGCGGGCTAAATCCCCGGTCTAAATGTTGCATAAACACAATTACTTCTCCCTCTTGAGGTTCAGGTGGGCATTCCGGTCCCGGAACTCGCCAATGGAGAGTATTCTTCGAAGCTAAGGCACCGGCGGTGACGTAACCGTTGATCTGTGTCTCCGTGATCCGGGAGGGAACCCAATTGCAGGCAGAAAATTGCTTCGACATTCCGGAAAGAGGAACTGCAAATAAAAGGTTCCGGTTTAAGACGTCTAATTCAGTGTTAAACCGGAGAAGGATACTGTGCGAGTTCAGTTGGCGGTTTAAGAGAGGGCTAATGTTATATGGCGGATTGACTTTTGAAGAGTTAAACCGCCTACAGGCAAGATAGCCAGAATTTGAAATTTCTGCTGAGTGTTACAAAAACAGGTTTCATAATATGGCAGTGTGATTTTGGATCTACCGTGGATAACTAAAGAAAATGTTTCTGAGCCCTACAATGGCTCTAAATAGGAACATAGACGAACCAGACGGAGTCTATACAGAAGCAGTAAGATGTTACGGTGTGATGAACTAACAACATGGATCTAGCCGCAGTTCAAAGCAGTCAGGCGCACACATATATGCTCAATAGGAAGACTAGAAGAAGGAACACAAGAGAACTGATGAACGGCGATGAACATGGATGAACTGGAAACCCTAATGAAGATCTAGGGTTACACGGAAGAGAGCTCACCAGGGCCACACAGCGGCGGAAGAACGCGGCAGGGTCTCTGGAACAAACAGGGTGATGCAGCGGCCTTGGTTGGTGCAGAGTCGAAGATCGACGGCGGCGGCGGCGCTGGGGTTTTCTTTCGGTCGCGAGGAAGAAGAAGAGAAGAAAAGGGGAGAAAATGAAAGTGCCCGTCGGGCCTATTTATAACAGGGCAAGGGATAAGTGACAGGCGCGAGAATCGAGGAGTCCAATGCGGCAAGTGGCGCAGCTGTCGCCTCGATTACCGGATGACATTAAATAAGGGGAATCTTTTTATTCATTTTTTATAGAAATGACGTCATGATGATCCGTTGCTGTATCTAGAGGATGACGTCACGACGGTTTAACTAAAGAAGGCATCATGGCGGTTTACGAGAAATGAAGGAAGGCGTTCACAAGATTATTCTAAGCATTGAAGATTAACATGAACAGGTTCAAATCAATCTGGGGCCTAGTGTTGGGGATATAACTACTGAGTGTAAACCATCCAGGAGGGACCAGTTCACGTTCAACCATATTGAAGCCCACGAAGACTCAGAAGATGGCGCTTTACTATGAAGCTTAGAGGCCCGGAGCCCAATGGCGGATTAGGGCCCATAGTGGTAAACCGCCATAGACATATAGCTTGTATTGTAAGATAAGAAAAGGAGAGACCGAGCTGAACACTTGTATGAGTCGGCCTCGGGACTCTGTAAACCGGCTGGGCGTCAACTCGTGTATATAAGGGGACGACCCGGTGGCGGTTCAGGGACAGAGAACAACAACTCGAGACTCAGGCAAGCGTATTCCGCTCCTTGATCATCGAAACCCAATCAATCCCATCACAACTAGACGTAGGCTTTTACCTTCATCGAAGGGGCCGAACTAGTATAAAACTCTCGTGTCCCTTGTCCGGTTTAACCCCTTCAAGCTAACCCGTTGCGATGGCTCCACGACTAAGTCCTTTCACAAGGACATCTGACGTGATAATTCCACGACACGTAGTATATCTTTATAGTCACCCAGTTATGTTGTGACGTTTGGTACACCCAAAGCACTCATACGGTATCCGGGAGTTACACAATCTCATGGTCTAAGGAAAAGATACTTGACATTGGAAAAGTTCTAGCAAACGAACTACACGATCTTGTGCTATGCTTCTCCACGGGGTAGCTAGCAGGAGCCGTGAAGACACGCTCCAGCTGAAGCGGCTCGGTGGAAGCCACGCTGCTTCTCCACTAAGATGGTGGGGTAGCTTCGGCAGGTCGCTTACTTCGAACTGCTTCTCGTTCCTCTAGCTTCTGAACCCTTGCGTGCAGATCCTGCAGTTCGCTATGCTCCTGCTTCCTCCTCCTCTCCTTTGTTTTGTAACCACCTGCGTCCGGAAACCCAACCTTCCAAGGAATGGAGCCTCATGTGCCTCGTGTCCGTCCAGGGTGCTCAGGATTCCCGAGGGCCATTGTGAGCTCGTCCTTCTCTCTATCTGGTACGAACCTCCCTTCCTGTGCTGCGGCGATATACTCCCGAAGCTTCATGATGGATATTCACAGTTGCTCGCTCGTCCAAACGCACTTCCCTGTTACAGGGTCCAAGGTTCCGCCAACCCCGAAGAACCTAGTCCTTGGATGGTCTCGCCAGTTCAATGTCTCTGGTTCGACCCCTTTAGCAAGCAGGGCGTTCTCAGCCTTGGCCCACAACGGCTGAGCTTTGAGGTAGCCACCTGACCCCGTGCCATGGTGATGCACCTTCTTCGCAGCATTTATCTTGTTTGTCGCTGACATCTTCTTACTCCTCTCCGATTTCTTGTTGGCCACAAATGCGTCCCATTGATCTCTGATCTTCTCATACCGGGCGGTGAATTCTGGTGTCTTCTTTTTGTCGACAAGCTTTGCTTTCATACTCCCTGCGTACCTTCTTAATTTTCCTCTTCACATCTCCAAACTTCTTTGATTTCCAGTCCGTAAGATGTACTTGCATGTCCGACAGGGCATGTTCTATGCCCTGCAATCCTTGCAAACCTGCTCCTTTGTGCTAGCCCTGTAGTACAGCCGCATCATATGACTCTTCCTGCTGCCACGCCTCCTCATACATGAATCTACGCTGACTCCTTTCATCCTGAACTGGTACTCCCTTCAACTTCACCACTATCACGCAATGGTCAGATTTTGGCAATGGAAAGTGCCTCACAAAGGAAGCTGGATACATTGACGTCATCGCCTGGTTCACTAAGAACCTATCAAGCCGAACTTTTACGTTTGAATCACCATGTTGCATATTATCCCAGGTGAAAGGTACCACCCTGGAAACCGAGATCTTGAAGTTCAAAGTCATCCACACATTGCCTAAAACCGAGATCATGAGCTCCAAAGTACTCCGATCTATTAAGAATTTCATTAAAATCATCGCCACATAACCACAGAGCATCACTTTGAGCTTTCAACCATCTCAATAAGTTCCAACTTTCTACACGTTCACTTCTTCTAGCTTTCGCAAAGAAGCTCGTAAACCTCCACTTTTTATTATCACCACGTATATTCTTAACCGATACATCAATATGCTGATTTGAGAAATTATTTAGTGTCACTTATACTTCCCTCGACCAAAACAACGCAAGTCCGCTACTAAGGCCATCACTGCTAACTGGATAACAACCCTCAAAACCAAGTCGGGTAGTGAGATCACTAACCCTTCTACCCTCAATCTTCGTCTCTGAAACAAAGACTAGGGCGGGAACTTCTCTCTTCACTAAGTCGTGAAGTTCACGAACTGTCTCCGGGTTCCCAAGCCCGCGACAGTTCCAAGATATACAATTCATTGCTCTCCGCGGGGCTGGTAACCAGCCTCCGCGAGATTCCTTGCTTGTTCTTCCACCGCCTTCTTCTTCTTAGAGTCTCTGTTGTCCTCTCGTGACCCGGATGACTCATCCTCCTCATTTTGTCTCTTCCTCATGACTGTTTCACTATCCTGCAGTAACATAGGGCCGCTACCACCGCCCCTCGCATATGAGTTGTTCATGTCTACCCTGCGATAAACAGGGTTTGTTCCTCGACCCGCCTTGCCACCTCTGCCATTAACACCTCTCCCCCTTGCATTAAATTGATAGATCGTACTTTTAACTCTGTCGTTTGGGGGTTTCTCAGGCGAGTTTACTTCCAAAGCAGGCTCCACATCATCCTCTCCTCCTCTTGTCTCCTGCTGTCTTCCCATGTCCCGGGCGGCCTCCTGCTTGTATGTTGGTTTTCTGCCCCAATTCCTATTTTTACTAGCTGTGAATCTGAGAGCCTCCCGGTATGGCGGCCATCCATGCTCATCTCTCCCAACGGGTGTAGGGCACATCAGTTCAACATGCCCCAGCAGCCCACATGAGAAGCAAAAGTATGGTAGATTTTCATATTGGATATCAAAGAATTCAGACTCTTTTGTTTTTGACTTCTCCAATTGCACCCAACGCATCAACGGTTCATCAACCTTGATCCAAGCCCTGAATCTGAGGCAATCTCCAAACGCAAAACCCTTTTCATCCGCATCCAATGCAACCACATCTCCCACCATGCTTGCTATACGTTTTGGCCATGGCGGGCATAATAGGTTGAACGGGGGGTTGATCACCCGTGCCCAGATTTTGATCTTGTCAAACTTTAGCTCTGACGGCCGCGATCTGATGTTAAACCTCTCCAGGACCACACAGTGCTTTCCCACCATCCATGGACCTCCCTCGAAGATCCGATCACAATCCCTCTTTATGGCAAAACTAGCAAGAAAAATGTTCTCCCCCTTTAGCCTGAAGCTCAGTCCCCTCGGATTTCCCCACACAGGGCGCAGGGCCTCCTCGATGGTGTTCACGTGAAAAGACTTCCGAAACAAAACCTTCCCTATGAGTGCGTAGGGTTCTTCAACTCTTTCTTCCTCCTCCTCATCAATGATAAGCTTCGTCTTCTCCTTCTCCGTTAGATCCTGTCTGTCCATCATCTGCTCCACCGTCTCCGCTTCCTTCGGCTTCCCATTCGCTCCTCCCATGGCGCTTGACTCCGCCATCAGTTCGCCCAGCCTCCCCCGATCACCTTACCCGGAGCACCGCCAAGGGTGGGAAAGGACGCCAGGTCCCCCCTTGATCACCACGAGCAGACCTGCTGACAAGATCCAGCGATCGGAGAGTAGAAGACCCGGTGATTACAAAACCCTAATACTTCGCCACCGAAATCGCCTCGTGCGCCGCCCTGCCACTCGAAACCCTAGAAAAACGTTTCGGGGCTCCGTTGCAATCCGATTTGGACACTACAGTTAAGCAATCCGATTTTGTACACCCGTGTTGTCATGATCGCGTCTATTTTCCTTGGTTAGCTAGCATGCACCCAGGGGGGAAAAGGCATGAATTTAACTTTACAATTTGCCGGCACTTTTTTGAAAAATATAGCGTAGTGAATTTGAGTAACTAGCTGTCAACCCATGCTACTGCACGGGCTAGCAATTTTGAATATTGCATGGGCTACTACATGGAAAATTATTATATTATTTATTAATTTTTTAAAGTATTGTTTTGTCTAAAGTCTTGTAGGAAATAAAATACAAAATCTTTAAATTAATATTTTACTATTTTACGGACGTGAATTTTTGGGACATGATGGCATGCGATGATGTTATCTGGGCAGCCCATCCATGCTATGAGATTAGAAATTAATATAGTGATTGAATGAATACCTCAACGATATGCCAGGTTAATTCGACAAATACGACGTAGAGGGGTTGGTGGCTAACCATCTCAAATGGAGTTGGATACACGTTCATAAACATGCAAAATATATATGGTTCTAGCTGTTCTGTTGTGTTAATGTCAGGCCATTTAAAAATGTTGGTAAGCTGCGTTTAAAAGTTCTGTGTCGAACAGGTCGGCCTTTAATGGCACTTAGCAAGTGTCGGCCTGCCGTTTCTGTTTTGGTTTGTTTTGCCAAGTTTATTTTTCATGTCTATAATTGAGGACTGAGGTGTACTGCTCTATCAGTTCATCAGAGCCATGCGTTCATATTAATGTTGCAGTACTACCTCATGGATAATGTGATATCTTCCCGAAGATGGATTTAAACTACATGTGTTGTTGTAATAACAAAAAACACGGGAAGGTTACGCGAAACAAGTCTTTGTCTCTGAAATTAGACATGATGGATTAATTAGTATAAACAACGGTAATACCCCAGTACAACGGTGGCATCAAACTCCAGCAACAGCAGAAGGTTAGCCGTTCATTAATGTTCGCTACTATAGCAAAACCTTTCCTACACTCAAAATATGTGCTTGGGCAAGCTTTTGTTATTGCTTTTCTAGGCTCGTTGTTATCCTAGTACAGGAGCTTGCAATGCCCCCCGCAAAAGAGGAGCTTGCAATGTCCACCAGCTTGTTCTAAGCAGGTAGCACACCCAGCGATGAGAGCACCTAATGAGACATGATGGAATTAGATCATTGGAAGAATTAGTTCGTCAGCTCCTCCAACCCACCTTCTAATGATGGCCATCAGATGAGTGAAAGGGGAGCTTCCTGGTCTAAATGGATACATGTTGGAGGAGCTAATCAACAGGACAAGAACATGGAGGAGCACATTGCAGAACGCATTAATATTGCAGGGAAGGCTAGCAGTTGAACAAAGTCGAGGAAAAGGAGGAACGTGAGGAGATGAATGCATAGCAGAGAAACTGGTACATGTGATGACACTAAAATACCCCCACTTTCCAAATTAACAACGCTGGATAGAGAGTGATGCTGAAATGCAATGAACGTTCCCAGCCTGTGCCTAGTAAATGAGGTCTGCTCTAGTAAATGAGTTGGGTCGCATTTTTCAAGCATGTGGTCCCTTAAGCATTGATTGTTTTGTGTAATACAACCGAATACTGCAGGGAGGAGTATTCAATATGTGATATACACTGCTTATAGTATTAATACCACACGAATCTCAGAGGAATAGATGGTGAGATAAAGACCTCGCCTCGCACCATGTTCACCTATGCATATTCGCTATTTTATTACCTATTTTCATAGCATATAAAATATTATAAGCTTTGTGTCACAACCAAAATTTATGACACCATATATATCTTTTAGCGGTTCTTATTGTAGCAACTACTAAATACATATGAGCATGTGTTTTCTGTTAACATTATTGTACATATATTATCTATGACTTTTCTCTGTCTGATTACTACTGGCATGTTTACTCCATGGTTCGACATGCATACATGTGGTTAACATATTCCATTAAAACACGTTGCAACAACCGTTCTGCAAGGTTAGTTTATGCTTCCATCAACACGTCGATATCTAACTCATCGATGCCCCTGCCAACATATGGGTGAGCTCCGAGCCTCGATAAGGGTCGCGACTTAGCTCAAACTTATCTATGTACTTTCAAAAAAAATTGTAAGATCGTTGAACTTGTTGAATTTTTTTTAACGGGTGGAGCCTTCTCATCTTTTCAATAATTCCCATATTTGTAGTTTTCTAGCCGAAACTTTTTTTTTTACTTTGACTGTAACACTCTAGTAGTCATCCTGAAATATCTTTAAATTCAACAATGAAATTTAAATGTTTGCTCGAATATTCAAAAAGCTCCCGTAAATTATTGGATGCATGCCTCTAAGATTTTTAAAGTTACTTTGTACTTTTTTTAAAATTAATTGATCCTTCTGACATCCCATACGAGCCACTTGGAATAGTGGTGATGCTATCATTCTTTTGGCGATGCGTGCTAGCTGACCGGTGTCCTAGTCTATGATATATTGCTTTATCCGGCCGAGTCCGATGCACACTCTCCTTTTTAACTATTAAAAAAATAAATTAAGTGCTCTTGCATCATGGTGGTCTTATTCTTTAAATACAGAACTTAAACGACCTGCCTAAAGTTCTGAAAAGTAATGGATTTCTTATGCGCTTGCGCAGTTCAGCAAATTTCAATCTTTAATGTAATCTAGGATTTGTTCATTATTATATTTGTGACATAGATTTTTAAAAGATTGGCACTATTCTTTTTTCCATTCTCAGCAAACATGTGATGTCCCAAACGAATTTGGGAGTATATATGTGTTTGTGATTTGTCGACAGGGTTTAATTTTTCAATGAGTATATCCAATATGGTTGTCTTCATGGCGATTTCTGAGTGATAAAAAGTAGTTCAGGTACCTAGATATACGCATTACACATTGAAATAATGTTCGCAGACTTTTAGCGAAGAGGACAACGTTCATCCGTGACACTGAGCCATGATATATATTTTTCTATCGGCTCCATGCATGCATCTGGTTTGTTTCTGGAAATAAAAAACTTTTTTTTTAAGAATCAGAAGAACTTTAGTGTGCTAGCATATTTTAGTTTGGAAATTTCATTCCTCTATTTTTATGGACCCCGATAACGAACTGACATTCGGTATGGGGAGTTGTCATCCTGAACGATTTGTTCGGGCCCCAACCAACTGCGACCGAACTGCTTGTGGTCGTTCGTGCGGTAGCGCATTCCGTCCGAACGGCCAGCCAGTTGGACTAAGTAGGCCCGTGTCTTCCTAGATGGGCCTTCCTGGTAAAGCTGCCAAAAAAAAGTAAACAACATGTACCAACAGCAAAAAATGTGATGATAAACTACAGAATAAGTAAAATACCTACAGGACATGGCCATGTTGTAGCAAAAAAACAATTAAAGAAAAAGAAAGTATGCCACGCTCGATTAACTAAAAATTGACATGATATATATACTGAATTTGCCATGCTCCCATAGTAAAAGAAGTTTTGCCATGGTCCAATATGGATCCAAAAATATGTGTACACTACCGCGGTAAAAATAAAAATTATCATCTTTTCAATAATTTGCCAAAGATCCAGAAACTATATTTGCCATGTTCCATTAACTAAATTTACCATGATATGTGGAATAAATTTTCCATGGTCCATATACTAAATTTGCCATGCCCATTAACTACAATTGCCATGCTCCAATATTTAAAGACAATGTTGCCATGTTGAAAAAAAAGAAATTTACCATGGTCCAGAAACTAAATTTGCCATGGCCCATATAATAAATTTTATGTGCTCCATTAACTAAATTTGCCACGGTCCCTTATTAAAAGAAATGTTGCCATGTTGCAAAAAAAAAATTGCCACCAAATTTGACATTCTCCAATAACTAAATTTGACATGATATTTCGACTAAATTTGTCATGGTCCCATATTTAAAGAAATTTTGACAAGTTGGAAAAAAAGAAAATTTTCATGGTCCAGAAAGTAAAATTGCCATAACCTGTAGAGTACATTTGCCACGATCCTTGCGCTTAAATTGCCATGGGCCTAAAAAAAGAAGTTCTTTTGCCATGGGCCTAAAAAAAGAAGTTCTTTTGCCATGGTCCCATATCATGACATTTTTATTTGCACTTGAGTTGTTTTTAGAAAAAGTTGCCATGGCAAATTTTGTAGACGGAGACAAATAATTCTAATTTGTTATCAAAAAGTTGCCATGGAAAAAATGTAGAGAGTTAAATAATTCTAAGTTTCCATGGTCAATAAATTAAGTTTGCCATGCTCATAAAAAGAGTTTGCCATGATATTAATAAAAAATAATATGAAAAATACCCATTTGGTGAAATTTCCTTTAATATGTTCTGTGCTATTATATTATCTGTTTTGGATGTTTAATGGGCTTTACTATGCACTTTTATATTATTTTTTGGACTAACCTATTAACCGAAGGCTCAGCCCAAATTGCTGTTTTTTGCCTATTCAGTGTTTCGCAGAAAAGGAATATCAAACGGAGTCCAAACGGAATGAAACCTTCAGGTGAGTTATTTTTGGAACAAACGCAATCCAGGAGACTTGGAGTGGACGTCAAGAATGAAACGAGGAGGGCACAAGGCAGGGAGGCGCGCCCCCCACCCTCGTGTGCCCCTCGTGGCTCCCCTGACCGACTTCTTTCACCTATATATATACTCATATACCCTGAAAACATCCAGGAGCACCACAAAACCCTATTTCTACCGCCGCAACCTTCTGTACCCGTGAGATCCCATCTTGGGGCCTTTTCCGGCGCTTCGCCGGAGGGGGAGTCGATCACGGAGGGTTTCTACATCAAAACCATAGCCTCTCCGATGAAGTGTGAGTAGTTTATCTCAGACCTTCGGGTCCATAGTTATTAGCTAGATGGCTTCTTCTCTCTCTTTGGATCTCAATACAAAGTTCTCCTCGATCTTCTTGGAGATCTATTCGATGTAATTCTTTTTGCGGTGTGTTTGTCGAGATCCGATGAATTGTGGGTTCATGATCAAGATTATCTTGAACAATATTTGAATCTCCTATGAATTCTTTTATGTATGATTTGTTATCTTTGCAAGTCTATTCGAATTATCAGTTTGGTTTGGCCTACTAGATTGATCTTTCTTGCAATGGGAGAAGTGCTTAGCTTTGGGTTCAATCTTGCGGTGTCCTTTCCCAGTGATAACAGGGGCAGCAAGGCACGTATTGTATTGTTGCCATCGAGGATAAAAAGATGGGGTTTATATCATATTGCTTGAGTTTATCCCTCTACATCATGTCATCTTGCCTAATGTGTTACTCTGATGCATGCTGGATAGCGGTCGATGTGTGTAATAATAGTAGTAGATGCAGAATCGTTTCGATCTACTTGTCGCGGGCGTGATGCCTATATACATGATCATGCCTAGATATTCTCATAACTATGCACTTTTCTGTCAATTGCTCGACAGTAATTTGTTCACCCACCGTAATACTTATGCTATCTTGAGAGAAGCCACTAGTGAAACCTAAGGCCCCCGGGTCTATTTTACATCATATAAGTTTCTGGTCTATTTTATCTTGCAATCTTTACTTTTCAATCTATATCATAAAAATACCAAAATATTTATCTTACTATATCTATCAGATCTCACATTTGCAAGTGATCGTGAAGGGATTGACAACCCCTTTATCGCTTTGGTTGCAAGGTTCTTATTTGTTTGTGCAGGTACGACGGATTTGCATGTAGCCTCCTACTGGATTGATACCTTGGTTCTCAAAAACTGAGGGAAATACTTACGCTACTTTGCTGCATCACCCTTTCCTCTTCAAGGGAAAACGAACGCATGCTCAAGAGGTAGCATGCAACCAGAAGGTTTTGTCAATCCTAAAGGTGCTGACAAAATGCGCAAGCTCCAGCGATCCATCTATAGGCTGGTGCAAGCATCTCGGAGTTGGAATATACGCTTTGATGAGGTGATCAAAGCATATGGTTTTATACAGACCTTCCGAGAAGCATGTATTTACAAGAAAGTGACTAGGAGCTCTATAACATTGCTAATATTATATGTGAATAACATATTGTTGATCAGAAATGATGTAGAATTTTCTGGAAAGCATAAAGGAGAGTTTGAAAGGTGTTTTTCAAAGAAAGACCTCGGTGAAGCTGCTTACATATTGGGCAACAAGATCTATAGAGATAGATCAAGACGCTTGATAAGATTTTTCAGTAAGTACATACCTTAACAAGATTTTGTACTTCAAAATGGAACAAAGAAGAAGATCTTTCCTGTGTTGCAAGGTGTAAAGTTGAGTAGGACTCAAAACCCGACCATGGTGGAAGATAGAGAGAGAATGAAAGTCATTCCCTATGCCTCAGCCATAGGTTCTATAAAGTATGCCATGTTATGGACCAGACCAGTTGTGTGCCTTGCTATGACACTACTAGGGAAAACCCTAGCAGTAGCGCTGGTTTTGTGCTCACTAGTAGCGCGGGTAGGCGCGCTACTAATAAGGCGCTACAGCTATTGCTTAGCAGTAACGCGTGCCCGCATGCGCTACTGTTAGGACAAATAGCTGCAGCGTTTGTTCAGTACCACGCTACTGCTAAGGTAACTACTTGCAGCGTGTTTTCTGTCCATCGCTACTAGTATTCTTTTTTATTTTTTTATTTTTAGTGTATTTATGTGTCATCGTACAAATATTGGTACAATACCAGTTATGAGGTTTACATCATTATGTCCATAATAGTGTGTCAAATGAAGGTGGATTAGGTTCAAGTGGAGGCAATATGTGGTGCATGTCAAAAGTATACTACTAATCCAAACTTGATCTAGTTTGGACTAGTAGTACTTTCGATGTGCACCACATGTTGCCTCCACTTGAATCTACTCCGCCAGCACAAGCTATTTAATCATCATCATAGTCATTACCACCAACAGTATTTATTTAATCACCACTAACGCTAGCTAATAATAATCATCATAGTCATTACCACCAACACTAGCTATTTTATCATCATAGTAATAGTGTAGCACATCATCATCCTCAAACTCATTTCTAGCTAGCTAATCACTCCTGCTGCTCTCTCTTAGGTAAAATAACATAAAATATGTATAGCTCTCCTCCTTGATCAAGCTGGAGCATGCAGATGAACCTGTCTCCTAATCGTGGGTAGCGCATCTGTTTGCTGCCCCCTAGTACTTCTCCGCGCTCCCCCATCACATATTTGGTCCAGTCTTGCACTATTAAGCATCCGTCGCTACTCTTGAATGCACTAAAGTAATCTGTAGGATATCTTGGCCGTAAGCTGATAATACTCATGGTACCTTTAGTCTCGATCCCATAAGGCACAACATTCATTGGGAGTCCCTGTTGAAGAACATCGTATGGTAACATACTTAGCAATGAAGTTTAGCTTCAAAAATAATGTATGGAAAAGATGCATTGAGGACAAATAGTAAAAATCTTACCATCCTTCCTAAATAGATGTGACTGTAGTTCATTATGAACACTATTGGTCGCACATTTTCAGTACTAACATTTCTAAATGCAGGAAGAAAATTTGTCTTGACAGTATCAAGATCCTCAAGCCATGAAACATAATGACTGAGCTCCTCACAGTTGAGTTTAGCCCCAGGACAGTATACGGTCCTGTCTACCAAGCGCTGGACATGTTTACTTGCACCGAAATAAGCTGACAATACAAATTAGTTGTCAACTATTTTTGAATAAACAATATCAAAGACATAAATATGGTTGAGAAACTTACATAATGGTATAACTGGAGGCGTCTGCACATCGACCCAGATGTCGGTATTACCTTCAATATCATCTTCCGGACGAATATCAAAGGTGATAACCATATCAGGCTCAAATGCATAAGTCTTGCATAGTGCTCGCCATGTTTTGCATCCAAAATAGGTGTAGTCGTCTGAATTGTATAATTTTGCATGGAAAATATAACCATGCTCGGTCTTCAAGTAAACTTTCTTTTCCTCCGTACTATGACTGAAACCTATCTTATCCAATCAAAAACTGTTGCATGGCAAGGGATACGCTAGTAGTATAGTAAAAAAAATATAAGTTGAAGCAAATGAAGCAGATGTCATGCTTAATTACGAAAAAAGACTTGTCGTTGTGACTTACTGTATCCACTTCGAAGTTCTCGTCCAGCTTGATGCTGAAGCGCCTATCATCATCTAGGAAGATTCCGTCGCACAGGCCGCGCTCGTCTTCGCAGTATTTGCAAATACCGAAATCATTTTCGTCGTCAGACATTTCCTATGTTCATAGTTAAAACATTAATTGAAAATCGACCGAAGACAACTACCAGGATACTCAACACACAAATCCGGGGCACTCGCTATTTCCTACATATTCTGGCACAAGTCATGCCAAAATTCACGGAAAAATCCGGCATGACCTTTGCTAAAATAGGACATATCGAGCGCCTGAAATTTGCCGGAACGGAAATGAATCAACACTCCGGCAAAACATAGGCCACTCAGAGGTGTAACCTGCAAACATGACCGGCCACTTGGATATTGGGAAACACAAGATATACATTTCAAAATATCTTATAGGACTCAAATTATCATGCATTCAATAAGCAAAAGTAAATCATCTCATGCGTCCGTACATCGTCGAATATTATCACTAATACATCACAAATAGTGTCATACATATAACATCACTAATACAACTAAAAACCTAGCACACGACGGGTATCGACGCGGGCGGTGGACACCCACAGAGAAGGAACCATCACGGGATCATAGCTCCAGTGAGATCCCCGGATAACCTGCCAGGTATTGGAGAACGACCTGTGCTCCAACGCAAACAAGTAGCGACGGACGTGCGCGTCCTCCTCACTGACACGGTGACGCACCACCTCCGCGGAGTCCTCGAGCCTCTGGATCATCACTGGCCCACGCGACCGCCACCAAAGAAGGTTCAGGTCAACGACAGGCTGGCTCCTCACCAACCTGCACCCCCGGTAGGTAGCGCCTCCTAGTACCACCCCGGCGGAGCCCAGTCCCGGAAATGGCCGATGGTCAAGCAGGTGTCGTCCTCCGCCGACTCGATGACGAGGATGCGGGATAGGCATCGTCCATGTCGAGGCGGGAAAAATTGCTTTAACTAAAAAATAGCAACAAGTTCTTACTAACTAGTTCTATTAATTCAACTAGTTCTTACTAAAAATAAACTTACTATAAATAAAGCTATTCTAGTACCTAATTAGTACCTAGTTCTTACTAACTAATTAGAGGAACTACTGCCCTAATTACCATCTAATTTGATGAACCTATAGGGGTGGAAAGTGGTAGCGGATATTTCAATTATCCAACTATAAAGTGAAATAAGTGGTCAAATTTTACTCGTTTTATGATTCATCTTAGAAATTTGATTCGTTTTCACCCTTACATGAACCCTAACTCATTTGAGCCGCATCCGCATCCGATTTGTTTCCACTCTTACATGAACCCTAACTAATTTGATGCAACTAAAATATAAAGAAACCCTAGGCAGAGGTAGGGGAGAGGGAGGAGCGGGAGTGCTCACCTCGGGTGCCTGCGATGAGGGAGGGGCAGGGCGGCGTCGAGGTTAGGGTCGGGGCTCGGGCGCGCGGCGGATGGCGGCCGGCGTCGAGGTCGGGGTCGGGGGCGGCGTCCGAGGCGGCGTTGAGGTCGGGGGCGGGGGCGGCGTTGAATCTAGGGTTGGCGCGGCGTAGAGGGTGCGGAGAGCGCGCGGTGGCCGACGGGCGACGGCGGCGGCGAGAGTGGAGAGAGTTGGATTTGGGGGAAGTGGCCACGTGGGGAAGGACGAACCCCGTGGTTAAGTCAGAAGTAGCAGTAGCGCGTTCCAGGAAAAGCGTTGCTGCTATCTTAGCTACAACGCGTTCTGTGATACATGCTACTGCTACTCCTTTCTCTTTTTTTCCCTTTTTCATTTAGTTTTCTTCACAAACTTTTTTCCTTTCACTTTATTCTATTTCTTTCATTTTCAATTACCTTTCTATTTTCTTTCCATTTAATTTTATAACCTTTAGCAGTAGCGAGTTTATATTAAAACGTGCTGCTACAAATAAAGTAGCGGTAGCGCGGTTCGTCATAGGTCGCTACTACTATGTGTAGCCTATCGGCTAAGCCGTGGGAATTTTAGTAGTAACGTGTTTACAGCCAGACGCGCTACTGCTAGATCTTTATCTGCAGCGCGGTTTCCTCAGGCGCACTACTGCTACTTAGCACCAGCGTGCTTTTTTGACCCATGCTACTGCTAAAGTTCTTTGTATAAGGTTTTCCCTAGTAGTGTGAGTCTGGTAAGGGGGTACGATATTGATCCAGGAGTAGATCATTGGACAGCGGTCAAAGTTATCCTTAGTTACCTAAGAGGACTAAGGAAATATTTCTCGGTTATGGTGGTGATAAAGAGTTCGTCGTAAAGAGTTACGTCGATGCAAGCTTTTACACCGATCCGGATGACTCTGAGTCTCAATCTGGATACATATTGAAAGTGGGAGCAATTAGTTAGAGTAGCTCCATGTAGAGCATTGTAGACATAGAAAATTTGCAAAATACATACGGCTCTGAATGTGGCAGACCCATTGACTAAACTTCTCTCACAAGCAAAAAATGATCACACCTTAGTACTCTTTAGGTGTTAATCACATAGCCATGTGAACTAAATTGTTGACTCTAGTAAATCCTTTGGGTGTTGGTCACATGGCGATGTGAACTATGGGTGTTAATCACATAAAGATGTGAACTATTGGTGTTAAATCACATGGCGACGTGAACTAGATTATTGACTCTAGTGCAAGTGGGAGACTGAAGGAAATATGACCTAGAGGCAATAATAAAGTTGTTATTTTATATTTCCTTATATCATGATAAAATGTTGGTTATTAATGCTAGAATTGTATTAACCAGAAACTTGATACATGTGTGGATACATTGACAAAACACAGTGTCCCTACTAAGGCTCTACTAGACTAGCTCGTTAACCAAAGATAGTTAAGTTTCCTAGCCATGGACATGTGTTGTCATTTCATGAACTGGATCACATCATTAGGAGAATGATGTGATGGACAAGACCCATCCGTTAGCTTAGCATAATGATCGTTGAGTTTTATTGCTATTGCTTTCTACATGTCATATACATATTCCTTTGACTATGAGATTATGCAACTCCCGGATACCGGAGGAATACCTTGTGTGCTATCAAACGTCACAACTTAACTGGTTGATTATAAAAATGCTCTACAGGTATCTCCGAAGGTGTTTGTTGGGTTGGCAGAGATCAAGATTAGGATTTGTCACTCCGAGTATCGGAGAGGTATCTCTGGGCCCTCTCGCTAATGCACATCATAAGAAGCCTTGCTAGCAAAGTGACTAATGAGTTAGTTGCAGGATGATGCATTATAGAACGAGTAAAGAGACTTGCCGGCAACGAGATTGAACTAGGTATGAAGATATTGACGATCTAATCTCGGTCAAGTAACATACCGATGACAAAGGGAATAACGTATGTTGTCATAATGGTTCGACCGATAAAGATCTTCGTAGATTATGTGGGAGCCAATATCAGCATCCAGGTTCCGTTATTGGTTATTGACCGGAGAGGTGTCTCGGTCATGTCTACATAGTTCTCGAACCTGTAGGGTCTCGAACCTGATTTGGTGACCGAGTGTTGTTCGGAGTCCCGGATGAGATCATGTACATGAAGAGGAGTATCGAAATGGTCGAGAGGTAAAGATTGATATATTGGATGATAGTATTTGGACACCGGAAGTGTTCTGGATTGTATCGGGTACATATCGGAGTACCGGGGGAGATATGGGCCATAATGGGCCATAGGAGGGAGTCACACCAGCCCACAAGGAGTGCCCCCCCCCCCTCCCAGGAAGGAGGCCAAATAGGACTAGGAGGACGGGGCGGCACCACCCTCTTTCCTTCTCCCCCTCTCTTTTCCCCTCTTTCCCCCTCTGGTAAAAGGAAAAGGGGGGGGGGGCGAATCCTACTAGGAGCTCAAGTAGGATTCCTCCTACTTGGGCGCGCCTAGGGCTGGCTCCCTCCCCTCCCTCCTTTATATTCGTGGGGAGGGGGCGCCTGGAACACATAATATTGATTCATAGCTGTGTGCGGCACCCCCGTCCACAGTTTACGCCTCCGGTCATATTTACGTAGTGCTTAGGCGAAGCCCTGCGTGGATCACTTTACCATCACCATCACCACGCTGTCGTGCTGAAAAAACTCTCCCTCGACACTTTGTTGGATCAAGAGTTCGAGGGACGTCATCGAGATGAACGTGTGTAGAACTCGAGGTGTCGTGCATTCGGTACTTGATCGGTCGGAACGGAAAGAAGTTTGACTATATCAACCGCGTTAACAAACGCTTCCGCTTTCGGTCTACGAGGGTACGTGGACACTCTCATCCTCTCGTTGCTATGCATCTCCTAGATAGATCTTGCGTGAGCGTAAGAATTTTTTTTTAAATTGCATGCGACGTTTCGCAACACATGTATGTGCCAAATTTATTATTCATTTGACAAACTTTGTGTCATCATTTCACCAACGAGGTGATCCTCATGTATGTGCCAAATTTATTATTCATTTTTAGGTCAGCTGTATTTTCATGATCTATATAATGGACATAGCAACTTTGTATGTGCATAGGTGACCTTTTTTATTTTGAAAAAAATGGCAATTTGTGTGCACATGAATTTGGTTTTCACCCTATATGCATATTGTCCCCATTAGTTTAGTTTAATGTTTTGACATGATAAAATATATATGTTTTTTGCCATGACAACTATCATTTTTCTATGTTGAAAATAATTTTTCCCTTTAAACGGAAAAAAATAGTTTGCCTTTTTGTTGGAACTGAATGCTTAATTTGGATTAGATCATGTTGACACATTCAGTTCCCACAATAGTGTGGCATGGCAAAATTCTGGAGTTGTTGCCATGGCAGAATTGCTATGAGTAGTTCTCATTGACAGAATTGCTATGAGTAGTTGCCAGGGCATAATTCTTGAGTAGTTTCCATTAGAAAATTGCTATGATTTTTGTGTATCAAAAGTCGCCATGATAGCTTTCGTTCAACTATTTGTTGTTGCCATGCCAAAGTGTTATTCATTCTTTCATAGATCACCTTGGCCTCTTGGTCAATCCACTATGTTGTCTATTTTTTTGCCATGTATTACACATATGTAAATTTTGCTGAGACACATGATGTATACTTGATTTAGTACCCTACATTTCTCATTTATTACACTTCATTTAGTTTCATATACCATTTTCCATGGCAAATTATCATAGATTGACATGACAAATTTACAATCCTTTTATAGCTACCAACTTTTCGTTTAGTAAATAGCTACCACAACATTTTTTGATATGGATTTGCCATGTTTTTCATTAAACCATGGCAAATTAATATTAATTTTCACGTTTTTGCCATTTCAATGTAGCATGGCAAAAATATCACATGGACCATGGGGAAAGAATTAGAAACCAATGACAAAATCATATTCCACATACCTTGGAATTTTGTTTTTATATGCAATTGCCATGACCTAGAGGGCTTCTTTTGCCATGCTTATCACATATCATGGCAATTTTTGTTCAATTTTTTATCTTTTAATGTTCTAAAAAAATGCCATCAGCTGGCTATTGGCAAATTATTTTTTGGCATGTTTTGTCATGGCATATTATGATTACAATGCACAAAATTATAATGAACAACATTGTCAGAGTTGCCATGGGAAAATTTTCTTTTTAAGCATAAGTTTCCATGGAAACTTATTTTATAAAATGGAAAAAAGATGGAAATTTTTAATTTTATTTGCCATGGAATTTTTCCTATATTGGCATGGCAAATTTACATATAACGCCTTGGCAAATTCCTTTAAAGTCTTCTTTTTCTTAGAAATTTTTTCTTTAAATTTTGCCATGGCAATTTTACCCTTTTTAACATGGAAAATTTACTTATATTACCACGGTAATTTTTAACCTTTTAAAGGGCACAATAAAGATGCCAAATACTATGTGTCATCCGGCTGATCCTATGCGCGGATCAGCCGGGTCGATGGCCGATGGATGATGTGCTTCCGGCGCTAGGATCCCTGAGTTGTGATTCGAAAGGATTCTGAACCACGTCGGTAGACCCTGCCCAACAAATTCATGGACACAAATCTCTCGCTCTCTGGTGGCTGGCTCGCTGCTCATGTGCGGCAGCTGAGTACATGGAGCCCCAGCAGAAAGTGTCTATGAATGCTACACATCCACCTACTAGAGAAACTATCAACAACTTATATGCATATGTAACATTGTCACTCATTATTTTGTGGTCTATATATGTCAAAGACCTAAACAATAGTGTACATTTTTTAGCGTTATTTTGCAATCCTCATTAGTCGCAAAAAAATCCTTTCAAAACAATGTGTTTTTTGTTTTGTGTTATATAGGCCAAATACATGCAAATTACAAGAATAAAATAACACATTATTGAAACCACTTTGCAACACTAAGCTAGTACGATCACTGTCTGGGTTTATGAGTCCCATCATATTTTGAGTCGAAGTGTGACCACATTTTTCACTTTGAAAATGTTAGTGCATGCCATAAATAATTATCTTTGTGTAATCTTATTTGAATGTTGTTTCAATGATATTGTTTTTGCATGTATAACTCATATTTTTTAGTTAAAATTATGATTAAAATATGACCCAATATATGAGGAGGTAGTATGAGGAGCAGCAAATATTTACTGGAGAATTCTTTATAACAGCATTGGCCGCCCTTGCTGCACCATGCGACTGGCTTTGCAACACGATGGTCTGGCTTCACAAAAAAAAACACATTATGTAATTGTGTGCGTGATGTGGCTGATTTCAAAAGCGAGTGTAGCGAACAAACCTATAATTCGATGGTTAGGAAGACAAGGTATCACCAGCCCACCAGGGTTCTAAGTCATAGACTTGACACTACTCCTAACATTTTTCTAGATTTATTTCAGGCCTTCCTGCGATGTGCTACCAGTGGAAGTAGACGTTCCCGTGAACTGTGAAGGCGCCTGCGGTGACTTCGTCAATCTCAAGATGAAGTGTCTGTCCAGTCCCTCAGAAGTTCTCATAGGGGTACCATATGTGTGCGTGCGTTCATATAGGTAAGTATGTCCATATATATGACCGTATGCGTTCGTACTGTGTTAAGAAAAGAGGGTAGAGAGGAAAAAAAGAAAATTTTGTTTCAATCAAAAGATTTTGCCATTGGAAAAATAAACTTAAAATCACGAGAGCAACTAGTTGACGAGCACTCATTCGGGAGCCTCACAACGATCAGCGCCACTTGGCGCACTCTCAGCCACCCGCCACGTGCCGCGCTCTAGGCGCTCCCTCCGGATTTTGTTTTTATATTTTTCCGCACGCATTTTCGGATTTTTAAACCGTTTTTCTGGATTTTTTTTGACATTTCGATTTTCCACCGGTCTTACTTAGCTTTTGGATCAAAAAAATTTGAAAAAATTCCTTTTACGTGAAAAAATGCATTTTCTTTTTTTTTCTTTCACGAGAGTTGCGGTTTTGCTTTCGCCAGAGTCACGGTCGTGCCTCTCGGAAACGAAAAAAAATGTGTTTTTTGTTTTTTTTTCTTCTGCGAGAGGTACGGCGTGCCTCTCGAAAATGGGAAAAAAATGTGTTTTTTGTTTTCTTCCTTCCGCGAGAGGCACGGTTTTGCTTCTGCGAGAGGCACGGTTGTGCTTTCGCGAGAGTCACGGCCATGCCTCTCGGAAATAGAAAACAAAAAAGTGTTATTTGTTTTTCTCCTTCCGCGAGAGGCACGGTTGTGCTTTCGCGAGAGGCATGGGCATACCTCTTTCGAAAAGGGAAAAACCCGTGCTCGCGATTTTGTTTATCGTCGGTTTTTTTTGTGAATTAAAAGTTCGTCAAAACCTATCAACATGGGATCTAGTTTTGAACATCTCGACGCGAGGAATCCAACGGTGAAAATGGTTCAAGATTTGGACGCACGATTTAAGAGATTAAACATTTTGAATAAACGGATCTATGAAAAAAGGGAAAACTCCCAGGTTGCGACAAGTGGCGCACATGCAGTGCACCAGTGCGCCACTTGCCGCAACCAGGAGAGGTGGGAGTGATCTTTGCAATGAGTACTCCTTAATTAGCGATTTCGTAAAAACACACCCCATAAGAGGATGCAAAAAGACCATGAAAAGGCCACTCGGTCCCTTTCTATACTAGCCCAACAGATAGACCACAACAAAAGTAAAACATAGGCAAAGCCTACCAAGCCATTACTTAGCAACCCTAGCGAACACACACGCCTCACCAATGGTGGGCGGTTGATCCAATTTACCGCCTGTGAGCGTCAAACTGTTGCGGCTTCGCTAAAGCGAAGTGAGGGGGCCACGTGACATAGGCACAACCAGCTTGAGCGAGCAACTGCTTTTGGGAAGAATTACTAAACCTTTTTTTCTGGTTTGTTATCTTTTAGCTTTTTTCCATTTTTCTATGTTTTTCTTTTTTTTATGTTCTTTCTGTTTGTCTTTTTTCCTTTGATTTCTTCCTTTTCCTTTTTCATTTTTCTGTTTTATTTGTTTTCATTTTCATGATTTATAATTTTATAAAAACATAAATAAAAATTCTATCAATTATAAAAAAATGAACTTCCTAATTTTGTTACATTTTTACTGTTATTTTTATCCTTGGTATTTCTTTCCAAATTGTCAAAAAAAGATCATGATGTGATAAAACTTGGTCACAATCCCAACAAACGTTCGTGTTTTAAAGTATTTTTGATAAAATTTGAAAAAAGTTTCTGTTTTCAAAAATACACATTTCTTTAACAAACGTCGTTTTTGTCAAAAATTATTCACAGATTCAAAATTGTTTGCAGTTTAAAAGTTTGTCGGAAGTTTCTCCCATTCTAAAAAATGTTCACATTTTTAAAAAATTGTTCACTTTACAAAAATGCATATTCAAATAAAGTCATTTTTACACTGTTCACTATTTTAGAAACAGCTTGAGTTTTTTAAATGCATATTTTTAAAAAGATCAAAATAAACCAACCAAAACAACCGGCTTCCAACAGTGGACTGGGAACTACTGTGCCTATCGGTCTCTGCAGTGACTGAAATATTGTTGGAAGTTTGTCCCATTTTGAAAAATGTTCACGTTTTTTTTCAAAAATTGTTCGAAAATTCAAGAAAAAGACATGTTTTAAAATATTTGCTCACTATTTAAAGAAAATCATGTTGGAAAGAGCATGAATTTTGTATTTTGTTCACCTTTAGAAAAACACAGTTTGAGTTTTGTGGAAATGTATATTTTTAGAAATGATTGAAATATACAAACAGAAAAACCGGTTTTCAATAGTTAACTGGGAACTATAGTGCCTATCGGTCGCTACAATGCCAACCGTGCTGGCTTCTATAATTTTGCTACGTCTAAAAAGGTGAGTAATCTGCGTCGGCGCACCGGCCCAAAGTTTGGGCTGGTTGCACCCTAGCCGCATGATGCCACTTGTTCTGGCCGTTCGATCTAGCGAAAAAAAAAACGATTCGTCCCAGATCTTCTTCCTCCTCGTGCATCTCACGCTCGCGCAGATCCCCGCATCTCCGCGGCCTCGCGCAGCTCCCCTCCGGTGGCCTTCCTCGTCGCCTATCAGCACCCGTCGTCGGCTGTCCTCGTCATTGGTTCCCACCCTCGCCGGTCCTCCTCGTCACTGCCTCGACCCATGCAATAGCTGCACCTGCGGTTGCAGCTCTCAGCGGCTCCGATTCTAGCTCCGCCGCCGCCCCTCGCCATTGATGCTCGCTGAACGGAACTACGTCGACGACTCCCACCAGCCAATCATGCCATTGAATGGATGTAGCAAAAAACTTATCCGGTCGTAGCAAAACCTGACAACGGTTGCAGCAAAAACGTCATCGCCGTCGTCGCGAGGTCGCTGCTCCGTCTTGTTGGATGTAGCAAAAAAGTTCGCCGGTAGTAGCAACAACCAATTACGGTTGCAGCAAAAACATCGTCGCCGCCGTCGCGAGGTCGCATCTTCTGCTTGATGGATGTAGCAAAACACTGCCCTGGTAGTACCAAAAAAAGACTATGTTGCAGCATCATTTTCAAATTTTCAGCAAAAAACGAAAGCTCAATTGCCTGTTGAAACAAAACAATTAGCCGGTTCCAACAAATAAAAATGTCGCTTTCAGCAAACAAAAAATTCAGGAAAAACTCCGATGGTTGGTTCCAGCAAAAAAATGTCGGTTGTAGCATCCCCCGCCATCAGATGTAGCATTTCTCGCGAGTGGTTGTAGCATCTCGCTGCCGTTTGCAGCACAACATCCATGGCAGCTGCTACCTCTTCATGCTTGTTGACCTCGTGCGTGGGGTGTGGCAGCAGTGGGGGAAAAGAGAAGGCTCGCCGTGAGGTGGCTGGAGTGCAGCACCAGCACCCCCTTGTAGCATAACTCACTGCCCCTCGTGCATCACCGGCAGCTCACGGAGTGGTTCGTTGCGGGAGAAAGAAAGAAAAAAAACCAATGGAGAAAGAGTGGATGCTACGGGAGGGAGAAGAAAGATGAATGAGATAAGGTATGGTCAGAGACGAAAGAGATAAGGTGTGGTGTGGAGTGGGCCACGTGACCCCACATGATTCCCAGCCACTTGACGCGTTTGGGCAGGACGAGTGGCGCATGGGCCCGCGAGCTGCAGTGCGTGCGGAGGCGTCCGGCAGAACGGTTTGGCCGGCGTGCCGTTTATAAACGTTTCCCATCTAAAAATTGCCAACCGAGTGTCATCAAATTGGTTATCTGTGCCTAGTGTTATCAAATTGACGCCTGCAGATGTCATACAGGAGGTCTCACCGTGAGCATAGTGGATGGTGGATGGTGCATGGTGCTCGAATCTATGTGCTGATCGATCTAACGGTGGACAACTCCATTAAAACTTTGCTAAATCTTAGTCGACCAGTGGACTGAAATATAGTAATAACAAAGCTGAAGAAAACTGGGGTTAGAGTTTTAGTGCGTATACTCTATGCATAAAGAGAATAAATATAATCTCAATATAAAAGCATATTCCAAGTTCTTTTACCCCACTCCAAAAGAATTACCCTTCGCACAGGGAGTGATCCTACGTTTGGCACTCTAGCGACAGATAGCCACTCCCTAACAAATTCACCCGGTTACATGCCAAATCTCATCCATCTCAATCACCGTCCAGCAAGTCCACGAAGGAATTACCCACTCCCGGTGGTGAGCATCATGGAATTGTTCATGAAGAAGGGTTGATGATGATGACAGCGAGGAATTCCCCTCTCTGAAGCCCCGAACGGACTCCAAATCAGACCTCTCGACGAAGAACAGCAGGTAGCGGCGACTCCGAATGGAAAAACATGATGATTCATTCTCTCTAATTTTTTGGGGGAAAGACAGTCCTAATGGACTTGGCTAGTAGGGCAAACGAAGCTCTGTGGTCCACACAAGTGCACCACGCACGCCCCAAGGGGCGCCCCTGAGCTTGTGGCCCACAGGTGGCTCCCCTCCGATAACTTCTTTCGTCAGTATTTTTTTGTTAATTCCAAAATAATTCTCTGTAAAATTTCTGATTCCAAGAACTTATTTCTGCACAAAAATATCACCAAAGTAGTTCTGCTGAATACAGCATCCGTCCGGGTTAGTTTCATTCAAATCATGCAAATTAGTGTCCAAGACAAGAGAAAAAGTGTTCGGATAAGTAGATACATTGGAGACATATCATCCTCCGGCATCCACCGGGATTTTGCAGCAGGTGACTCAGCCGCATCTTCCCGCCGACAGAAGACGCCCTCCCGGAAGCCACCCTCCTTATCCACGGCGGCCTCATGCTGTGTGCCCCTAGCCGAAGATTTGGGCGATGGTGGTTGGGCCCGAGAACCAAGGAGCGGGCAACACAGACATGGAGCGCTACATCAGGTGGATCAGAATCAACGGCGAGTGGTGGTGGGCGGGGGCCGCGGCGATGGCGAACATCAAGTTGATTAGGCCGACGGTGAGGGGTCTGGCTTCCTCCGGGGACCCCGCTCGCCCATCAGTGCCACATCTCCATGAGGGTCGCCAGTGGGGGTTTCATTCTCACGTGCAACTGCCCCACGGCACATGAAGCCTTCCCCGTGGCGACATCCTCTTCTATTGGATGTTACTATTGTAGTGTTGTCGCCATGGCCGGCGCCACCATGGAGATTGTCCGCTCTCTACCCAACTGCAACCTGCTCGCCCGCTTGCCACCTTTGAAACCCAGGTCCTCCCCCTCCTTCCCCATGCGTTTTGGTTTCCTGTTGTTTACCATTTCCTACAAATTTTTAGTACTTGCCCCTGTGTGGAAATGGTTACTGCCAAAATTTAATAGCGAAAATGGCTAATTATAGGCATTATCTTTTCATATGTATGTATATTCACAAAATATTTGAAGCCGAAATGGTGTGGAATATGGCTATATTCTACACATTTGGCATCTCTAAATGCATGGAACTAAAAGCATATGCTTGCCATGAAGTATTGCCATGGCCACAAGTTTAGATGCCAACTGTTGCTGGGTTTTTTTTTCTCTTGGGAACTTCATATTGTGTGTGTAGTTACTTTTTGTAGCATCTTTATAGATGATTTTTTTTTCATTTGAACGACTCGGTGTCATAATTTCTTCAATGAGGTGTTCCTCATGTATATTCCAAACTCACTGTAATTCTAGTTAATTTGTATCAGTAAATGCATGGAAACTATAAGCATATGTTTGCCATGGCATCTACTTTAGATGTCCACTCTTACCGTGTTTATTGCTCCTAGGAACTTGTTAATCTTGTAGCATCTTAGAGATGCCACTTTCGTTTGAGCAACATTGTGTCATCATTTTATCAATGAGGTGATCGTCATATATGTGCCAAATTTATTTATTCCTTTTTTCTTAATAAACATGAAATTTAGATGATGTACATTTTCATGATCTATGTAATCAACATGGCGACTTTGTATGTGCATATGTGACCTTTTTTATCTTGAAAATCGTGGCAATTTGTGGGCACATGAATTTTTTTTCACCCCATACGCATGTTGTCCCCATTAGTTTAGTTTAAATTTTTGACATGAACACTTACATATGTTTTTTGCCATGATGACTATTATTTTGCTATGTTGATTTTTTTTGCCTTTTAAACAGCAATTTATTTTGCCTAATCTTTGTTTGTAACTGAATGCCTAATATGGATTAGATCATGTCGACACGTTTAGTTACGATAGCAGTGTAGCATGGAAAATTTTTAGAGTAGTTGCCACGGCTAAATTCTAGAGTAGTTGCCATGTCAGAATTGCTATGAGTAGTTGTCATTGATGGAATTGGCTATGAGTAGCTGCCATGGAAAAATTCTAGAGTAGTTGCCATGGCATAATTCTGGAGTAGTTTCCATGAGAAAATTGCTATGAATTTTCCTATGATTTTTATATACCATGGAAATTTGTTTATCAAAAATTCCCATGATAGCTTTTCTTCTACAAATTTTTTCTCCATGCCAAACTGATATTCCTTCTTTCATAGATCACCTTCGTCTTTTTTTTCAGCGCACTATGATGTCTAATTTTTTGCCTTCTATTAGACATATGTAAATTTTGCCATGACAAATGATGAATACTTCGTACCATTTGTATCCTACATTTCTCATGAATTACACATCATTTAGTTTCATATACAATGAGCAATCACTATGAATTTAGAGACTACTTGCCGCAAATTATTATCGTTTGACATGACAAATTTACAATCCTTCTATAGCTACCATATTTTCGTTTAGAAAATAGCTACCATGAGATTTTTTTATATGAATTTGCCATTTTTTTCATAAACTAGGGCAAGTTGCTATTCATTTCCAGAGATAGTTTTTTGCCATGTCAATGTTCCAAGGCAAATGTATCACTTGGACCATGGGAAAAAAAGTTAACAACCCATGACAAAATCATACTCCACATACCAAGGAAATTTGTTTTCACACACAATTGACTTGACCTACAGAGCTTCTTTTGCCATGCTTTTCACATAGCATTTCAATTTTTGTTCATTTTTTCTATTTTAATGATTTGAAAAAGTTCCATCAGATGGCTATTGGCAAATAATCTTTTCAGCATGTTTTTTCCATGGCAAATTATGATGACAAACCGCCAAATTTTAGTGAACAATGTTGTGAGAGTTGCCATGGGTAAATTATTCTTTTATGGCTTGGCAAATTATTGTTTTTTAGAATTTGCCATGGAAAATTATAAAATGAAAAAAAAGACGGCAAAATTGACCTTTTATTTGCCATGGTAGTTTTTCCTATATTGACATGGAAAATTTAGGTATAACGTCCTGGCCAATTCCTTTAGCCTCTTCTTTTTCTCTGAAAAATTTACATTTTATTTTCCATGGAAATTTTACCTTTTTGACATGGTAAGTATACTTATATTTCCGCATCAACCACCTTTTAAAGTACAAAAAATGGCAAAATTTACTTTAGTTTGCCATGGCAATTTTTCCTATATTGACTTAGCAAATTTGTATAACGCCCTCACACATTTTTTAAACCACTTTTTCCCGTGAAACTTGTTCTCTTTATTTTGCCATGGCAAGTTTAACTTTTTGGACATGGAAAATTTACCTATAACCGCTTGTACTATTTTCTTTTGTTTTAGATGGCATATTAGGAATTTTTAGATTTCATATGGCATCACAAAATGAGGCTATTTTTTCGATGTGCTTTCCTGTGTTTTAGGTGTTTATGTAGTTTTTGACATGGATTATGATTTTCTTTTTCTTTTTTGCAAAGATAAATGTAGGTATAACTATTTTTTTCGTTTCTCTGGATAGGAGTTCTTTTATTTGTTCATTTTTGGATTTTTCTTTTCTGTGTGCGATTATTAATGGTTGGGAAGAAGCCCAACAAAATGGGCTATTAGGCTTTTTTTGTTCGCCCAACAGAGGTGGGTCCTTCGCGCTCAGAGGGCTCTTCAATCGAACGTTTTTGTTCATTAGAACATGCCTCGAGAGCGAACGTTTTGTTCGGTCTAGGAGGTCCCTAGACCGAACATCATGCAGATATGGGTGTTCTTATTTTTAAGGACCCCACTTCCACGGCGTAGGTGGTGGGTTGTTCGCCTTGGTGGCTAGGTCTACAAAGTTTCCTTTTTGTTTTACCTTTTGAAGGAACTTAAGGTCCGTTTTTTCGAAATGAAGATTGAAACCCCTGCCTCTGCATCAATGTATCGCACACACATTTTTATTAGTTATTAAACAGGGTACATAACAAAAGGAACCACGGCCGAGCCATTACAAAATATGAATTACCCTTAAAATAAAAGGGAAGTATAATCCAATACTCAAGGAATCTTCCATCATCTTGATGTCGTACATACCCATGAGGTGTTGATGCTACTAACATTGAGTTCCATGCCGTCATCGTAATAAATAAAAAGTCCCACATCATCCGGCTGATCTTGCGCGTGGATAAGCCAGGTCGATGGCCGTTGGGTGCTACCTTTGTGGCGGCTGGCTGTCTGCTCATGTGCGGCAGCTGAGTGCATGGAGCCCCAACAAAAAGTGTCGATGAGTACTAGTCCTCCTGCTGCGAAATGCTACATCCACGTACTAGAGAAACTATCAACAAATTATATGCATATATGTAATATTGTCCCTCATCCTTTTGTTGTCTATATATGTCAGTCCTAAAAAATAGAGTAATTTTTTTGGCGTATATATTTGGCAACCCTCATTAGTCACAAAAAAACCCATTCACAAAAATGATGGCAAAATACATGCAAATGACAAAAAAAATATCACCCAACAAAGAAACCACTTTGCAACACTAAGCTAGTACTACCACTGTATGGGTTTACTAGTACCATCACATTTTGAGTCGAAGTTTGACCATATATATAATAAGCTAGTACTACCACTGTATGGGTTTATTTGTCCCATCATATTTGGAGTCAATGTTTGACCAAATATATAACTAATGAAATTTTTGTGCATTTCATAATAAATATATTTGTGGATTCATATTTGAATGTAGTTTTCAAGATATTTGTTATATTTTACAGGGCTTTTCCATTTTTTTTCTTCATTTTTTCTGCTTTTCGTGTTCTTTTTCTTTCTTGTTTTTTCGTTGCTTTCTTCCTTTTTCATTTTTTCCATTTTCATAAATTTAGAATTTTACAAATTTGTGTAGAATTTCAAATCTTCTTTCAATTATCAAAAATTATTTGAACTTCCAAATATTTTCACATTTTCCCTTTTCTTTTTATTCTTTGTATTTTTCCAAAATGTTCACAATTATCAAAAATATATTTCATATAGAATTTGAAAGAAAATTGTGTTTCCAAAAATATCCGGTGTTTCATAAAATGTTCTTGTTTTAAAAAAATTCACAATTCGAAAATGTGTGTGGTTCCAAATATTGTTGGAATTTTATCGCATTTTAAGAAATATTCATGTTTTTTGAAATTGTTTGAAAAGTAAAAAAATCATCATTTTTTAATATTTGTTCACAGATCAAAATAAACCAGCCAAAAAAACCCGGTTTCCAGCAGTGAACTAGGAAGTACAGTGGCTATCTGTGGCTACAGTGCCAAACGTAGGATCACTCCCTGTGCGAAGGGTCGTCATATTGACGCCTGCAGGTGTCATACAGGAGGTCGCGCTGTGAGCGTGGTGCTCGAATCAAAGTGTAGATGGATCTAACGGTGGACGACTCAGTTAAGACTTTGCTGAATCTTAGTCGACTAGTCGACTGAAATTTAATATATAACAAAGCTGAAGAAAACTGGGTTTAAAGTTTTAGTACGTACTATACTCTATGCATATAAGAGAATAAATATAATCTCAATATAAAAGCATATTCCCAGTTCTTTTACCCCACTCCAAAAGAATTTTTGATGCTCAAAGTGCGGACCGGTCGATGAGCTCACAACCTTTTGCTCCGATGATGTGCTTGGTACGTACGTGTCCGAACATTCCAGTGAGTGAGTGACATTCATCCAAGTATAAATATTTATAATTGGTAGCTAAAAGCTAGGTTTTTAACCGGTGGGCACGCAAAGCCCATTTGCTTCTAGCTAGCTGCACATCCATCACACAAAGCTGCACGTACGTAGTACCCACGCGGCAGCTGGCCGGCTATAAATCCATCGCCGCCGGCGCACGGCACATCCGATCCGTAACCCCCACCATCCACCGAACGTCACAGCGCGCATCGGTACGGCATGCCGAGTCCCTTCGACGGCGCCGCGAGGAGGGTGGCGGCGGTGGCGGCGCTGCTGCTGCTACTGGCCGTGTCCGCGGCGGACGCGGCGGCCAGCAGCACGGTGGTCGCCGGCATGGTGTTCTGCGACCAGTGCAAGGACGGCGCCCGCGGCCTCTTCGACTACCCGCTCTACGGTACGCACGCGCGTAACCCACCGCGCTCCTACTCATGCACCCATGCGTTCATGGCCGCCCGCCTACTAACCAACCCAACATGCAACGCGCATGCGTCTACGTGCATGGCGATCGGATGGGTGCAGGGGCGCGGGTGGCCATCCAGTGCGGCGGCGGCGACACCCCGATCACGGTGCGGGAGTGCAACACCAACTGGTTCGGCGGCTTCTCCGTGCGCATGGAGGGGTCGCCGGACATGAACCGCTGTACAGCGCGCGTCGTCCACGCCACCGGCCACTGCTCCGCCGCCGCCGCCGCCGCCGACCCGCGCGAGCTCACGCTCGCCTTCCGCATGCTCGGCCTCGCCCTCTACACCGTCCTGCCGTTGCTCTCGCAGCCGGAGCAGCCCATGGACTTCTGCCCCCGCGCTGGCCCCGTGCCCCCGCAGGACCCCGCGGCCGCGGCAGCTACGCCCTCGCCGCCCATAACGGTGGCGCCGGGCCCGGTGTCTTCCCCGGTGCCGATCTTCTGGCGCCGCAGGCCGCGGCTGCTGCCTCCCGTCTGGCGCCGCCCGCCGACGGTGCCGCAGCAGCCAGAGACGGAGCCGCTCCCCTCGCCGCCCGCGCCTTCCTCAACCGAAACGCCGGCCGAGGGCTCAAGCTCCGGCTCCGCGTGCGCGTACGACCAGTGGACGTTGCCGGAGCACCGGTGCCACTGGAAGGTGGTGACGCCCAACACGACGGTGGCCATGGCGTTCGGCCCGCTGGCGGCGCAGCGGTACGGCCCGGACATGACGCTGCGGGAGGCCCTCGACGGCCGCGGCGACCCCTACCGCACGCTGCTCCGGGAGGCCACGGCGGCGCTGCTCAACGCCTACTACAACGCGCCGGGGTCGCCCTTCCTCTACCCGACCACCGCCAGCGTCCTCGACCACCTCAACGGCGCGCTCCTCAGCTCTGCCCAGCGCGTGCTCATCGAGGGCGCCCGCTTCCGCCGCGCCAACACCGGCGGCGGTGGACCTGCCGGCCGGACCAAGCTGCCATGCGACTTCACCCCGTGCGCCGCCACCAACACCACGACCACTGGCTGATCGCCGATCCATTCCCTCTTCGTGACGCCATCAACGTGACGTAATGAATCATTCGAATACGATCTTAGTTACTAGTAATTGTGAAACTGCATATTATTCAAATGCTGGAGAGGTCAGTCAGTGCTTAATGTAATTCATGAGATGTGTGAAATTGAATTGCTCCGTCGAACTTTATGCATGGTGATTGATCCATTGAGGTTTTTGGTTTGCATGAACAACCGCATCAAAAATTCTTTTGGAGTGGCGTAAAAGAACTTGGAATATGGTTCGTTATTGAGATTATTCTCTTATGCATAGAGTATACCAAAACTCTAACCACATTTCAATTAGGTTTTGCTAAATTTCAGTCGACTGAGATTTAGGAAAGTTTTAGTGGAGTTGTCCACCGTTAGATCGATCAGCACTTAGATTCGAGCACTACACTCACGGCGAGACCTCTCCAGCATTTCAATCATTTCTAAAAATATACATTTCCACAACAGTAGTGTTGTTGAACTAACCTACCAATTCGAGAACTAGTTTTTTGGTTTGTATATTTCAATCATTTCTAAAAATATACATTTCCACAATACAAAAAAAACTGTGTTTTGGAACATGATTTTCTTTAAATAGTGAGCAAATATTTAAAAACATGTCTTTTTCTTGAATTTTCAAACAATTTTTGAAAAAAAGGTGAACATTTTTCAAAATGGGAAAAACTTCCAACAATATTTCAGTCACTGCAGAGACCGATAGGCACTGTAGTTCCCAGTCCATTGTTAGAAACCGGTTTTTTTGGGTTGGTTTATTTTGATCTTTTTAAAAATATGCATTCAAAAAAAATCAAACTGTTTCTAAAATAGGGAACAGTGTAAAAATGACTTTCTTTGAATATGCATTTTTTAAAGTGAAATATTTTTTAAAAACGTGAACATTTTTTAAAATGGGAGAAACTTCAGACAAACTTTTAAACTGCACACAATTTTGAATTTGTGAATAATTATTAACAAAATGGGCATTGTGAGTATTTTTGAAAAAACAAACTTTTTTCAAATTTTATCAAAATTACTTTAAAACACGAACGTTTGTTGGGATTGTGACCAAGTTTTATCAAATCATTATTTTTTTCTTTGAAAATTTGGAAAAGAATACAAAGGATAAAAATAACAGTAAATTTTTTACCAAAATTAGGAAGTTCATTTTTTTTATAATTGAAGGAATTTATTTATAAAATTATGAATTATGATAACGGAAACAAATAAAAAAAGAAAAATGAAAAGGAAGAAAGCAAATGAAAAAAGAGAAAGACAAAGAACATAAAAAACAAGAAACACATAGCAAAATGGAAAAAAGCGTAAAAGATAACAAACCAGAAAAAAAGGTTTAGGGAACCTTCAAGAAAGATCCCAAAGCAGTTGCTCGCTAAAACTGGTAGTGCTCATGTCACGTGGGCCCCTCACTTCGCTTTACCGAAGCCGCGACAGTTTGACGCTCACAGGCGGCAAATTGGATCCACCGCCCACCATTGGTGAGGCATGTGTGTTATTCGCTAGGGTTGCTAAGTAATGGCTTGGTGGGCTTTGCCTATCTTTTACTTTTGTTGTGGTATGTCTGTTGGGCGAGTATAGAAAGGACGGAGTGGCCTTTTCATGGTCTTTTTGCATCCTCTTATGGGGTGTGTTTTTATGAAATCGCTAATTGAGGAGTACTCATTGCAAAGATCATTCCCACTGGTGACGCGTTGGCGCACTGCATGTGCGCCACTTGTCGCAACCTGGGAGTTTTCCCTTTTTTCACAGATCTGTTTCTTCAAAATGTTTTATTTCTAAAATCGTGCGTCCAAATCTCGAACTGTTTTCACCGTTGGATTCCTCGCGTCGAGATCTTCAAAACTAGATCTCATGTTCATAGGTTTTGACGAACTTTTAATTCATGAAAAAACCGAATCAAGAGCACGGATTTTTTTTTCTTTTCCGAAAGAGGCACAGCCATACCTCTCATGAAATCATAATCGTGCCTCTCGCGGAGCAAAACCGTGCCTCTCACGGAATGAAAAAAACAAAAAAACATGTTTTTTTTCCGTTTCCGAGAGGCACGGCCATGACTCTCGCGGAAGCAAAACTGTGCCTCTCGCAGAAGGAAAAAACAAAAAACGTGTTTTTCCCTTTCCGAGAGGCACGACCATACCTTTCGCGGAAGCAAAACTGTGCCTCCTGCGGAAGGAAAAAAACAAAAGACACATTTTTTGTCGTTTCCGAGAGGCACGGCCGTGAGTCTAGCGAAAGAAAAACGTGACTCTCGTGAAAGAAAAAAAATGCATTTTTTCATGATTTTTTTTGAATTTTTTTTTGATCCAAAAGCTAAAGAAGACCGGTGAAAAACCGAAACGTAAAAAAAACCCTGGAAAAAACGGTTTAAAAAGCCGAAAATGCGTGCGGAAACATAAAAAATATCCAGAGGGAGCGCCCAGAGCGCGGCACGTGGCGGATGGCTAAGAGTGCGCCAAGTGGCACTGGTCCTTGTGAGGCTCCCGAAGGAGCGCTCGTCAACTAGTTGCTCTCGTGTTTTTAAGTTTATTTTTTTCAATGGCAAAATCTTTTGATTGAAACAAATTTTTCTTTTTTTCTTCTCTACCCTATTTTTTTAACACAGTACGCACGCATATGCCACCCTTACGAGAACTTCTGAGAGACTGTGCAGGCACATAATGTTGAGATTAACGAAGTCATCACAGGCGCCTTCACAGTTCACGGGAACGTCTACTCCCACTGGTAGCACATCACAAGTAGGCCTGAAATAAATCTAGAAAAATGTTAGGATCAGTGTCAAGTCTACGACTTAGAACCATGGTGGGCTGGCGATACATTGTCTTCCTAACCATCGAATTATAGGTTTGTTCACTACACTCGATTCTTTTGAAATCAGCCACATCACGCACACAATTACATAATTTTTTTGTGTGAAGCCAGACCATCGTGTTGCAAAACCAGTCGCGTGGTGCTGCAAGGGCGGCCAATGCTGTTATAAAGAAACGTTCTCCACTAAATATTTGCTGCTCCTCATACTACCTCCGTCTTGGTTACTTGTCCTCTTCATATGTAAGGTCGTATTTTAGTCATAATTTTAACTAAAAATTATAAGTTATACATGCAAAAACAATATCATTGAAACAACATTCAAATAAGAATACACAAAGATAAGTATTTATGACATGCACTAACATTGTCCCAGTGAAAAATGTGGTCACACTTCGACTCAAAATATGATGGGACTAATAAACCCAGACAGTGGTCGTACTAGCTTAGTGTTGCAAAGTGGTTTCACAAATGTGTGATATTATTCTTGTAATTTGCATGTAGTTGGCCATGATTGTTTTGAAAGGATTTTTTTTTGCGGCTAATGAGGATTGCAAAATAACGCTAAAAAGTACACTATGGTTTAGGTCTTTGACATATATAGACCACAAAAGAATGAGTGACAATGTTACATATGCATATAAGTTGTTGATAGTTTCTCTGGTAGGTGGATGTGTAGCATTTAGCAGCACGAAAACTAGTACTCATAGACACTTTCTGCTGGGGCTCCATGCATTCAGCTGCCGCACGTGAGCAGCGAGCCAGCCACCAGAGAGCAAGAGATTTGTGTCCATGAATTTGTTGGACAGGGTCTACCTACAAGGTTCACAATCCTTTCAAATCGCAAGGGATCCTAGCGCCAGAAGCACAGGATCCCGGCTGATCCGCGCATAGGATCAGCCGGATGACACATAGTATTTGGCATCTTTATTTTGCCCTTTAAAAGGTTAAAAATTATCATGGTAATATAAGTAAATTTGCCATGTTAAAAAAGGTAAAATTTCCATGGAAAAATATAAAGACAAAATTTCTAATAAAAAGAAGAGTTTAAAGAAATTTGCCAGGGCGTTATATGTAAATTTCCATAGGAAAAATTCCATGGCAGATAAAATTGAAAATTTCCATCTTTTTTTCCATTTTATAAAATAAGTTGCCATGGAAACTTATGCTTAAAAGGACAATTTGCCCATGGCACCTCTGACAACGTTGTTCATTATAATTTTGCGCTTTGTAATCATAATTTGCTATGACAAAACATGCCAAAACATAATTTGCCAATAGCCAGCTGATGGCACTTTTTTAGAACATTAAAGGATAAAAAAAAGAACAAAAATTGCCATGATATGTGATAAGCATGGCAAAAGAAGACCTCTAAGTCATGGCAATTGCGTATAAAAACAAAATTCCAAGGTATATGGAGTATGATTTTGTCACTGGTTTCTATTTTTTTCCATCACTACTGGAATCAGGATCTTTGCCGCCAGCCGTCTCTTTGCCGTCTGCTAACTGATGGCAAAGATGGTCTTTGCCATCAGCTTATAGAAAACTGACGACAAAGCAGGAGCGGACAACAAAGATAATGTTTGTCGTCAGCCATCTCTTTCCCGTCAGCTAGCGGACGACTGATACGTCTCCAACGTATCTATAATTTTTTAATTGTTCCATGCTATTATTTACCTGTTTTGGATGTTTAATGGGCTTTATTATACACTTTTATATTATTTTTGGGACTAACCTATTAACTGGAGGCCCAGCCCAAATTGTTGTTTTCTTGCCTATTTTAGTGTTTCGAAGAAATGAAATATCAAACGGAGTCCAAACGGAATGAAACCTTCACGAGAGTTATTTTCGGAACAAACGCAATCCAGAAGACTTGGAGTAGACGTCAGGGAAGCTTCAAGGAAGCCATGAGGGTCCAGGGTGTGCCCTACCCCCTGGGCGCGCCTCCACCCTCGTGGGCCCCTCGTGGGTCCCTTGACCGACTTCCTTCACCTATATATATCCATATACCCCAAAAACTTCCGGGAGCACCATAGATCGGGAGTTCCGCCGCCGCAAGCCTCTGTAGACACCAAAAACCAATCGGGACCCTGTTCCGGCACCCTGCCGGAGGGGGGATCCCTCACCGGTGGCCATCTTCATCATCCCGGTGCTCTCCATGACGAGGAGGGAGTAGTTCACCCTCGGGGCTGAGGGTATGTACCAGTAGCTATGTGTTTGTTCTCTCTCTCTCTCTCGTGTTCTTGAGGTGGTACGATCTTGATGTATCGCGAGCTTTGCTATTATAGTTGGATCTTATGATGTTTCTCCCCCTCTACTCTCTTATAATGGATTGAGTTTTCCCTTTGAAGTTATCTTATCGGATTGAGTATTTAAGGATTTGAGAACACTTGATGTATGTCTTGCATGTGCTTATCTGTGGTGACATTGGGATATTCACGTGATCTACTTGATGTGCGTTTTGGTGATCAACTTGCGGGTTCAGTGACCTTGTGAACTTATGCATAGGGTTTGGCACACGTTTTCGTCTTGACTCTCCGGTAGAACCTTTGGGGCACTCTTTGAAGTACTTTGTGTTGGTTGAATAGATGAATCTGAGATTGTGTGATGCCTATCATATGATCATAGCCACGGATACTTGAGGTGAAATTGGAGTATCTAGGTGATATTAGGGTTTTGGTTGATTTGTAGCTTAAGGTGTTATTCTAGTATGAACTCTAGGATAGATTGAACGAAAAGAATAGCTTCGTGTTATTTTACTACGAAATCTTGAATAGATCGATCAGAAAGGATACTTTGAGGTGGTTTCGTACCATACAATAATCTCTTAGTTTGTTCTCCGCTATTAGTGACTTTGAAGTGACTCTTTTTTGCATGTTGAGGGATAGTTATATGATCCAGTTATGTTATTATTGTTGAGAGAACTTGCACTAGTGAAAGTATGAACCTTAGGCCTTGTTTCCTAGCATTGCAATGCTGTTTATGCTCACTTTTACCACTCGTTACCTTGCTGTTTTTATATTTTCAGATTACAAAAACCTATATCTACCATCCATATTGCACTTGTATCACCATCTCTTCACTGAACTAGTGCACCTATACAATTTGCCATTGTATTGGGTGTGTTGGGGACACAAGAGACTCTTTGTTATCTGGTTGCAGGGTTGTTTGAGAGAGACCATCTTCATGCTACGCCTCCCACGGATTGATAAACCTTAGGTCATTGATAACCCACAAGTGTAGGGGATCGCAACAGCTTTCGAGGGTAGAGTATTCAACCCAAATTTATTGATTCGACACAAGGGGAGCCAAAGAATATTCTTAAGTATTAGAAGTTGAGTTGTCAATTCAACCACACCTGGATAACTTAGTATCTGCAGCAAAGTATTAGTAGCAAGTAGTATGATAGTAATGGTAACAGTGGCAAAAGTAACGATAGCGGTTCTATAGTAGTTGTAACAGTAGCAACGGAAAAGTAAATAAGCGAAGCACAATATGTGAAAAGCTCGTAGGCATTGGATCATTAATTATGTTGGATGCGATTCCTCATGTAATAGCTATAACATAGGGTGACACAGAACTAGCTCCAGTTCATCAATGTAATGTAGGCATGTATTTCGAATATAGTCATACGTGCTTATGGAAAAGAACTTGCATGGCATCTTTTGTCCTACCCTCCCGTGGCAGCAGGGTCCTAGTGGAAACTAAGGGATATTAAGGCCTCCTTTTAATAGAGTACCGGACCAAAGCATTAACACATAGTGAATACATGAACTCCTCAAACTACGGTCATCACCGAGAAGTATCCCGATTATTGTCACTTCGGGGTTGTCGGATCATAACACATAATAGGTGACTATAGACTTGCAAGATAGGATCAAGAACTCACATATATTCATGAAAACATAATAGGTTCAGATCTGAAATCATGGCACTCGACCCCTAGTGACAAGCATTAAGCATAGCAAAGTCATAGCAACATCAATCTCAGAACATAGTGGATACTAGGGATCAAACCCTAACAAAACTAACTTGATTGCATGGTAAATCTCATCCAACCCATCACCGTCCAGCAAGCCTACGATGGAATTACTCATGCACGGCGGTGAGTGGGGGAGTCCTGGACTAGGGGGTGTCCGGATAGCCGAACTATCATCATTGGCTGGACTCCAAGACTATGAAGATACAAGATTGAGACTTCGTCCCGTGTCCGGATGGGACTTTCCTTGGCGTGGAAGGCAAGCTTGGCAATACGGATATGTAGATCTCCTATCATTGTAACTGACTCTGTGTAACCCTAGCCCTTTCCGGTGTCTATATAAACTGGAGGGTTTTAGTCCGTAGGACGAACAACAATCATACCATAGGCTAGCTTCTAGGGTTTAGCCTCCTTGATCTCGTGGTAGATCTACTCTTGTACTACCCATATCATCAATATTAATCAAGCAGGACGTAGGGTTTTACCTCCATCGAGAGGGCCCGAACCTGGGTAAAAACATCGTGTCCCTTGTCTCCTATTACCATCCGCCTAGACGCACAGTTCGGGACCCCCTACCCGAGATCCACCGGTTTTGACACCGACATTGGTGCTTCCATTGAAAGTTCCTCTGTGTCGTCGCTCATAGGCCCGATGGCTCCCTCGATCATCAACAACAACGCGGTCCGGGGCGAGACTTTTCTCCCCGGACAGATCTTCGTGTTCGGCGGCTTCGCACTGCGGGCCAATTCACTTGGCCATCTGGAGCAGATCGAAAGCTACGCCCCTGGCCATCAGGTCAGATTTGGAAGTTTAAACTACACGACCAACATCCGCGGAGACTTGATCTTCGACGGATTCGATCCGCAGCCAAGCGCGCCGCACTATCACGATGGGCATGATTCAGCTCTACCGCCGGACAGTGCCCTGGAGGCCGCACAAGAATCCGCTTCGACCCTAAACTCAGAGCCGACTGCGCCGATCGAGGATGGGTGGCTAGACACCGCCTCGGGGGCTGCTACCTCTACGGCGATAGAGCCGAATATTGACCCTGTCCCTTGTGAAGCTCGTGACTCCAAGGTGCCGGACTCTTTTCCGGACCCCGAACCCTCCGCGCTCCTGCCAATCGATGCCGATTGGGCGCCGATCATGGAGTTCACCGCTGCGGACATCTTTCAGCATTCGCCTTTCGGTGACATCCTGAATTCACTAAAGTGCCTCTCTTTATTAGGAGAGCCTTGGCCGGATTATGGCCACGACGGTTGGGATGCGGACGGCGAAGAAACTCAAAGCCCACCCACCACCCACTTCGTAGCCACTGTCGATGACTTAACCGACATGCTAGATTTCGACTCCGAAGATATTGACGGTATGGACGATGATGCCGGAGACGACCAAGAACCAGCGCCCACAGGGCACGGGAAAGCCACCTCAACTCACGATATATATGGTGGATACACACAAAGGAAGCGATAACGAGGAACAACGGGACGTTGCGAAGGAAAATTCCCCCGAAAAACAGCCGAAATGGCGATGCAAGCGCCGCCCAAAGTCCCGCCTCGACAACGGCAGCACCCATGAAGACCCAGCCATAGAGCAGGGCGAACCAGTGCACGACGAACATGCCCCCAAGCAACCATCCGAACAGGATGAATTGGATAGGCAACCCATCTTCGACGAAAACAACAGTCCGGATGATCTCACGCCGGACACATCATTGAGCAGAAGAACCTCCACCCAAAAGGCTCGTCGCCACTGCACGAAGCCTGAAGAAGCAGAAGCGGAAGCTCAAAACAGCGGAAGACGTACTCAGAATGAGATGGAGCAAAGTACTCAAGACCGCAGCGCAAACTATTGCCCGAATTTGACGAGGAGGCCGTAGAGCGCCAAAAATCAAAAAAAAAGAGGCCGCCCGGTCGGATAAACGACCACATGAAAAACAAAGAGCGGCAAGCGGCGCCGCACACAAGCCAGCACGCGATCCACATAAGGATCCTCGCAAAAAGGATGGCCCGGTCAGATCCATCTATGGGCCAAGAAAGCAAGCTCCAGAAGGTAACACAACACGTCGAGTATTTGAAAATCACGGCACAGCCAAATACAGGGGCGCCGCATAACCCCTATGTTTCACCGATGAGGTGCTGGATCATGAATTTCCAACGGGATTCAAGCCCGTAAATATGGAGGCATACGACGGAACAACAGACCCCGGAGTCTGGAATGAGGATTACATCCTGCACATACATATGGCTAGAGGAGATGACCTCCACGCCATAAAAGACGTACCCCTCAAACTCAAAGGGCCAGCACGGCACTGGCTCAAAAGCCTCCCAGAAAATACCATTGGAAGTTGGGAAGAGCTCGAGGACGCATTTCGGGCAAATTTTCAGGGGACTTATGTCCGCCCTCTGAATGCAGACGATTTAAGTCACATAACTCAACAGCCCGGAGAGTCAGCCCGCAAATTCTGGAACAGGTTCCTCACCAAAAAGAACCAGATAGTCGACTGTCCGGACGCCGAAGCCTTAGCAGCTTTCAAGCATAACGTCCGAGATGAATGGCTCACCAGACACCTCGGCCAGGGAAAGCCAAGAATAATGGCCGCACTAACAAGCCTCATGACCCGCTTTTGCGCGGGAGAGGATAGCTGGCTGGCAAGATGCAGCACTAGCGACCCAAGTACATCCGAGGTCAGGGATGGAAATGGGAAACACCGGCGCAACAAGGACCAGCGCCGAACTAAAGGAAATGGTCCAAAGAGCAGGGCAGTCAACGCCGGATTCAAAAGCTCTTGGCAGAACAACAAAAAACTGCCTCTCAAGGAGAACAGCGATGAGCTATCCAACCTAAACAAAATCTTGGACAAGATATGCCAAATCCATAGTACCCCCGGAAGGCCGGCAAACCATACCCACAGAGATTGTTGGGTCTTCAAGCAGTCCGGCCGACTTGACGCCGAACACAAGAGGCTAGACACACCAAGTGAGGACGATGACGAACCTCACAAGCAGAGCACCGGAAAACAAAAGGATTTCCCACAAGAGGTCAAAACAGTAAATTCACTTCAAGTGATAACAGGAAAAAATAGAGCGGCGCCCATTAAAGTACGCACCGCACGGTCCACCCCAGCGGAGTCCCGACACTGGATGTCAAAACAAATCACTTTCGACCATCAGGATTACTCCGGGAGTATCCGGAACGCAGGATGGACAGCTTTGATACTAAATCCTGTAATCGACGGACTACAATTTACACAGGTCCTAATGGACGGCGGTAGTGATCTAAACCTGCTATATCAGGATACAATCCGCAGAATGGGGATAGACCCAACCTAAATATGACATAGCAACACTTCCTTTAAAGGAGTGATGCCAGGCCAATATGCCCATTGTACGGGCTCTCTACCACTAGAAGTTGTGTTTGGCTCATCCGACAACTTCCGTCGCAAAAAGTTAATCTTCCACATCGCCCCATTTAAAAGTAGCTATCAAGCACTATTGGGACGCGAAGCTTTCGCCCGCTTTAACGCAATACCGCATTACGCATCTCTTACACTCAAAATGCCCGATCCACGCGACACCATCTCATTAAAGGGAAACTTCAAGTGCTCCTTGAATACGGAAGAAAGTGAGACTGCCTTGACAGCCACACACTAATCCGGCTTTGCTGGTCAAAACCGCTTAACAGGTCATTCAAACCCCGGACACGGTTAGGCGAGTCCGGTATAAATAAACAAGGGGCTTACTAGCTGCATACCCCTTTACAAGGGGCTCCACGCATGCACAAAAGGAGACAATAAAGCTCAATTTTATTCATTCTTTGAATCATACTCTGTTTATTTCAAAATACATCTTTCGCAACTAAGTTCTTCTCTTTTACAGATGAACGCCGTGCGACACCCGTCCAGGATACAGCACAACGGAGACACAGGCGCAGACGTGCAGTAGGGACCCGATGCAAGGATTCTTTTCAGATTAAGACCCTGCGTAAACCTTTTTTACTGTCTCTTCTTGATATACATCCCCCGGTTTTTTGCTATACCGAGGAGGAATCTGGCGTTTTGGCATCGGCCGCGTCAGAAATTTTTGCGCGTACCTGGACACTAGGGGCTTAGGGCATTGTTCTGCCCGTTTTCATAAAGACCGAATACCTTAGGGAGTGTTCGGCGTCTCGAGTTAGGCCTTATATGCATCAGCTCCAAATCATGTCTTTGGTCAAATGTTTGGTTTGCCCGGCTCCTGTGTGTTGGAGAACGTTGCAGAAAATTAAAATTTTTCCTACGGTTTCACCAAGATCCATCTATGAGTTCATCTAAGCAACGAGTCAAGGGAGTGAGTTTGCATCTACATACCACTTGTAGATCACGTGCGGAAGCGTTCAATGGAAGGGCGATGATGGAGTCGTACTCGCCGTGATTCAGATCACCGATGACCAAGTGCCGAACGGGCAGCACCTCCACGTTCAACACACGTACGGGACGGACGACGTCTCCTCCGTCTTGATCCAGCAAGGAGGAAGGAGAGGTTGAGGAAGACAGCTCCAACGGCAGCACGACGGCGTGGTGTTGGTGGAGAAGCAGCACTCCGGCAGGGCTTCGCCAAGCTCGTGACGGAGGAGGAGAGGTGTTGGGGAGGGGAGGGGCTGCGCCTTGGGTTGTGTGTTGCAGCCCTCCCCTCACCCCTCTATTTATAGGGGAAGGGGCAAGGGGGGCCGGCCCCTCTAGATGGGATCTAGAGGGGGGCGACGGCCAGGGAGGGGGGACTTGCCCCCCAAGCAAAGGGGGCGCCCCCTCTAGGGTTCCCCCAAATCCTAGGCGCATGGGCCCAAGGTGGGGGGCGCGCCCAGCCCTCCAGGGGCTGGTTCCCTGCCCCTTGCGGCCCATGTGGCCCTCCGAGAGGGGTGGCCCCTCCCGGTGGACCCCCGGAACCTCTCCTGTGGCCCCGGTACAATACCGATATGCCCCCGAAACTTTCCGGTGTCCGCATGACAACTTCCCATATATAAATCTTCACCTCCGGACCATTCCGGAACTCCTCGTGACGTTCGGGATCTCATCTGAGACTCCGAACAACATTCGGTAATCACATACAAGTCTTCCTAATAACCCTAGCATCACCGAACCTTAAGTGTGTAGACCCTACGGGTTCGGGAGACATGCAGACATGACCGAGACAACTCTCCGGTCAATAACCAACAGCGGGATCTGGATACCCATGTTGGCTCCCACATGTTCCACGATGATTTCATCGGACGAACCACGATGTCGAGGATTCAATCAACCCCGTATACAATTCCCTTTGTCAATCGGTACGTTACTTGCCCGAGACTCGATCGTCGGTATCCCAATACCTCGTTCAGTCTCGTTACCGGCAAGTCACTTTACTCGTACCGTAATGCATGATCCCGTGACCAAACACTTGGTCACTTTGAGCTCATTATGATGTTGCATTGTCGAGTGGGCCCAGAGATACCTCTCCATCATACGGAGTGACAAATCCCAGTCTCGATCCGTGTCAACCCAACAGACACTTTCGGAGATACCTGTAGTGCACCTTTATAGTCACCCAGTTACGTTGTGACGTTTGGTACACCCAAAGCACTCTTACGGTATCTGGGAGTTACACGATTTCATGGTCTAAGGAAGAGATACTTGACATTGAAAAAGCTCTAGCAAAACGAACTACACGATCTTGTGCTATGCTTAGGATTGGGTCTTGTCCATCACATCATTCTCCTAATGATGTGATCCCGTTGTCAATGACATCTGATGTCCATAGTCAGGAAACCATGACTATCTGTTGACCAACAAGCTAGTCAACTAGAGGCTCACTAGGGACATGTTATGGTCTATGTATTCACACGTGTATTACGATTTCCGGATAATACAGTTATAGCATGAATAAAAGACAATTATCATGAACAAGGAAATATAATAATAACCCTTTTATTATTGCCTCTAGGGCATATTTCCAACAGTCTCCCACTTGCACTAGAGTCAATAATCCAGTTACATTGTGATGAATCAAACACCCATAGAGTTCTGGTGTTGATCATGTTTTGCTCGCGAGAGAGGTTTAGTCAACGGATCTGCGACATTCATATCCGTATGTACTTTGCAAATATCTATGTCTCCATCCTGAACATATTCACGGATGGAGTTGCAACGACGCTTGATATGCCTGGTCTTCTTGTGAAACCTGGGCTCCTTGGCAAGGGCAATAGCTCCAGTGTTGTCACAGAAGAGTTTGATTGGCCCCGACGCATTGGGTATGACTCCTAGGTCGGTGATGAACTCCTTCACCCAAATTGCTTCATGCGCTGCCTCCGAGGCTGCCATGTACTCCGCTTCACATGTAGATCCCGCCACGACCCTCTGCTTGCAGCTGCACCAGCTTACTGCTCCACCATTCAACATATACACGTATCCGGTTTGTGACTTAGAGTCATCCAGATCTGTGTCGAAGCTAGAGTCAACGTAACCCTTTACGACGAGCTCTTCGTCACCTCCATAAATGAGAAACATGTCCTTTGTCCTTTTCAGGTACTTTAGGATATTCTTGACCGCTGTCCAGTGTTCCTTGCTGGGATTACTTTGGTACCTTCCTACCAAACTTACGGCAAGGTTTACATCAGGTCTGGTACACAACATGGCATACATAATAGATCCTATGGCTGAAGCATAGGGGATGACACTCATCTCTTCTTTATCTTTTGCCGTGGTCGGGCATTGAGCCGAGCTCAATCTCACACCTTGTAATACAGGCAAGAACCCCTTCTTGGACTGATCCATTTTGAACTTCCTCAAAATATTATCAAGGTATGTGCTTTGTGAAAGACCTATGAGGCATCTCGATCTATCTCTATAGATCTTGATGCCTAATATATAAGCAGCTTCTCCAAGATCCTTCGTTGAAAAACACTTATTCAAGTAGGCCTTAATGCTGTCCAAAAGTTCTATATCATTTCCCATCAAGAGTATGTCATCTACATATAATATGAGAAATGCTACAGAGCTCCCACTCACTTTCTTGTAAACGCAGGCTTCTCCATAAGTCTGCATAAACCCAAACGCTTTGATCATCTCATCAAAAAGAATGTTCCAACTCCGAGATGCTTCCACCAGCCCATAAATGGATCGCTGGAGCTTGCATACTTTGTTAGCGTTCTTAGGATCGACAAAACCTTCCGGCTGCATCATATACAGTTCTTCCTTAAGATGTCCGTTAAGGAATGCCGTTTTGATGTCCATCTGCCATATCTCATAATCATAGTATGCGGCAATTGCTAACATGATTCGGACGGACTTTAGCTTCGCTACAGGAGAGAATGTCTCATCGTAGTCAATCCCTTGAACTTGTCGATAACCCTTAGCGACAAGTCAAGCTTTATAGACGGTAATATTACCATCCGCGTCCGTCTTCTTCTTAAAGATCCATTTGTTTTCTATCGCTCGCCGTTCATCAGGCAAGTCTGTCAAAGTCCATACTTTGTTTTCATACATGGATTCTATCTCGGATTTCATGGCCTCAAGCCATTTGTTGGAATCTGGTCCCGCCATCGCTTCTTCATAGTTCGAAGGTTCACCGTTGTCTAACAACATGATTTCCAGGACAGGGTTGCCGTACCACTCTGGTGCGGAACGTGTCCTTGTGGACCTACGAAGTTCAGTAGCAACTTGATCCGAAGTACCTTGATCATCATCATTATTTTCCTCTTCAGTTGGTGTAGGCATCACAGGAACATTTTCCGGAGCTGCACTACTATCCCGTTCAAGAGGTAGTACTTCATCGAGTTCTACTTTCCTCCCACTTACTTCTTTCGAGAGAAACTCTTTTTCCAGAAAGGATCCGTTCTTGGCAACAAAGATCTTGCCCTCGGATCTTAAGTAGAAGGTATACCCAATGGTTTCCTTAGGGTATCCTATGAAGACGCATTTTTCCGACTTGGGTTCGAGCTTTTCAGGTTGAAGTTTCTTGACATAAGCATCGCATCCCCAAAATTTTAGAAACAACAGCTTAGGTTTCTTCCCAAACCATAGTTCGTACGGTGTCGTCTCAATGGATTTAGACGGTGCCCTATTTAAAGTGAATGTAGCTGTGTCTAGAGCGTATCCCCAAAATGATAGCGGTAAATCGGTAAGAGACATCATAGACCGCACCATATCCAATAGAGTGCGATTACGACGTTCGGACACACCATTACGCTGAGGTGTTCCAGGCGGCGTGAGTTGTGAAACGATTCCACATTTCCTTAAGTGTGTACCAAACTCGTGACTTAAATATTCTCCTCCACGATCTGATCGTAGGAACTTTATCTTTCGGTCACGTTGATTCTCTACCTCATTCTGAAATTCCTTGAACTTTTCAAAGGTCTCAGACTTGTGTTTCATTATGTAGATGTACCCATATCTACTCAAGTCATCAGTGAGAGTGAGAACATAACGATATCCTCCGCGAGCCTCAACGCTCATTGGACCGCACACATCGGTATGTATGATTTCTAATAAGTTGGTTGCTCGCTCCATTGTTCCGGAGAACGGAGTCTTGGTCATCTTGCCCATGAGGCATGGTTCGCATGTGTCAAATGATTCATAATCGAGAGACTCCAAAAGTCCATCAGCATGGAGCTTCTTCATGCGCTTGACACCAATGTGACCAAGGCGGCAGTGCCACAAGTATGTGGGACTATCGTTATCAACTTTACATCTTTTGGTATTCACGCTATGAATATGTGTAACATTACGCTCGAGATTCATTAAGAATAAACCATTGACCATCGGGGCATGACCATAAAACATATCTCTCATATAAATAGAACAACCATTATTCTCGGATTTAAATGAGTAGCCATCTCGCATTAAACGAGATCCAGATACAATGTTCATGCTCAAACTTGGCACTAAATAGCAATTATTGATGTTCATAACTAATCCCATGGGTAAATGTAGAGGTAGCGTGCCGACGGCGATCACATCGACCTTGGAACCATTCCCGACGCGCATCGTCACTTCGTCCTTCGCCAGTCTCCGTTTATTCCGTAGCTCCTGCTGTGAGTTACAAATATGAGCAACGGCACCGGTATCAAATACCCAGGAGTTACTACGAGTACTGGTAAGGTACACATCAATTACATGTATATCAAATATACCTTTAGTGTTGCCGGCCTTCTGATCCGCTAAGTATTTGGGGCAGTTCCACTTCCAGTGACCCTTCCCCTTGCAATAAAAGCACTCAGTCTCAGGCTTGGGTCCATTCCTTGACTTCTTCCCGGTAACTGGCTTACTGGGCGCGGCAACCTCCTTGCTGTCCTTCTTGAAGTTCTTCTTGCCCTTGCCCTTCTTGAACTTAGTGGTCTTATTGACCATCAACACTTGATGTTCTTTCTTGATCTCAACCTCTGCTGACTTCAGCATTGAAAATACTTCAGGAATGGTCTTCACCATCCCCTGCATATTGTAGTTCATCACAAAGCTCTTGTAGCTTAGTGGGAGCGACTGAAGGATTCTGTCAATGACCGCCTCGTCCGGGAGGTTAATGTCCAGCTGGGATAGGCGGTTGTGCAACCCAGACATTTTGAGTATGTGCTCACCGACAGAACTATTTTCCTCCATCTTACAACTATAGAACTTGTCGGAGACGTCATATCTCTCGACCCGGGCATGAGCTTGGAAAACTAGTTTCAGCTCCTCGAACATCTCATATGCTCCGTGTTGCTCAAAACGCTTTTGGAGCCCCAGTTCTAAGCTGTAAAGCATGCCGCACTGAACGAGGGAGTAATCATCAGCACGAGACTGCCAAGCATTCATAATGTCTTGGTTCTGTGGGACGGGTGCATCTCCTAGCGGTCCTTCTAGGACATATTGTTTCCTGGAAGCTATGAGGATGATCCTCAGGTTCCGGACCCAGTCCGTGTAGTTGCTGCCATCATCTTTCAGCTTGGTTTTCTCTAGGAACGTGTTGAAGTTCATGTTGACATGAGCGTTGGCCATTTGATCTACAAGACATATTTGCAAAGGTCTTAGGCTAAGTTTATGATAATTAAGTTCATCTAATCAAATTATGATAATGAACTCCCACTCAGATTAGACATCCCTCTAGTCATCTAAGTGTTACACGATCCGAGTCGACTAGGCCGTGTCCGATCATCACGTGAGACGGACTAGTCATCGTCGGTGAACATGCTAGGCTCGTCAAGTTAACCCTAAGTGTATTGCATGTGTAAAACTGTCTTACACCCGTTGTATGTGAACGTAAGGATCTATCACACCCGATCATCACGTGGTGCTTCGAAACGACGAACTTTAGCAACGGTGCACAGTTAGGGGAGAACACTTCTTGAAATTGTTGTAAGGGATCATCTTATTTACTACCGTCGTTCTAAGTAAACAAGATGCATAAACATAATAAACATCACATGCAATTATATAGTAGTGACATGATATGGCCAATATCATATAGGTCCATTGATCTCCATCTTCGGGGCTCCATGATCATCTTGTCACCGGCATGACACCATGATCTCCATCATCATGATCTCCATCATCGTGTCTTCGTAAAGTTGTCACGCCAACGACTACTTCTACTTCTATGGCTAACACGTTTAGCAATAAAGTAAAGTAATTTACATGGCGTTCTTCAATGACACGCAGGTCATACAAAAAATAAAGACAACTCCTATGGCTCCTGCCGGTTGTCATACTCATCGACATGCAAGTCGTGATTCCTATTACAAGAACATGATCTCATACATCACAATATGTCATTCATCATTCATCACAACTTCTGGCCATATCACATCACATGACAATTGCTGCAAAAACAAGTTAGACGTCCTCTAATTGTTGTTGCATCTTTTACGTGGCTGCAATTGGGTTCTAGCAAGAACGTTTTCTTACCTATGAATAACCACAACGTGATTTTGTCAACTTCTATTTACCCTTCATAAGGACCCTTTTCATCGAATCCGCTCCAACTAAGGTGGGAGAGACAGACACCCGCCAGCCACCTTATGCAACTAGTGCATGTCAGTCGGTGGAACCGGTCTCACGTAAGTGTACGTGTAAGGTTGGTCCGGGCCGCTTCATCCCACAATACCACTGAAGCAAGCTAAGACTATTAGAGGCAAGCAAGTTGACAAGATCTACGCCCACAACAAAATTGTGTTCTACTCGTGCAATAGAGAACTACGCATAGACCTAGCTCATGATGCCACTGTTGGAGAACATTGCAGAAAATTAAAAATTTTCCTACGGTTTCACCAAGATCCATCTATGAGTTCATCTAAGCAACGAGTCAAGGGAGTGAGTTTGCATCTACATACCACTTGTAGATCACGTGCGGAAGCGTTCAACGGAAGGGTGATGATGGAGTCGTACTCACCGTGATTCAGATCACCAATGACCAAGTGCCGAACGGACAACACCTCCGCGTTCAACACATGTACGGGACGGACGATGTCTCCTCCGTGTTGATCCAGTAAGGAGGAAGGAGAGGTTGAGGAAGACAGCTCCAACGGTAGAACGACGACGTGGTGTTGGTGGAGAAGCAGCACTCCGGCAGGGCTTCACCAAGCTCATGACGGAGGAGGAGAGGTGTTGGGGAGGGGAGGGGCTGCGCCTTGGGTTGTGTGTTGCAGCCCTCCCCTCACCCCTCTATTTATAGGGGAAGGGGCAAGGGGGGCCGGTCCCTCTAGATGGGATCTAGAGGGGGGGCGGCGGCCAGGAAGCGGGGACTTGCCCCCCAAGCAAAGGGGGCGCCCCCTCTAGGGTCCCCCCCAAACCCTAGGCGCATGGGCCCAAGGTGGGGGGCGCGCCCAGCCCTCCATGGGCTGGTTCCCTGCCCCTTGCGGCCCATGTGGCCCTCCGAGAGGGGTGGCCCCTCCCGGTGGACCCCCGGAACCTCTCCGGTGGCCCCGGTACAATACCGATATGCCCCCGAAACTTTCCGGTGTCCGCATGACAACTTCCCATATATAAATCTTCACCTCCGGACCATTCCGGAACTCCTCGTGACGTCCGGGATCTCATCCGGGACTCCGAACAACATTCGGTAATCACATACAAGTCTTCCTAATAACCCTAGCGTCACCGAACCTTAAGTGTGTAGACCCTACGGGTTCGGGAGACATGCAGACATGACCGAGACAACTCTCCGGTCAATAACCAACAGCAGGATCTGGATACCCATGTTGGCTCCCACATGTTCCATGATGATTTCATCGGATGAACCACGATGTCGAGGATTCGATCAACCCCGTATACAACTCCCTTTGTCAATCGGTACGTTACTTGCCCGAGACTTGATCGTCGGTATCCCAATACCTCGTTTCGTCTCGTTACCGGCAAGTCACTTTACTCGTACCATAATGCATGATCCCGTGACCAAACACTTGGTCACTTTGAGCTCATTATGATGATGCATTACCGAGTGGGCCCAGAGATACCTCTCCGTCATACGGAGTGACAAATCCCAGTCTTGATCCGTGTCAACCCAACAGACACTTTCGGAGATACCTGTAGTGCACCTTTATAGTCACCCAGTTACGTTGTGAAGTTTGGTACACCCAAAGCACTCTTACGGTATCCGGGAGTTGCACGATCTCATGGTCTAAGGAAGAGATACTTGACATTGAAAAACTCTAGCAAAACGAACTACACGATCTTGTGCTCTGCTTAGGATTGGTTCTTGTCCATCACATCATTCTCCTAATGATGTGATCCCGTTGTCAATGACATCTGATGTCCATAGTCAGGAAACCATGACTATCTGTTGACCAACGAGCTAGTCAACTAGAGGCTCACTAGGGACATGTTATGGTCTATGTATTCACACGTGTATTATGATTTCTGGATAATACAGTTATAGCATGAATAAAAGACAATTATCATGAACAAGGAAATATAATAATAACCCTTTTATTATTGCCTCTAGGGCATATTTCCAACACTGTGTTTTGCTGCCTTACATTCCGCTTTATCGGCTAACGTGGCACCAGGAGAACTACTGCGATTGTGCCCCGGTTCGTCCAGGTGAGCACCTCAGTAGAGAAAGCCGAAAACAGACTGCCATGATATAGCGAGAGACTGGTCAACCACTCGATCGACCACCGGAATGTTTAGAATTCCTCTGCTTTAACGAAGGACCGTTTCCCGGCCAGGCACATACGTGCCCCGAAATTCGGAAAGCGCAGTGCCCCTAGGGGCTATATAGTAGCCCCACCATCAAACTCCTATGGCTAAGTGAAAGTGATAAAGCATTATAGTCTGGTTGCCTAGTTTGCTACGCTATCACCTCCTTCATAGGACCAAGACGTTGGATTAAGTGTGAAAATGCGCCATTTTTTGCAAACACCCCCGCACTATGTGCGTGGGGGCTGAAGCCGAGGACTGCCATCTTTCAGGTTATATACACATATACGTTAACGGCCGCATAGGAGGTATTCCAACACTTGAACGCCCAAGTATAAAAAAGTCTTATATTATATTCGAAACATAGTTTCGCAAATCATACATGTCATTTGAACATAATGTTTTTCGAGCACTGCGACTCTATTAAACGAGCGCCCTGCAGGACTTCCTCAAAATAGTGCTCGGCTGGTAATCGGCTTCTGTCCGAGTCCTGGGATGCAACGTCGGTGGCCTCTATCTCTGCCCAGTAAGTTTTGACACGGGCAAGAGCCATCCGTGCACCCTCTATGCATACCGACCGCTTCATCGCCTTGATATGCGGCACCGCATCAAGGAACTGCTGCACCAAGCCAAAATAACTCTTCGGCTCGGGCCTTTCCGGCCACAAATGAGCCACAACATCCTTCATGGCAAGTCTGGACAACCTATTGAGCTCAGCTCACTCGGCTAACCGATCGGTTAATGGAAGTGGACGCTCCGGACTATGGAATTGCGACCAGAAAAGCTCCTCCATTCCATGATCCTTTTGGCCTCGGAAGTGTGCGACTGCGTCTGCGGCACTCGCCGCCAAATTCAGATAAGCATCCTCCGCACCCCACAACTGGCCCAACTGAGCATACTTCGGATCTGTGAATTTCCTACGCAGCAGAAAAGGCTTTCCAGCCACAATATCCCCGGCCTGACGTAGCTCCTCCTTTATAGCCCTCATCGCGGAGCGGGCATCCTTTGCTTCAGCGCTGACCTTCTTTAGGTCCTCGTGCTCCTCTCGGCGTTCTCTTTCAAGAAACTCATAGCGGTCAGCAGCATCCTTCAGCTTCACGGCCATTTCCTCCCTGCTTCGGCAGTGAGTAGCATGTTCGGCTTTTAGCTCTTCGGTCGCCTTCAAGGCAGGCGCATTACTTTTTCTGGCCTGCTCCTTGGCTCGGGCAAGCTCCGCCCGAAGGTCCTCCATAGCAGCGGCGCCATCTGCATTAAGCATACATGTTGTAAGGCACGAGCGTCAAGCTCCCTTACAAGGCGTCCACGGAGAAGCCACATACCTTATGACTCGTCAAGTCGCTTATTGACCAGCGCGATGTCCGCATCCGCAACGTCAAGTTGCCACTTTAGTTCGGCAAATCCATCAGTCCGGCTGGCCACCGAACGCTCCGCCACCTATATAGGAAAGGCGACATCTTACAACTGAGATTATGATCCTCGGCACGCTGTCACCTTTGACAACGTACCGAGTCTCAGGGCCTACTATCTATATAGGGCGCATTCTATGCGCAAAACTGTCAAAAGGTATATCATTTTTCGCGTACCTCAAACCCCGTCAGTAAACTTCTGACGGCCTCATGCAACCCGCTCTCAGCGGATGAAATCCTTTCAATCACCGTACTCATCAACGTACGGTGATCTTCTGAGATAGACGCCCACCCGAGCAGATCCTTCAGCTCCTCCGGCCATACACCAGTTGGTGCCGAACTCTCCGGCCCCGACGGACTCGGGGAGACCCTCCGCGACGATACCTCAGGGTCGCCCACCCCGCCTGACGGTGTGGTAGATGGAGGCGTTTCGCTCGCCATCATCTCCGGACGAAGATCCCCCGAAGATGAGCTCTGCTGAGAAGGCGTGAGATCCGAACTACAAGGTAAAGCTTCGGTTATCTTCAGAAATAAAAATAGGGATGTCCCTTATTATAAAACTCCCTTTCTACTTACTGCTCGCTGGAGGGCTGCTTCCCTTGGGAAAACAGTGCGGCCGGGGCTTCTCCTGGCGCAGGGCCCTTTGCTGAAGATTTCTTCCCCCGCTTTGAGGCCTTGGTCTCCGGATCTTCAGAAGCGGTCCTCTTCTCCCCCTGGAAGGAGGGATTCTCGATCCCCCCTTTCTTAAGGGCCTCCCTAACGGAGGCGGTAGTTTTCCTGTTCTCCCCCTCGTCCTCTTCCGAAGGCGCAACCTCTAACATCTTGATTAACACCTGATCCGGCGTGATCTCAGGGAGGGGGGCCGGACACCGTATCAGCTTTGCTTTTGCTATCCACTCATGTTCAAGGGATAGCTGGTTAAATGGCAAGTTTATGATAAATATATGGACAGCATGTCTGGGCACAGGACTACTTACTTGAGTATCCGGGCGATTGCAGCTCAGGCCTGCGTCCTCGGTTAAGTCCAGACACATCTCTTGTGATCCGAAGAACAGTTTATACATCTCCACAGGCGTCGCACCCATGAAGTGTTGGAGAGCTCGCGGAGGGGGCGACGTTTGCAGGGCAGAAGGCGCCGAATTAGCATGACCTGCGCCACCACAACCAGATTGATCTCCCTCTCTTGGAGGTCTCGAATACGGCCTTGCAATAATGGCACGTCCTTGGACGGCCCCCAGTCAAGCCCTTTGTTGACCCATGACGCCAGCCGTTGTGGAGGGCCCGAGCGAAAGGGAGGCGGCACCACCCATTTGGTGCCCCTGGGAGCGGTGATGTAGAACCACTCCTATTGCCACAAACCAAGCTCCTTTTGAAAAAGGCCCTCGAGCCACGGAGCGTCAGCTCTCTTGCTTATAACTGCCCTTCCGCACTCTGCCTGCCGCTCCTCGATCATCTTCAGCTCCACGTCGAACGTCTTGAGCCACAATCCGAAGTGAGGAGTGGTGTGGAGGAAGGCTTCGCATACGACAATGAACGATGAGATGTGGAGGATAGACTCTGGATCCAAGTCATGGAATTCCAGCCCATAGTAAAACATGAGCCCCCTCACGAAGGGATCCATTGGGAAGCCTAAACCCCGACGGAAGTGAGACACGAACACCATGCTCTCACTAGGCTCAGGAGTGGGAATAACTTGCCCTTGTATGGGCAGCCTATGCGAAATTTTGCCAATTAGATACCTGGCATCTTCAGCTTTAGCACATCTTCTTCCTTGACGGAAGAGGGCATCCACTGGCCCTGTAGGTCGGAGCCAGACATTATTGAAGGTCCGAAGCGCCTGAATCTGGAACCTTGGGTGTTGGAACTCGGGGCGAGGGGAGGAATCGATTGAAGATTGAAGAAAAGGAACATGCCTTGGTCTCGTTATAAAGGGGTTTAATACCAAGAGACGTCCCCATAACCGTTTGGGACTCGCCTTCGATGGAGGGGGCGAGCCAGCGGGCGCGGTTGGGTTACCCACGCCCGTATTGATGAGAATCCCGGAATAAGGGGACACGATCTCTACTTTGACAAGACGTGCCAAGGAAACCGCTTCGCTAAACGCACTGAGGTGGAACAATAAAAACGATTCGAGTAAAGGCTTGGCCGTGATGTGACATCATGCCACGAAATACGATTCAGATTGAACTTGTGTGAATATTATGCTCTCTATGGTGGAATGTGGAATTTATTTTGCAGAGCCGGACACTATCCTGGTGTTCAAAATCTTCTACGGATTATTCGGAGAAGGAACCCGCCTTGCAATGCCGAAGACAATATGCGTGTCGGACTCTTCGTCATTCAAGCCTGGTTCAGGGGCTACTGAGGGAGTTCTGGACTAGGGGGTGTCCGGATAGCCGAACTATCATCATTGTCTGGACTCCAAGACTATGAAGATACAAGATTGAAGACTTCGCCCGTGTCCGGATGGGACTTTCCTTGGCGTGGAAGGCAAGCTTGGCAATATGGATATGTAGATCTCCTACCATTGTAACCGACTCTGTGTAACCCTAGCCCTCTCCGGTGTCTATATAAATCGGAGGGTTTTAGTCCGTAGGACGAACAACAATCATACGATAGGCTAGCTTCTAGGGTTTAGCCTCCTTGATCTCGTGGTAGATCTACTCTTGTACTACCCATATCATCAATATTAATCAAGCATGATGTAGGGTTTTACCTCCATCGAGAGGGCCCGAACCTGGGTAAAAACATCGTGTCCCTTGTCTCCTGTTACCATCCGCCTAGACGCATAGTTCGGGACCCCTTACCCGAGATCCGCCGGTTTTGACACCGACGGTGAGCATCATGAAATTGGTCATGAAGGTTGGTTGATGATGACAACGACGACGAATCCCCCTCTTCGGAGCCCCGACACTACAAAAAAAGACACATCCGTGACATTTTGGGCCGAACGAATTCTTTTTCTGTCATACATATGACACTTCTATGACGATAATTGTGACAAAACCTGGTATCATCATAGATGTGGTGGGCTCCTACTTCTATGACAAAAAATCATGACAGAAAATGGGCTTTTCGTCCTGGGCGGGCCGGAGACGCAGCTGTATGACATTCTTTGGGCCGTCCATGACGGAAAAAACCATGGTAGAAGCAAGGGGGAGGAAAATTTCGGGGAGTTGTCGGTTATGGTGGGAGGTCGAGGGCCGAGCAATGCGTGTTTCTCTTGTACACGTACCCGCGTGTGTGCGAGGCGTTGGCTCTACCTGAACCCGAGCGAGGCGTTGGGCTCTAACTGAACCCGAGCGATTGCACTACAGGCTACATGTTACTGAACCTGAGCGATCGATTGATGGCTGTTAATTGAACCCGATGGAGCGATTCCTTCGCTACTGCTGCTAACTGAAGCCGATCGATTGGATGAACAGTGAGCATTGCGGGGG